>NW_027176274.1:7581250-7713750 GCF_023349555.1 Cebidichthys violaceus | reverse complement strand
GTACATGAAGCTGCAATCAACTTAAAACAATATGTAATTAAAGACACAGTGATATATTACTTGCAAAGACAAAGAAGATAATACAAACAATACAAAGAAGAAAGGTAAAATATTTTCAATGCCTTGTTAGAAATACATAGGCATTATATAAATTAGGAAATAGATAGTAAAACAATTAAAGCCATATAACTATTGATGTTGGAAGGAAAGCTTGAAGCATTTTCACATCTACTGGCTTTGAAACATTTACCTGAGGGTAGTAGTTTATATTCACAATACAGAATGTAGGACAGGTATTTAGCTTATAAAGATGTCAACATACAACCTGCTTTTACATTGTTGACGGTTGGCATGGCTACCTGGCATTTAGCCAGTAGATGTTGCGTGTACGCGTACGTGTACGTGTGTGTGTGTGTGTGTGTGTGTGTGTGTGTGTGTGTGTATATGTATGTGTTTGCTGAAAAGGAAAGAGTACATGTTCTTAGCCACACTGCCTCAGCAGAAGCAATGAGGCAGAAAGAGGTCTGAACAGTGTTTTACATCCTGTGAGAAAAAGTATGTATAAAAAAACTAATGAGGGTGAGAAAGAGAGAGGGGGAGAGGGGGAGAGAGAAGAGACAAAGTAAACACAATCATAGCGAGTCAATTTGCTTTGATTTGATCTTCAGTCTCATCTGGAATTTCAAACATACTGTAGTTTGAGGTTTAAAATCACTGCATGATTAAGACCGCTGTATAGGGAATAATGTGGCAAAGGCCTCATGCGTTTGTACATACAGTACGGGTTTGTGTGATGAATAAATTGGCTCCTCATTATGCTGAGCTCAGGAGGAATTCTATGATGGCCTAATGTTGGCATAAGAAAGAGAATTAGAGTGAAAACTATGAGGAACACTTTTATAAGATTAGTGTTATTGTGTGCACAGAAAAACATAAAAGCTTGCATACACACTCACAACATTTCCAACCCATGTTGCCTGCATTGTTGTATTTCCTTATACATCTCTCACACACACACACACACACACACACACACCATTTATCAAATACGTCTACTTCAAACTTAGTGACAGAGTGCAGGATCCGGACCAATTATTCAAACTTACATGGCAGGGAGACAGATCTGTCAAATGTATTAAAAAATATCTTCCCGACTCTCTCTCTCTCTCTCTCTCCCTCTCTCTCTCTCTCTCTCTCTCTCTCCCTCTCTCTCTCTCTCTCTCTCGCTCGCTCTCTTTCTCTCTTTTTCTCTCTCTCTCTCTCTCTCGCTCGCTCTCTTTCTCTCTTTTTTTTCTCTCTCTCTCTCTCTCTCTCTCTCGCTCGCTCTCTTTCTCTCTTTTTCTCTCTCTCTCTCTCTCTCTCTCTCTATATATATATATATATCGCTCTCTGTGTCCTGTTCCTGCTATGAATCCACCTACATCATCACTCTTCACCTTACACCCATCACCTCTATCCTCCACTCTCACATACACACACACGTACTCATATTCCGCCATTAAGGGGGAATTTTCTTTTTAATGTTCTTTCTGCCACAACATCAAAGGCATGGCCTTCCCATTGGCAAGAAAAGCAGTGTTTGCGGAGGTGTGTGTCAATGGGAAGTCACTAGGACCTTGGGTTGCCCTCGCTCCCTATTCAACCGACCTGTTACTCATTAGTGCTGACCCATGGTTCGCTGGTGTGGAGAAGGCAAAGGGAAAGGTCATGACCTGAGTGGCAGCCAGTTGTATGTCTGCCTGGACTGAATAACTATATAAGGGGACAGGAGCAGGTGACAGAGCCAACAGTCACACAGATTCTAATTGGTCCTTAGAATGAAAACACATATAAGGGATATACAAATACATGCACAAGTTGATACTTATGTTACATGGACTTATGCATCCAACACACACTAATAATATGTGCATTTTACGTTCTCAAACCTGCATTTAATTGTGCATAACACCTAACACACACACACACACACACACACACACACACACACACACACACACACACACACACACACACACACACACACACTCACAATAACAATCTATTATAGCGTAGTTATAGCATTATTGCAATACCAGACAGAAAATACAAGCAAGTACTGCTTTTACACGATGCGCTTCAATCCAACATGTGAAGTAAGCAATGTTTTTTTTTTCTTTTCTTGTTTTTGTCTTCTCTGCAACCCTAGTGGGCGATCACACTTCCTGTCACACTCTCATGACTCCACCTGTGAAACTGTTCCTGGAAATTGCTTTTTTTGTATCATTCAATTGGAGGTGAAAGCAATGTTTTGATGGTAAAGTTCCATCAGTCCAGACAAAGGTTGGTTTCAAGTGTGTTTCACTTAGGTCTGCTTTACCACAGTGCTCCAGGCTGTATTTTGGCCTCATCTTTTGTACTTTGGTTTAATCTGACTCAGTTTGGTGTGGATTAGTGCAGGGGTTTTTTTGTCTGAAATATAGTATATATCTGAATAGTTATAGATTGCTTTGGTAATTTTCTGTATTAGTTAGTTTATCTAACAGTGACAATACAGATGTGTTTGCTTTAACTTCATTTTGGTCTTGTCTAAAAGTTGTAATTTATTTTAAAACGTTTTTTGATTTTTATCTGAATATCTTTCCTTTACCTCTATTTATGAAATTGAGTAGCAGTTCAATGTTTTTCTCCTTGACTGTGTATAGCAAAGGGCAAGCATAGCAGGATGATTATTTATCTTTAGCATATGCTGTTAGGCTCTATACTGTATGCTTTCTGTAATTCACTGGTCTGCTTTAGTGAGCTATTGGCTTCCAAGCTACAAACGTATTTGTCTGCCTGGATTTAATGAGCATCAGTGATCCTGAGAAACTGTCTTTAGGAGATGAATACTATCTGTGTCTGTTAACTGTGAGTTAGCTCATTCATTGAGTTTGTAATTACAATCACGTGCAACATCAACAGATGAAGAGCTGGATATTTAATATGTAATGAGATAACAGTGTCTGCCCCTGTGGGGAATTAGGTCTATATGTGAGCTGAAAGTGATATTCAGTAAGAAAATAACCACATAAATGGGACGGAATAAGATGCATTGGAGATTGAACAGAAATACTACAATAAGTGATTGGCTTTATATTAGTACATGGGTTCTATAGTTTATGGTAGAATTGGCATCAGACGAAAATGCTTTATTAATGTGTGCTTTTATTCATGAACATGGTTAGATTTTTAAGCAATACAGATGTTAAAATTTATATTTTTGCTACTGAAGCTCGAGAAGAAAACGTGATTACCATGTTGTAATTTTCATGTCATTCATTACTGACAACTAAGCGGTTAATTCCTGCTTGTGCTGTCATTCTCCTGACCAATGCACGTCACTCTGTGCTCACTTGATCACTTAAGTTTGGTGTATACACAGTAGCAAGTACAGTATGTCTTTGTAAAGATCATGTAGGAGTGATGACTCAGTCTACCAGGAAGTTAACTGATTAGCTGGCGGACCGTTAACACATTCTAGTTGCATCGTAGGTTTCCCCGGTGATCTACCTGAGTTGGTGGAGAGTCAGCTTTGTGATAAGCCTGACTTAAACGCAAAGCTCGCTGTAAAACCCTACTTATCTTTATTTTTGATACAAGCCAGTGTTCTGGGACAGTGTGTGTCGGTGTAGGTTTGTTTTTGTACTTGCATGTTTGTTTAGTTGTGATTACGTGTATGGTTGTGTTTTGTCCTGTGGTGCCAATTCTACATTAAGTAGTACAACAATGACATGGCAGCATACTACAGGCTCTAAACTCCCAGGGCGAAAATAGATATATGCTACACCCATCTTTACCAAATCAGCTGGTTCGAAAATGGGGAGCATATTTTCATTGTTGTTATTGCAATTATGTTTTTCCAATATTGTTAAAGACATGGCTTCATTAAGTGGCTTGCATTTCTCCTATGGCCAAGAAGTGGAGAGTTTTGCAAACCTTGGCAATATCCGTTGTTGCTGACTTTTAATTTGTCGGTGAGGTTATTGCATCCCAACTAACTCCGTCGCCATAAATATACCCTGGTGATGAATGGCTACCTTTCTATAGCTCATTATGATTGGCTTTTTTGAAAACACTGACACAATGAGGCACATTACTAGCTGCTGTCGACTGATTGTGAGTAGCTCTTTGAGGTCCTCCAGAGTACTTCGCAGAGATGTACAGTAGGAGCTGAATTAGTTTTGCAACATAAACTTGTTCATACTGAAACACCATTATTCTTTAGAATTCTTCCAACATGGCCATATGCCCCTGTTGCTGCATATGGGCCGTTTTCCACCCACAGGAGCTGCTGAATCACTAGAGTGAAATATAAACTGTCTCCTAAACAGCAGTGGGCGGTATACTAAGAAAGATGGGTTTACCAAATTAGATAATCCCAGGTGTTTGGCTTCTCTCATCCCTTTGATGACTTTCAACATCACAGACCAGCCAGGTGGGCAAACAAGACATCAGCCTACAGGATTTCTGTGTTTTGAAGTACATTTTTTTGTTTCTTTATTTTGTAAAACTTACTGCTGCTGTCTGGACTGCAATGTGAAAAAGTCGCCAAAACTCTTAGAGAAACTGCTTACAAGTAATCTGTAGCAAGATATCATTCCAAACATAGAAAGATGATTGTACTTTACTGTTTGAGCATTGGTCAGTAGTGATTGCAATTACAAGAACAAATCTCTTGTACCGATTCTTTTATAAGTTAAGATGTGTACCAGGTCTACTCTTGTCAGTGTAGATAGCTCTCTCTCTCTCTCTCTCTCTCTCTCTCTCTCTCTCTCTCTCTCTCTCTCCCACCAACTCAGCTTTTATTAGCTACCAATCTAACTGCTAACAATCAAAATAGAAGCATTACAACAATAAACTGAGTACAGTGTGGCATAGTTCATTTTTTAGGTTATCACATCCAGCTATTATTACAACACACATGCACAAAATGATCACAGAAACTGCTCCTTAAAGTATAGAGTTTAATTACTTAACATTACTGATTAAAACCAATAATATAAATTATACAACTACAAGCATACTACCTAAAAACAACAAACAAGCACGTGGTGAGGAGTGTATGTGCGTTTGTGTTTGTAGAAGAAGTGTAGTGCGTTAGTTTGGAAAGAAAGGGTAGAAGAAGGGGGGGGGGGGTGCGGTTAAACCAACTGGTGGGTCGCGGACCTTTGCATGAAAAAATAAATAAATCTTGTGCTTTTATTTTGAAGGGGTTCTTTTATGCAGCGGAGTTATTCACACTCCTTAACAGTATTTGGCGTTAATGCCTTGTAATGCTAATACACACCCGCCATTTCACAGTATAGAAGAACACCCACAAAGTTTGTTTTCATATTAATTGAGCAAAATGTAAGTATGACACCGACTACATGAGATATGGATTTTCTTACATTGAGGACAAAAGAAGACAAAAACCTCAGTGTGTTTTGTGCAGCGAGGTTCTGGCACAAGAAAGCACAAAGCCGTCAAAACTGAAGCAGCATTTGTTGATCAATCCGCAGCGGATAAACTGAAAACTAACCCTCTGTCAAATGACACTATAAGTAGGTGACTGAAGACATGTCGGATGACATCAAACAACAGACCACAGCTCGAATTAAGGCAAGCGGTCACTTTGCATTACAAATGGACGAATCTACAGACGTAACAAAGAAATCAGTTTTATTAATTTACGTGAAATGTGTGGGACGGGGACTGACAGGAACAATTTCTCTGCACAAGAGAGCTCCCTACTACTACGACTGCAGAGGACATTTTCAGCTTAGGTTCAGACTGCACCATCTTTTCACGAAATACATTTGAGAAGTTGAAAATGTGAGTCGGGGCTTGTCATTAAGGGGTGATGGTGGGTCCCGCAGCTAGACCAGTTGAGAACCACTGGGTTAAACCACTTTAGGCTTTTGAAATGCCAGGTAGGCCTCTTCTTTGTTTCAGCCACATGGTGAAGTCCCAACAGTATATGATGTAACTTCAACACAGCAAAATAGCAAAATAAGTAAGCATAAGTATAAGTAATACACACATTAAATCCATACATTACCAGTTGTATATAAAGCTTAATATTTTGGAATAATAAAAAAAGAAATAGATTGCTCTGCTTCCACTTTATAACCCCACATCCTGCAACACATGATAATAAACCTGAAAAAAATGGAAAGCATGATGTATTTAGAAATCTGGAAATGGTTAGGGAACATAGTAACCATTATCCATAGAGGATGCCTTTCTATATTATCCACAGTGTTTGCCATTATTATCTCTATTGCTGTAGTAATGTGTAGCCGCCCAGTTTACTTTAATCATCATCTATTCTATTCGGACACCAATTGGCAAAAAGCGAGGGAGACCTTTGATTTGTTTTTCTTATGAACTCCATTTTGGACGTCCAACAACCTCTCTCTATATATACTGTATGTACAGAGCTTTATGGATTGTTTCACATTGTGTAACATGCAGTCGTGTCCACAGCTCTGGCTCACAATAAAGCAAAGTCAGGCCGAGCCAGGCTCAGACTGCTGCTGTTAAAGCTGCTGCCCAGCTTGTGTCTTGCTTAACATAAGTGCTAGCTCAGATGAGAAGGCAGTGACTGCTGCTTCTAGAAACAGCATTTCTTTTCGATGGAAAGGAACCAGGTGAAACAAAAACAATTGATTGGTTGACGCTTCACTGCGTCCTTGGAGCGCTGAAAAAAGTTGAAACCAGCTCAAATTTGTTTCGTATTACGTTACGCGTCAGACGTTTAGCTTCATGGCACCGGCTTCCATTGAAAATGCTTTGTAGAATGTTTCACTCGTAGTATCTAAATCCATCAACTGTCACTTTTATATTTCCGTTTGTGTATGGATTATATATAACCAATGGTTAATCACATCACATACGTGTCATAAAAGGATCAGCTATGGTCTACCTCCAACATAGACTAAATGTATGCATACTGTACAGAAACTAGTGGTGCCATCATCAGTCAGTGAGTCCTCGGTCAAGTGTTTTTCTACCAAAAACGGAATATCGTCCACCACCGAAGAAACAACTTTTTTTCTTGTCGTATTAACTAATTCATGGGGGTTGAAGAGCTGACAGTCATATACATATCAGAGTCTGCCATTTGAATCTGATAGCTCTGATGTTGGCCACATGGCTTTAGGCAGCATTCTTCTAAAATGGCTTATATATAATGATTTTGTCATAACTTTACACTACTGCATGTTAAAACAGAAACAGTGTCATAAGTGAGGAAAACTTTACACGTGTGTAGAGGTAAACTATTGAGCATTCTTGCTTTGTATTTTGCAGGTCGAATGAAGCTTCATAAAAGGTTGAATTATGCAAAATGCACGCAAACGACCTTTTGAATTTCCAGTTATATATGGAAACCTTTTATCTACAAGGCCCAATTAAGGCCTCTTAGGAATCAATAACAGCAACCTGGCTTTCAGATTAAGACTATGTCATGGGTCTTGGATAAGCCTCAAGGTTGTAAAACATCTTTAAGATCATAAAGAACAATTTGAGTTTACCAGAAATTAGGGAAACAAAATAGTAAAATACAAGTGAACAATATATCAAGTAACATCCATGACATACTAAAATATAAGACACCAACAGCTATCACTTGTTTCACTAGTAAAAAGCTAAAAAGAGGATTTAGTAGTAGTGCATAAACTAGATATAAACTTCTGTACATGAGAGCAACTGGGAAATAAAGCAAGAAACAGTCAGAGAGCGAGAGCTCATTATTTAACAGCAAGTGCAGAAAATCCATTTTATGTGTGGGCTTTAACATGGGGATGAATTAGCATATAAGTAAACAGCTAACTAACTTGAGCATATTCTAAGCCTCCCTAGAGACTTGTATCCTCGGTTCTGCTTTTCACCTTGCTTGTTGTAATGAATTACCGTGGGTACAGATGTGTGCAGACACAAATCCTCCACATTGGAATGCATACCAAAGGCTGTTTGTAATGCTTTTAAATGCACATTGTTGCACACGTACACCTAGAAATTGAAAAGCATAGAGCGGATAGACTTAAATATAATAACTGAAACTGATGTTTGATTCTATCTTAAATCGCCTGGACCTATATCAGATTTCATAGACAATAATGGTGGAGCCATCATTTACACATACAGTACACGTACACACGCAAGAATAATACATCCTTGCAACACAACACACACACACACACACACACACACACACACACACAATTCAGCTTACATTGCACAATCAATAAAATTCACTGGCCCAAACAGAGGCAGCCTCTTTTGTTTCAGCTCTACTTGCCTTTACAAGGACAGACACATTTAGATACATTACACTAGATGACAGACAGGTCGGCCTATCAAGGCCTTGCTCATATGTCCCCTTTAATGAACTAAAACAATGTGCTGTCTTGCCTGACGGAAGACAGGATGGGGTTTGAAGGAGGCTTAACGGTTGCAGGCTCAGCTAAGCAGACGCACAGTTGAGGGTTGGGTGAGAGCGGTCTGCAGGAAGGAATAAGTCCTGATCAGGTTTATTAGAGCCTCATTCTCCAACTCACGAATGCCGATCACTATTGACGACATGCCTTTCTTTTCAGCCCTCTCAAACTGTTTTCATCTACTTGTCTCCACCGCTCCACCGCAGCTCAGAAGGTCTTTTCCTCGTTACAACCCTTTAGGGATTTGCCATTGTGCCTAACATACAACGTTATTTATAAGGTAATGCTTGTGCAGTACTGTTTTTTTTCTCCAGTGATCAGTGTCATTTTAGAAATGGTACTACTTTGTCCTTGGTCTGGGCTCGTATGTCTGCTCCCTCTCTGTTCAGCAGCTGTGTTTACGTCTGATCTTGAAACAGCTACCTTTCAAATGTAATCATTTATCAATAGCCTTTCAGGTTTCCAATTGATATTTTCAAGGGAATCTTTTCCTGGCGGCTAATTTATCAAGTAGCCTGAAAGCATTACATAGATGTAGCGGCGCGGTTCTCCGCTCAGCCACTGAGGCAATATGGAAAGCAGGTGCTGTGATATAAAAGGAGACTATCACATTTGTATGGAGCAAATCCAATCTTGGTTACTTGCACAGGTGTACCTGTATTCAGAAGTGAGGGGAAGCATACTGTTTTGGGAACATCATAATGATCAGAATTATTCATGAAAGTAGCATACTTCAATAGAAGCTTCTGGTTGACTGTGATGATAACCTCCATTGAGCTATAAGCAGTGGTAGGGGTGATTCAGAGGGACAGGTAGCCTGGGGACATGGACACGAGGAAGGTCCACAGGGAAAGAAGTGCATACAGTGCAAGACGATGTTTGACAACTGACTAATCACGCTGTTGTGTTTCTTTGACACCAAACTAGATCCAATAGAACAGACTGCGAAATGATCGATTATGATATATAGATTTTCAGCTGGAATTTTTTTTTTTGCTGATGGTCAATTATCTCAAAAACCATTTGCATCATCTGTGATCAGATGGCATCACTACAGTTATTAGTTACTCAGTTAAACGCTGAGGATCTACCCTCGGTTGATTCCAAAAAGGCACCACATGGATGCTAAGTGGATTATGTGAACACATACTAGTAACTGCACTAGTGAGGGAATTTGATTTGATACATTTTGAAATATATCCGTAAAATTGTAAATGCAATTTTTATTGTTTTAAAATAATCTCAGGCCTCGTTTTACTGATGCAGCTTTTTTGGATCTGGTATGACCAGTAGCACATGGTAGCTAGTGTTAGCAATCTTAAGAAAGATATTGCTGTGTAACTGCCATTGCTGAATCAGTTCTCTGACTTTACAAATCTCCCCTACACTACATTTTGGCATTTGCCATGATCCTGTATTTCCAACTTGTGCCCACTGTAGTCTCTCTTTATTATCAAGGAGTATATTTTTTTCTTCGCTTGGCATGTTGTGTCTAGAACTAACACCTTGCCTAAATGTGTAAATAGTGAACCGAATAGTCACTCAAGACAAATGTCTTCATTTCTCACCGTCTTTTAGACTATGACTTTCCATTTATTTTCATCACAAAAAAAGTTTTCAGTAAATTGCTTTAGTGAGCTCGCTTTAGATTAACAGGACAACAGTCAACACATTTGTGCAAAATGATACTAGAAAAAAAATGTCCTTTTAAGCAAGTTGGTCTTGTATCATCTAAATGCCCTAAAAATAAGCATTCAAGGTATCTCCATGCCCCTCTGTCAGACTCGCACTGTCAGATCTAATGGGGCATATGGGTTTGCATATAGCAGCGCAGAGGTGGACAGGGCAAACATACATCATTGATATCATTATTATATGTAATTGTAGTCATTGCATGTATAGTCAAATGCATATGAGAAAATGGTGCTTGTGGCAACTGCCGTCAATGACTGAAAAGACATAAAAGGACATTCAAAGGACAATAAAAACAACAAACGGCAGAATAACAGAGTGTGTCAGATTGCACAACCACTGTTCATGATTCTGATTGCCTGAGGGCAGAAACTGTTTTTAAGAGGTGTGATGTGTGTTTCAGTGCCATGGTTTTATTACTGCATTCATCATGTGTGGTGTTTTTGGGTTATGGGCAGACTATTGAAGAGATGTGGGACATATATTGAAGCTTGCATGAATTTCCATATGCGTGGACTAAACAGTAATTGGTGATTTTGAATATTTTATGGCACAATTTTGTTATCATTTTCAGTTTGATTTTTGAATTCCTACTCATGTCGTCTGTTGATTAATTCAAATGTCATCCTTATTTTCAAAATGAAAATGAACTTTGCACAATTTCACCACACAACTCTCAACCAGGAAGCAAATGAGAAACGGTTGAACATCATTGAACACTATTGGTGGTTTGAGTTTTGTTTGAGTAGCAAATTGGGCCTGTGATGATCCTGTCATTTCTTCGCTGTTGCATGTCCAAAGTCTTCAGTCTCACCCAACCACGTTTAATTCAATGCTAACCCCAACCCGTTTTTTTGTTGGTGTAATTACATGTGAAGTGTCTCAAATCCAATCCAACAAAACGTTTCCGTCATCTTGAAGCCGTGCGATCACGGAGGCGTGTGCTGCCGAGCCGCCAGTGTTGGCTGACGTGTTTGTCTTTGTTCATTCCTTCATCTGAAGGAAGCCTCGTCTGGCTTCCTTCCACCCTTTTAATTTGAAGGCGGCCTGACTGATACTCTTCATTTGCTGCTCAGATATGACAGTGCCCCCCCCCCCCCCCCCCCCACACACACACACACACACACACACACACACACACAAGATGTGCCAGGCTGATTGTTTGATATAGCAGCAACCCAAAATTTACAATAAATTGCAGACTTCTGTTTTGTATGCATTGGTATGAGCCAGTGGGCTTGCTTTTTTTTTTGCTTTGACAAAAAACACTGGTGTGTGTGTGCATAAACTGATATATAGTGTATGGGCACATGCATGTACAGTATGGACTGCATGTGTGAGTGTGTGCAAGGACGGCGTGATTGATAGTGCGGATGCCTGGGTTGTTAAGCTGCTGTGGGTTTGAGTTGACATGAAAAGTCGCCTGCAGCCATCAAACAAGATGCATGTTGGTGTGAAGCGGAGGGGAGATAACCCCCAATAGGAAGGTGGACAAGAGCGTTGACACTAATTTATCCATTTGACTGACTTCCTGTGTGACAAAAAGCTTGGGGGGTGCGGCAGTATTGTCTGCCACAAATTACCATACACTGCTTTTTTTGCAAGGGAGTATGCGGAGAATGATTTTATATAGAAATAACTTTGATATTGACAAAAATATTGACAGCAGCATCAGAGAGGTAAACAATGTGCAATGTGCGACGGCAAAGTGCTGCTAAAGGGATGTAAACAAGGTAGAGAATATTCTATTGAGAAAAAAAAAAGTGTGTTGTCTCAGACAAAAAAAAAAAAAAAATCAAACAAAAGATATATATTACAGGGAAGTGCTCCCTGATTTATTGCCTGGAAACTCTGGTGTTTTGTTGAGAAGATGAAGCTGCAGGTCCTGGGTTATTTCAGTAGCTAGAGACAGCTAAGTGCTGGAAGTGAGTTGCTTTTTGATGTGTGAGATTAAAGGGATTTAGCACTTGAATACCTTCTCGTCTGGACGCTCCTGAGGGTTGTCTGAAAGAGGGAAGCTAAAAGCTCCTCTCTTTCTCCTCTCTCTTCCTGTCATTCAGATGAACCTGGTGCCTCAATTAAAATAATTTCTCCCACATTATCATCCTTGAATTTAAATGGTGGCTACCAATATGATTCCGTTTTGTTGCATACACAGGCCTTGATGTGTGTTTGATGGAGAGATTATTGCACCAGTATCTTTCCCTTTGTTAGAGCTTCAGGACTATACAGTATCCAGATTCAATTCTGCATATTTATGATAGTTAAAATATTTCAACTTGAGAGAGAAGTGTGTGTGATGCTGTGTTGTGAAAGCCTATTAGCATTGAAATTATCCTCCTTTCGTCACTGTCATTCAGATGTTGTTGAAACACAAATGGAAGAAAAAGATTTTGCAGTCGTCTGTGGGAACCTAGAGCTCTATGATTCCACATATTTACGTTTCACATATAGCAGCTACATTGATTGATCAGAACTCCATCCGACTACAAGTTGTTTCTGTCTCACAAACATACTTGAGAAAGCATGAATTCATACTTTTTTTACAAATTTGTGACTTAGATACAGCGACTACGTAGTATGTGTGTCTCAGGATGATTTTATGAACCCAGACAGGACAGCGTTTGGTTTTTCTTGTACTTCCACAACATGTGCAAAGCAGCAATCGTGGTTGTATTTGGCCATGGTTGATAAAACATTGTTGGTTTCCATAAAGGTATGACCCTCTTCCTCTTCAGCACGTCTAGTGCAATTGATGCAAATAAACACTTTGTGATCATCTGGTAACGTTTGGTGTAAACACAGCATAAGAATTCGAGCTGATGATGATTCTTATATGCATCAGTGTGGCTGAAGGTTAAAAGACCACGGAAGGCCAGGCCAACAGAAGGATTCCGTGCTTAATCTGTTAACAGAGGAATTAAATTGAACACATTGGTATTCCAGCCTGTAATCTTTCTGTCATCCTTATCTCTCTTCTGATCACAAAGAGCAAACAAAGCTTAGCAAACTTCAGATCAATTCATAATTCATGGCCAAACCAGCTTTTCTCTTTCACTCTGTAACATGATGGTGTGCAGGAACATCACCAGCCCAACCGCAAAATCCAGTCTGCACACAGGTTTGTTGAATACGGCACTGAAGTTTCATCATTTAGGTCAAATGAGTGCTCTGAAGACAGCAGTATGTTGAAGATTTTACTTGAGGTAAAGGGATTGATTATGCCCTGTGTTCTGTGCCCTTCTTTTTCATCTTCAGATTGATTTATTACTGATTGATGAAAGCTCTCTCGTCTCCTTCCTTATGAGGATGAATCATATTGAGCGGTACGGTCTGTTCTCATGGCCTATTTATGTACGTATATGAGTGAGGCACAAATGCATCTTTAGAGTTTGTGAATGCATTTATGCATACTCGATGTATGCCTGCTCAAGGGTCTGTGTATGTATTTGTGTATGCGGATACACGCTTTGTTCCTTTGTTATATTTATTCACTACACTTTAAGTGTGTAGTGTTCATGTAGTTCCCAGGTTGCAGGGTGCAGGCAGTAGTTGAAGGATGAGCGATGCTCGGCTCAGGTCCAATTGAGATGATGCCAGATGCTCTAATCTCTGAGTGTGAGAGACAGCGGAGAGAGAGAGTGTTTGTGTTTGCAATTACAAGGAGCTGCAGAGGTGTGTGTTTGTGTTTGTTCTTTTAATTATATCTTTGTGAGAGCCAGTTTGAGTTTTAGAACTTTTAGAGAATAAGGATATTTTTGGAAAGTGAGAATATTTTGGCCAACTCTTCTTCCAACTCTTTTGGAAATCAGTGGAGTTTAGTTTTGGAGTTTTGAGATTTTATCTCCAAAACATGACAGAAATCAACATTAAAAACAGTAGAAAAAAAAGAAAATATTATACCAAAAGACCTATTCTCGGGAGAAAATTAAACAAAATGCCACTGCCTTTTGCCTTTTTGACAAAAAGCAATCTCTGCTAAATATAGTACAAAAATACCAGAGCAATTACTGATTAACGCCAAATAGTGGACGCGTAAACAAAACCTTAATGAACATAATATCATTCCAACATCCCACCAGGTTACTAATTAAATAGCACTTACCTCCTTTATTAATCTGAACTTTAACTTAAAACCTAAACTGAAAGTCTCTTAAATAAAAAAAAACAACACATACCACACACCTCCTGTCTGTTCAGTAGGATGAGACAATACTGGAGACCATACTGTACGCGTGTGTGTGTGTGTGTGTGTGTGTGTGTGTGTGTGTGTGTGTGCGCGTGCGTGCGTGCGTGTGTGTGTGTGTTTGTGCTCCCATCCTGCTCAAGCTGTTTTTCTACTTCAGCAAGACCAGGCTTGCATCTATCAAAGATCTGTGTGCCAGCTGAGATTTTGTGGTTTAATGTAAACCGTTTTGCCCCAAGCTGACAGGGTGGTGTGTGTGTGTGTGTGTCTGTGTGTGTGCGGTTGTTTTAAATGATACTTGGAACCCAGCCCATAACTTTAGTCTGTTCTAAGGCCCTCTTTGTACGACCTTCTTGAATTATTTTCCTATTGGGTCTATACGTGTGTGTGTGTGTGTGTGTGTGCATGGTTGACTGTGTGTGTGAGTCTTTGCATTTGTGTGTGTGTGTTTGAGTTAGGAAGTAAAATAAAACACCAAAAAAGTGTGCTTGGTACAAACATACTCAATGTTCAGTTTGACTGATTTACACAGAAATATCCATATTTTTAACATGGAGCAGATTGGCTGAGTTTCATCTGGAGTTTCTGTTGTGCATCCAAATGTTTCATGTTTCCTGTTGCAAGGAAACACTGGACTGCAATTTCTAAACAGGGTTGTCAACAAGGACACCTCAGAATAAACTCTCTATCAATATAAATTGACACGGAGCATCATTAGCAGTTATTTAGATGATATATACTTGTAAAGCTTTTACGACTTCAATTTAAAACATTTGCACATCTTAAAATGATTCACATATACAGACAGCCTTTCTGTCTCATTCTGTAATCTGTAACATAGGTAAATCTAAAACTCAGCACTAATTTCTACTGGTACATCCTTTTTTACTGCTATACTGCCTAAGAGTAAGAATGACCTCTTTGAATATAGCCCTGCCCTCTGATCGCTGACCTGCAGTGGAGGCTTTGACTTTTGAAGGATAATTTAGCCATATATTCTAGAAAAATGAAGCCGCAAGCGACACATCAAAATGGAAAGACTTTGATGACATACCTCCAATAACTTTGTCTATAAGCCTACGTAATATTTGTATACAAACACATATTTTAATCTACTGGTATGCTTCAGAAATATTTTCTATTTACATAGATAGGAATAGATGTTTTTTATCCTATTTTCTCAAGTGCCTGATATTTGAACATGAGCACCTGCTGCAAATGTGGACTGAATACATTTTCCGGATTTAAAGCCATATAAAGCCCCTCTTAAGTGTGCTGAACAAGCTCAGGACTAGATCACCGAAAGCATGTCATAAAGATCAATAAATCACATTGTCCCTTGATTTCTGTGAAAAATGTTATTTCCAATGTTAGCAGTACTCTCTCTCTCCCTTAGTCTGAGCTTTGCTTGGATTTTTCATTTGTTGCTTGCTGTATATCTTGCTGTGGCCCAACAATAGCATAGTTAAGGGAAATACATTTGCTTCATTATTTATTCTTTCAAGTTTAAATATTAAAACTTTACATTAGGCAGCTTTGACATCCTTCACAAATAGATTAAGTGTAGATTATATTATATTATTCATTATAAAGGAAGGACAAACTTTGGAAAACAGCCAATATTTATCTCCAACATGCTTTGATATGTAATTCAAATTTGAAAAAAGAAATTCAAACATACTGATAGTGTCTACCTTGTAAAATGAAATACTTAACAACAAAAAAATAAAATGTAATATTTCAAATCAGTGTTCATTCAGAGTGGAATGTTATTAATTTGCAGTGTATGGCACCTATTCACTACTCTCCATACCAAACAGTACCTGGATAGCAGGGAGTGTGTGTTTGGTGTTTTGTCTGTGCAGAGCACATAAATAGTGTTGGCAAGCCAATTAATTTGTTTATGAGTGTGCTCGGCGGGCTATGTGACCTCAGTGCCAGAGAGAGTTAGAGTGCATTTAGCAAGCTGATGGCCTCCAAATTAGAACTGGTTTGCATCTATAAAAAAAGAGAGACAGGGAGGGGAGGGGAGTAGTTAGATTTTTACATGTAGTTTCCTACAAGCCTTGGTTTTGGTAACATTGGCCCCTACAGAGTCAACTTACCAGTGCACCAAATGACTTATGCTAATCAATATTCTTATTGACAATGGATCAAATGATATGTATTGTAAAAGGGGCTGTCCGTAGTGATTGTCATGTATTATCATACCACACTGCAGGACCCTTCATCTTCATGTGGTTATACGGCCTGCAACCTTAGCCTATTGTGTTTGTGCACTCGTCTCCTCAGCGCTGTTTCAAGCAAGTGGGGGCTGTTTTCAATGAAAATGCTCTGATACTTACTGTAAGCTACCCTCCCAGCACCAAACCAAAAAATATTTGGTGAATTGGATCATTGGAGCAGCTAAAGAGATGGATATTCCTGTGAATACTAGACTGATATTCATGAGCTGGCCTGTGTGTTCGCTGGATGTCTAAATGGGGAACTGTTCCCTTCCATGTTTGTTCGCTACAAACTACTTCATACCATGATAAATGTAATCCAACACTCATGTGAGTAGGCCTTCATGTTTTCCAAGTTGAGGTACATTAGCTAACATATGAACTAATTCAAACAGTTCCTTGGTTGATCTGCCCTTTGTTTTAGTGTATTGAGGTGATTTCATATAGTTGTGTTCACTACACTGCCCCCTCCTGGTTGTTTTAAAACAGTTGTATTAAAGTGTTAGCATGGTAGGAAACTGATTTAATCACACTGGCTTAAACACGGTCTGTTTGCCAGTAAGTATTTTGTTTTATCAAACGTCAGATGCCTTAAGCAAAAAGTAAACTGTATTTTAATGTTGTTGACTCTGTCATTTGTTAGCTAGCCGAGCTACCAGGTGGGGACTTTAGTAAGCATTGCTAGCATATGACAACATTTTTGGTCGCTCAAAGTGTTGGCTTTTCGCGCCAGTCGGTCAACTCTGTTTGCAATGTGTGCTCTCATTGCAGTTTCACAGTCTCAAAGCTACATTAAGGGCATGCCCTGTGTCTATTGGAGGACTTACTGTTAGCTAATGCTAACTGTTTAGCTTTTGAGAAGGACTTACTGCGAAGACAGTGCGATAAATGTTGAAGAACTGTGAAAAGGAAAGAACAAACACTTGGTTTTCGGTAAGACAGTGCACTCTGTCCATGTTAATGTTTATTGCTGGCTTAATGAGCAGTACAACAGTTTGCCGGATCTTTGATCAGTGCACCGCTAATTGGTAAGTGACTGAGGGTCGTCTGCACACACACAGTTTGTGACTTGCAGGTGCCAGTTAATGTAATTCAGGTTTGAAAGAGGAGGTAGCCTGATGATATGGATTGAGAATACAGTATTTTGTTATGATATACTGTATTGAAAGTCTGCCACAGATGTAAGGTGAATGACTCATCCTGATGTCTGTAGACCAAGTTGTTGTGTCTCCTTTGATGTTTCTCTGCAGCTGATTTGAATTTCCCCCAGTTAAATATTTCATAGATGCATCAGGTGGCTCATGATTGAACTTTTTCCCAAAATGTTTTGTTTTTTTGTACAAAACAGCATTCATTTTATAAAATCTACAGGTATGGGCGGTGATGAAGGGTGATGAAGGGTTTTATAATGTGTGCTTCTACCTTGTTATCTGTGGTTAATGCCTTTATTATCTTATGTCTAATATATTTATATATATATATATATATTAAATACCGTTCGTCATTTGTCGTCTCTCCTTATACTTAACGCTTCTTTAATGCAATTTTCTCTGGAAAATAATGAGAAACAGCAATCCCTACATGCCCCATAGAGCAATTGTTTTTGAAGGACACTTTCAGGCAGTTTATTCAAAGTGTGGATTGATTTCCACTTTTATCCTACTTTGTACAAACAGTGGTGAGAATAAAACTCAAACCCCTTGTCTCAGGCCCCAGGATGACCTAATGTTTGCTGCTAATCTTTTGGATGATGTACGCTTGAGAGTTTGTTTGGACAATAACAACATCTAGACTGAACAAGGGCAAACAGGATAATAACAAACATTGAGAATGGAGTCTGGTCAGTTCTTTAACTCCACAAGTGTCTGAATGCATCATGGACCGCACGTAGTGGATGCTTGTCTGAGCATAGACTTGGGTTCAAGAAAAAAAACTTGAAAAAAATTGGTGCCAAATAAGTTGTCAGCTGTTTTGAAAGAGTCTGGTGTTGTTGGTGGTAGTGTTCCCCGATAGAGAACCAGGAACATGAGAGTGAATCTTTAATAACTAAGAAGTTAATTATGAATCTGTTAGTCCCAGTTGTAATTGGCTGAGTAGATGTGGAACCCATACAATGTTGATACACTCATGCACATGTAATAACAGTTAATATAAATATTAATATTAATGTTCCACTGATAACATTACATGTCGTAGCACCAGGAGCTGTGCAACAGTAGTTAAAAATGTAACTGGACAAGTAAAAGCAGCGAGGAACAGCTAGTCATAACCAAAGAGGCTGAATCTGCTACAGAAGAATATCAAAAAGCTAAACACTACACAGTGACACATGACAAGACTGCAACTTTTTTGAATGGCGCCAGGGCCACTGTCAGCCTTGGGACAGCGTATAATTGACAGTGTTTCTATGGGGGTGTGATGGATTGCCTGATTAGGGGCCCTGGCAGTGGTATGCCTCACAGATGGCAAATTGAACAGTAGACAGATGCCCCCGGCCCCCTCCCACCCTCTTACCCGTTGTACAAGCTCAATACCCCCCCCCCCCTAACCTCTCTGTGTCCTGGGCTGTGTTGCCCTCTTCCCTGCTTTCTCTATACTCTTTCTGTCCTGTCTGTCTTCTACTCAACATCGTGTTGTCTCCACCATCGACGTTTTTTTTTTTACAATAGTACAATTTGATACATTAATACAATATTGAAAGTTAATTGATGTTGCACAAAATTCAAATGCACTAAATATTGGGAGATAAAATGTTACATTTCAGATTGCATTCAAAGTCTGGGTTTGTTTTTCAGCCCAATTTGTGTAGAAGTGTAATTTTACTATTTCTGTGGCCCAAAACTCATCACCACCTAGCTTTTGTTTAACCACTATTTGCATGCTAAAAGGGCTACAGCTTCAGATCCTCATTATCGAATAATCTGTTGATTGTGTTATTGACTAGTCCTCATTTGTAGGGTTATTCAAAAGTTTAATTTGCCTGTTTGTATTGTTTATGTTTATTAATGTAACGATGTGTATGACTTTGACATTTTTTTTTATATATATATATATATATATTTATGGTGGTCAATTGGTTGATGAGATCATACAATCTGAGTAAAATAGTATAAAAAGCTTGTATTGTCCAATCGACAGTCAAAAACAGAGAACTTCAGCTGAATAGGCTGGAACCTGAACATGTCTGGTATTTAAGTTGATTATCAAAATTTCTGACGATGGATTTTCAGTTAAACGACTAATTGTTTCATATCTCTGTAAATTGTCTAAGTTATCTTTCTATTTCTGCACCGTAGGAACATATTGTGCAGCCCTTTCATCTGCCAGCATTCACTTTCAAGAAAACTGGTACTGTTTGTTTCTCATTTGATGAATTGAATAGGATGGAGTGACATGAGTCTTCAATTGTACAAATTAAGTATGGGTACAGGTACACTCACAAAATCATATCCTAACTGTGGTGTGCTTATGTCTAATGTGTGTGTGTGTGTGTGTGTGTGTGTGTGTGTGTGTGTGTGTGTGTGTGTGTGTGTGTGAGACATGTGCGTGTTTGTTCAGCACAGAGAGAGCTTGTAACCACGGCCAGTGCATCATTAATACTGTCTCCCGCAGATGTACCATCGTTCTTGACAAATCACCGGGGCCTACCATCGGGAACATTTCAACCCCCTCTACACATCAGAAGTACACATGTACCATGAAAGAGAACACAAGTTTTCTCTCTTCGCATCCGAGGACCCTTGGATGAAAGGCTCTGGGGTTTCAGTGAGGGCTAAGTACTTTCAGGAAGAAAGAGGGCCTGCTTTATAATGCGCAGCTAATCAAGCTTTTATGCGTGCCGTCGCCTTGTACAGTAGGTCCGTGCGTTGTTTTCCCCATCTCCAGCTTCGCAATGCCCTGGCTGCTCGTCCAATTACCCTCGAGCATGTCTTTGTTTTAACTCGCTTGAATGAGTGTGTGTATTTAAATTTTTTTTTCAATAAAGGCCAGCACTCTAGCCAGCAAGTGACCTCCTCCCTTGGTAGGAGAGGATGTGTGCAACAGAGAAACGGTATTAACGCTACTGCACAAATGGTTTTTACCTGTATGTGTAACTTTCGCCGCCTCGCTGCTAAAGTGTCCCGTCGCTCCAGTGGTTCGGAAAGCGTCTGTTATATTCAGTCCACAGAGCAATCATGGGATGCAGATGGAGCCGGAGCTTGTCATGTCTAAGGCTTCCCGCAAGTGCCCTTTGCAAATGCCACAGACAATGATGGGTAGGAGAGAACCGCAGCTCCGTCTCCATCTGCATGCCTGACCAACCCAGGCGCAAGTGTGTCAAGCGTTAAACTTACGGTGAAATGTGCTTTGTAATCCAATGATATCTTGTCAGCTCAAATCTGCCGCTCGGGACGTGAAGTGCAGTTTTTTTGTTGTTGTTTTTCAACCAGAATACCAGGCGAACTACTGAAGGGAATGTCGGGGTAGCTGCTGCGATCCACAGGGCTGATAAAAAGGGGTAATACATCTGGAAAAAAGGAACAAACGTGAGATACGGTGGCAAGTACACATAAAGATCCCCAGACACAATCTCACACATAAAACACAGAAAAAGTCAGGCTGTTGAACACAGGAAGGAAACAAAGCACTCACGTGTGACCTTTATTCGCTTTGGTAGTCAAATCAACACATTTGACTACACACACAATACACAAAAAGATAATCACACAAATACAAAGTGCGACTTTTCCTACTTTCCTTTTTGTTGCGTGTGTTCAGACACACTTAAGTTCTTACAGTGAGTGAACGGAGCACAGGTGGGAAAGAAACAGGTGGGTTTGAATTGGACACATGCACACACACATACATGGTCTGGAAGGTGCTATTCTCCATCTGCCATCGTAGGTCTGTGAGTGGGTAGTAAGTGTGTGTGTGTGTGTGTGTGTCATCTTCCTCCTTTCTCTTACTAACCATCCTACTCATTCACACCCACACATACTCACTCTTTCCCTCTTTCAGGACTTAAGCTCTTCTCTCTCTCTCTCTCTGTCTCTGTCTCTCTCTCTCTCTCTGTCTCTCTCTCTCTCTCTCTCTCTCTCTCTCTCTCTCTGTCTCTCTCCTGTTCATATTTGTGTTGCCAGGATCGATCAGTATGTTAATGCTAAAACTGGTTGAGAGCTGTTGGAACTTTCTAGTCTGAGTGCAAACACACAAATACACACATACGAGCATTTTCGATAGCGCCAAAAGCCCGCTTGTAAATGTGGCCGTTTGGGATCCCATCAGTTTATGTTCGGTGTGTGTGTGTGTGTGTGTGTGTGTGTGTGTGTGTGTGTGTGTGTGTGTGTGTGTCTATGTTTTGTTGTGTGATCCACTCCTGTAGTCTCATCCCGGGTTGGCAGGTTTTGGATAATTATTGGATTATTTTGGTTCCTGTCTCTCTCTCTCACTCACACACACACACACACACACACACACACACACACACACACACACACACACACACACACACACACACACACACACATCTACATATGCGTATTTGCTCCTTGCTCTCTCTGTTTGTGTATCCAAGGCCTGTGTAAAATGAATTCTCCTCCTGCCCTGCCATGGGCGACCTTGTCCTTCACTTCTAAATGGCGTTAATGAGAAAATGTTCGTCGACAAGAATGAATGTACAAGGGTTTTGGCTAAGCAAACAAGTGAGCAACGCTCGCCAATTGTTGAAGAACTTTGCCTTGGACTGTGTCTGTCTGAGTGATAACATGTTGCTCAATAGATCAAGGCTAGTTTTAAGTTTAAATATTTTATTTGGACAGAAGTGCTGCATTTAATACCACAACATGTTACAGTTCTCCACTAAGGTTAACGTAACAACCATATTGCACTCGTGAAAAGTCTTAACTATAGCCTTGATAAATCCAACTACTACTTTTTAGATATACTGTGTATTTATCTATCGGTCACTTTCATGCTTCAACACATTAACAACGGTAATAATGTGGACACAAGTAATTAATTAAATGTTTGTTTTTTCAAATTCCAAAGCATTCTGAAAATAATAAAGTAAAAAATGTAAATCAGTTAGGGACGATGTAACCAGCAATACCAAAATCGAAACAGCAAACAAATAATATAAAATGTAAGGCCATTTTCAAATAAACATACACATAATTTAACATGGTTGCATTATAAACATTTTCTTTTTGTATTTAGAACGGCTTCCAAAACATTTAAAACTGTACGGAAAACCAAATGGAAATGCAAATGCAAAACAGCTCAAGATGAAATATCCCAAGACGGTTATTGCCATAGGAATCAAATCAGACATTATCATATCACATTAGATTATTTGCCAAAAGACAAATTAATTGAATATGGTCTATAATCTCACATGGTTTAATAAGATGGTCTCCGTTCAAACCTGAGCAATTATACAAGACTTTGCTCTTCCTAACTCAAGGTAACAACAATAGATATTGAATTGTGTAACTGCATATTGTGAATTATTGCTTGAAAGTATAGCTGACAGATTTTAGTTGAAGCAAGAGTGGAGTAGTGATATAATTGGGCCACTGACAGAAACTTGGGGAAATGAAGTACCTTATTACTTGTTTCTGGCATTTCCAAAATTACAGTAATTGTCTTGAGCAGTTTTGTAAACGTCAAAGTATCACTGGAGATGTCTTTGTTATTGTTGAGTTGGAAGAGAGAGACGGTCTTTGTTGCAGTAAGTTTGTGCATCCTACCACCTACTCGTCTTGCCACATTTTCATCCGTGAGTGTGTGTAGACACCAGCCAATAACCATTGGTTATTTTTTGCTTTTCGCCTGGTGAAATCTTCAGCTTCTCTGTCTTTCTCTGCTCTTTTTCTTCCTTACTTTCATCTGTTGGCTCCATGGAATTGATTTCTACCCGACTGTCTGCTGCCTTTGTGAGCAACGCAGAAGTTGGGGAGAGGGAGCAAGAGAGAGATGGAAGGCCCTGTTTTTCCTTCAAGGAGGGTTTCACACTCCTCCCTCGAAGGAGGCTTTTTGTGCTCACCCCTTTCGGTTTTTGGACGAGAACAGAGAGAATATGTGGGCACAAATGTATCAGGTTTTCGGTCTGGCTGGGTTAGCTGGAGGATGCTGAGGAGACGGGTAGCCTTCAACCCACAGAATCAATCCAACAGCAGGAAACATCACCGCGCTAAATGATAACACACCTTGAGAGGCATGGCCCCTGACACAGGAGAAAAATAGCTGCGTGAGAGAACTGTCGTGGGAGATACAAATATATTTTTGTCAGCTAGCCCAAAGTTGGATCTATCATCTTGTGTAGGCAAACTGTACCTTTGGGGGCGCCGCTGTTTTTCTGCTGTGCTTTTGACATCTAAAGGCGAAATTGTTTTGCTGTTTCTAATGCAATGTTATTCCTAGCTTGAAATAGTGTTGGCATTATCCTTTCAGTCTAAATGTTTGAGATCTTTTCTGGT
This sequence comes from Cebidichthys violaceus, assembly GCF_023349555.1. Taxonomy (NCBI): domain Eukaryota; kingdom Metazoa; phylum Chordata; class Actinopteri; order Perciformes; family Stichaeidae; genus Cebidichthys; species Cebidichthys violaceus. The sequence goes on along the minus strand of NW_027176274.1, from coordinate 7,689,746 downwards.
GTCTCCTATCTATCCCACGCGCCTATACCTGCTATCCAACATCTAACTCAGATTTTGCAGAACGTGCCTCTTCCAAACGGCCCAGTTGCTTGGCCTTTGGTATTGCTGCTTGTAGCTTTCTGCTCATCCGTACAACTTCACACTCAACACTGTGCTTTGGTCCTCAGTAATACACCCACCAAGGGTGAAGTCGAGAATATCAAATGGCATACATACATACATACATACATACATACATACATACAGAGAGAGACTCCTTCCATTTTAGTTAGATGGTGGGACAGATGACCATTCAAGTTCTTTCCTACATGAACTTAACAGGTCAAACTATTATATTCTGGAAATATTGTTAAAAAGTAATGATGATAAATGATTAAAGAGCTAAACAAACAAGTAAATGGATCAACATCAATTTTCTAACTTTTTTTTGATATTTGTAAGAATCTGGACCAAACCAACAACGGCTTTAGGGGGAAAATGGTCAAAACCACTGAAGCTAGTTATTCAATCACATAGATAATGAAGAGATGTGAGAGCTTTCAGGCGATAATGGGAGAGTTAGTGGGAGGGAGAGAGCACTGAAGTGTGTGCATTTATCCGCAACATTGTACAACACTTACTTTACTATATCACTGAAAGTATGTAGACTGCCCATTAGAACGCATTCCAATTTTGTGGTATTATTGGGGTGGGCTCATTCTGGTTTTACAAGACAATTCCCAATTCCCTTCTGCACAATGCCAGGTCCATGCATATGCATGGCCCTGATGAAGGCCACACACTGAAACCTGCTGGTCTTACAATAAAGTTGTTCTATTTACTATAAGTGCTGTTGGAGTTTTGACCTCTTCAGACTTTTTCCCTTCACCATGCACCATAGAAGTAGGTGATGTTGTGCCAGAAATCCCCACTCTGCTTCTACAGGTCTGTGAATAAAGAAATGTTTTGCTGTGGAAGAACTTGACTGACTGAAATGAGCATGATAACTTTCCAGAGCACCAAAATCCTCCCCTGTAATATCATATGTTTAGCATCTGATGAGCCCTTAACTCATGGATCTATTATTAAAATTGTGACTCCTGGATTGTATTTCAAAGTCTCACCGCTACCTGAGGCAACACGCCCCCAGCTGTTTTTAGTCTGTAAGTGCCCACTTACAGTAATCTCACAAGGGGAGCACTGAGTCCCCTGCAACCATGTTTTCCATGATGACATGGTAGCAAAATCCTCTGATAGACGTGAATGACTGTTTTCAGTCTATATCCTTAAATTGCATCAGCATAGGGACCATAAAAGGAGCAGAACATCTTTCTTAAAGCAGATCATCCACTTCTCTCTGTCGTCTGCACTATCACCCCACAATGATCTACCCTTGCGAGAGAATGCATTTGCACAGCCTTTTGCTCTGTCAAGAGATGCATTTTCTGCCCCCCTGCTGTCTCATGTCCAAGCTACTGCAAAGAAAGCAATTCATCTAAGTCGATTACATCCACAATGCTGGTAGCACTGTGGTAAAATAAATGTGCAAATTTGTCGTATGTCAACTGTTTTGGCAGGGGATTTTGGCGCTATTGAAACGTATCTTCTAGAAACAGGTAAAACATTAAGCAGAACATATTAGGCAGGCAAAAATCCCAACAGAATTACATTTTGAAAATGATAAATATTTGTTCAGAATACTAACAACCACTGCTCTAAAAAAACAAACAAAAAAGTGGTTGAAACAACTGCCAAGATAAAGGAAACTCTAATAATTTAAAAACCATATTGACAGATTCATGTGAAACTATGCAGTTTTTTTTACTTTCCTCTTTACCAGATTCAATATTATCACAATAAAACATGTTTACAACGAATACAAACAAATATACTTTTCAGGGTAGATATGTGTATGTTATTAACTGTATAAATACACAATGTATACGTATATATAAACAATTATGCTTTTATTTTGAAGGCTAATCCCCAAAGGGCAAATATGGTGCTGTTATTGCAGTTATTTTGTGAGGAAATGCAGTTGAGATGCATTTGAGATTTTAGGGAATTCATTTAGTCTCGGTTGTGTGTGTTTACTCCTCTTTGCTATTTACCCTTATGTGACTTTAATTCTTATGAGAGGGAAACCTTTATTTAATGTCAACCAGAAAGCGATGACGGTGCAATCACATCTTAATTCACCTTCTAAGACATTTTTAATGATAAGGCTTTAAACTGATGCATCTGTACTGTACTAATGCCTGTCTTTCTTTTTACCGCACATGAACATACAGGATTGCTTTGAATCCGTCATCGATAGCTAATGTACATTGTGCCTTATTCTTGTCATATCTGCTGTATTGCACGTTCAACTGTTTGAGTGACAGAAGAGGAAGGACAGGGGAGGTGCAGGGCAGCAGGAGTAATAACCGTGTAGCTGGGGCCAGCACAAGCACGTTTTTGCCCTTCATGACCTTTACTACAATTGTGGTCTAGTGTCGTTAATATTGTACTCAGGAAAAAAAAAATCTCTCTCTTGCTGTGTCAAACTGTTGTTGATGCAACTGTAAGGCATAAGGGGACATTACTAGTCCTTATATGTTAACTGGAGATGTACCAAAAGAACTATAATTGAAAGCAAGGCTCCAGATTAACTTTTTTTCACCACTGTGTCCCGAATTGTAACCCTACGAAATTCAGTGTAAATGGTAAAACATTATAAATGTTGTCATGTTTAGTGGCATTTGCAGAAAAAACACACACAGTATTAGTAAATAAATATTTGTATTTGTATTAAAAATTTAAATAACATAATAGTAATAATGAATTATATAGTTGGAGAGAGTATTAGAGTCGTAGAGCTAGTGTTAAGAAGTTAAAGAGACCATAATTCCCTCACGAATATCAATTTTATATTACAGTGAAAATAGCTCCTTGAAACATCTATAATTCCAGTTTCTCGCAAACAAGTAGGTACTTGTGAACACATCATGATTGCGTTATAATTTGACTTCACCCAAAAGTCAGGCTAGGGAAAGACCTCGTGCTGAGGCGGTCACTGCCATTACTCTGCATGCATGGAAATTAATTTCAATTTATGAAATGTCTGATTAAGGCAGTTGTTCTTAATGTTTTTTTTAAGGTTGTTCCTCCACGACTCATTTTGGATTTACAGTTGTGACAAATTGCAAGTTTTACGTCTTCTTCATTCGTGCTGAAGAACACACCGGAGACGTCGCATGTGGCTGTGACGTTATTGTCTGTGCCGCTGTGTCCCGACGTAAACTATCAATGTGTCCCCGGCCACCGGCGATCAACTGAAAACCGCCAAGTTTAGATCAGCAGCCAATCAATCAGTGCAGCTCTAATGTTATCAGTCTGCAGGTTTTTAAACTGGTATAGTCAATGAATGCAAACATATTGCGCTTTTTCAGTATGCACTGCTTTGTGTGACACCAGAGCTAACTTACTTTCACTTTTCAAAGCCATTGGTTTGACTTTGGTCCTGAACTTCCTGCACCCTGCAGCGCTGGTGGAGAGAGCCTGTGATTCCTTCTCAAAGTCATTGTGGTGAATTTTGGAGGTGGAGGGTTTAGGGAGGCAGAGGCAGGCCAATGATGGAGATAGCTGTGATTGCCGAGATCTGTCGCCTTCTGCTTTGGTTCACCGCCAGCGTTGTGTTTTGACTTCCAATCGACTTCAGCTCCAGATGTTCCCAGCTACAGTATACGCCTGGTGTGTTTGTGTGTGTATGTGTTAAACTGGATGCTGGCTCTGTATGTGTGACCATATGCATAACTGTAAGGGAATGCTTTATGAGTGAGTGTGTCTTCATCTAGCTGTCGTCTGATTTTCACCTTGCATTAATGTAGTCTGTGTGCTCAAACACATTGAAGATCTATCAAATAGTACAAAGGCATTTAATAGCACAAAATGTTCCAGAACATTAATAACAAATGGAACATCAGTCCCCTATGATAAAAAAAGAAAATAGTTCCTATTTTGCATTCATATTTCAGGATCATAAAAGGATAATTTCATCATAGAGGAGACTGAGATACCATCAGTAGTAGTTTCTATAAACCAAAATAAATTGCAGCCAAAGCTCTCTTTTTTTCAACCAAGATCAAAATATTTTTACTTTCACTATAACCATTATATTCACCATTTACACATATGTAAAACTCACAGTTTAATGCCACTAGCTCATGTTCTCTGGGGATTGTGAAAGGGTACTGTGGAAACATAAAACTTAAACAGAAATAGGGAAAAGATGGCTCAGTAAAACGTTAATAAACAAAACAAACCAACTGTGCATGTTGAACGTCACAAGTTGGTATGTGTTGATGTATCTTCTTCTTCTCTACTACATTTAGCAGTACAAGTTAATGATTTAAACCTATGATTTAGATCATGAGCTTAAAAAGATAGTTTGAGAGTAGTTTTATCAAGACTTTTCCTCCCAAGGCAGACAAGCTACTGTGGGCCAACCCAAATGAAACAGCAGGCACTCTCCGCTAAAAGCAGTATCCTCTCTATTAGGTTCAAGAGCTTACTGGACTATATAAGCCATGCAATTTGTTAAAAATAGTGCACATTCTACAGTAGCTGTTTCTCTCTGTTTCGTTCCAGTAAAAACAACTGCTTCAAAATGTGTTCGGACCCAACTTTGCAAACTGATTAAGCTAAATGACCTAAAGTACTGCCGTTTTAATGCCAAGTGGACCTATTATTGGTAAAATGCACTGGAATGATGAGGTGTTGGGCAATTGTGGACTAATTTCCTGCAAAAGAGTTAATTACTATTAGCTTTCTGTGGAGATGGGCTTCTCATTTAAGAATGCACTAATGTACTGTATGTCTTTCTCTCCCTCCATATCTCTCTCTCTCTCTCTCTCTCTCTCTCTCTCTCTCTCTCTCTCTCTTTCTTTCTTTCTTTCTTTTCGCAAACTCTCCATTGAGGAGTGGAGCTTATATTTCTCCAGTTTACAATGAGGCCCCATACAGAGCCAGCCTGTAACACACTACCTGAACCTCCAACCACTGCATCTTTTTTATCAGAAAGTGAATTAAGTCTATTTAATAACTATACTGTAAATCTACTCTACTGTTGCACACAAGACATTAAACACATACTCTTGAAAATAGGATCAGCTAAAAACCCAAATAATGTCATATGGTAATATTGATATACAAATTGACAAACCAGTCACCTTAAATGCAGATACATACATACCATATAACTTAAATCTTTAATTGTGTGTTTTTCCCCCTGTCGATATCTAGCATGGGGGGAAAAATCAATAAAAACAAACATCAAAGCAACACGTTCATATGAAAACTGGACTAAAGTCTCAAGCTTGGCTAGAGCTGATTGCTACACATGGCTCTGCTTGCCCTCTGCCAGAATACACACATGGAAGCAATGCAACACATGATGCTATTGCGACTGCCGTTCCTTTCCATTTCAAACATTACACTAATACGATTTTTGGTTAAAACCGGGGTTTTAAAACCAAAAACAATCTCTGACCAAACTCATGTGGTAGACACTGTTATTTTCAGGCTGGACCACTCCTTTCTGCACCCCAGAAAAGCTCAAAGAGGAGGAGACAATGTGGTGTTCTTCTGCTGCTGTCTGGTACAGTGCCGTTTAGAAGAAAAACGTACTTTGCTTATCTTTGGTAGCTGTACATGTTTGTGTATTGTGCGTCAGGTTTTTTAAAGCTGCTCTCTCAGCATATTATCTTAAGGTTTCATCCTTAATCCTGACAGAAATTTCTGAAACCGTATATAAACCACGCAAATTTGTGAAATTATTTGCTGATAGCAATGTTTTTGTTGTTGTTTATTTAGTTTTTGTTGTAATTTATTACTCTTTTTTTTGCCAGAGAAACAAAGACATCTTCATATTTAAAAAAACAACTGAACTAAACTGAACTGAAGTCATTCAGCATTTGATAAAACATTTAATTGGAGGAATTCATGATTAATTCCTTAAATATAACCTTCAAATGAAAAATATATTTTTGGGGAAATTGAATTGCTTCAGAATTTGTATCTGTTATACAACAATGAGAAGAATGTTTCGGTACTTACATAGCCCGATAGAAATATTAGTTTTAGTAAGCAACAAGAAATGTCACCCCAAAAATGATAAAATAACTACTGATGTATTTGAAGTTAATTAAAAAAAAGTTGTCATAATATTGGACACCAGAATCCCTGGCAAGTTTAGTTCAACAAAAATGTTTGTTAAAAACAAATATTGACTTTATTTTGTCAATAATGGCCTCAAAAATCCAGTACCAGACGCTATTCATTTGTGTGTGCTGTGTGTGTGGGTGTGTGTGGGTGTGTGAGATGCAGGTAAATAGACAGACAGATTAAGAAAATGGGAGAGACAGACCCCTGAGGGACCGGTTGGTTTTGAATAGGCGGAAGTATTTGTCTTAAACAATCTTCTCTTTACAGGTTTACTCAAGCCAGGCTTGCAGTAATGTGTTTTTGACTCCCATTGACTCTGAATTGCATTTCATTCGCTCGCCTTTCTCTTGCTCTCCCTCTCTTTTTATTGCATCTCATCAGCTGTAGGGAAACAGCCCAGCTGCCGCTGCGATGCCGCGCTCAGCCAATGCACCCTGACAGGTTCCAATTAAGTTGGAAAATGTAACGTATGAATATTAAAAAGTACTCTGACAGAAAATCATCCCCTTCTTTTGTTGCATTATGCAGCGTGTAGTCGGGTGTCTCTGCTGGTCGGCCATTTCCATAAAGTTTATTTCTCGACTACTTCCTGCTCTTCTGACGCTATCTCTCTGGTGCTCCTCTCTCCCCTAAGGCTGTTTGTTAACAGTTGTAAATATGCCTGCCACACACACATTAAGGCTCTTTTAAGGCCCAAGATGTGGTTTGTCTATCAGTGCATCTCATCATGTGGCTTCCCGTGCTCATTCCAATAAGCATTTGTGGGTAGAGGAGAGAATGTATAAATAAATGCAAACCTGTATGATATCTCATTTCTTTGTGCCCTGAATTATATCAGTGTAAGCTGAATAGATAGAAATTGTTATTTTGTGAGACAGCAACATCGGAATAGCAGTGCATATAGTCTCACAATAGTTTGTTTTTTTTACCTGTGTGTTTGTGTGTGTAGGTGTGTGTGTCTGTTTGTCTGAGGCTGAACTGGCAACCCAAATACTGCCAGCTCTGTGGTAGTTACACTAACTCACAGCTCAGTAGGTGCAGCTTCATTTTGACAGACTTCTGTTGCCCCTGTGCTGAATGAGAGCATTCCTCTAAGCTGCCAGCTCCTGCAAGTATGTGTGTGTGTGTGTGTGTGTGTGTGTGTGTGTGTGTGTGTGTCCCACTGTTGAGGCAGAGCCAGGGCCCCGTCGCTGGGTTATAGACCATGTGTGACCTCATCTCAACCTGGCAACCCACTTTGCCTCAGATGGCGATAAGAGGCAATTGCCAGTCTTACTGTCTGTCTGCCTACTGGAAGTGCATTATGTCCCTTTAACTCAGTCTGCTGCATCTTAAACTCCTTTTAAAACAGGATTATGATGGCCCATGTAGAGCAAAGGAAATTATAGGGAAGAGAGAAAATATTAGGAGAATAAGAAAAGTTTTTAAATCCTTAAATTCTTAAATCATATAATATTTCAAATATGTTTACCAGGAAAAGTTTTTACATTAGAAGTCCTAAAGACCCGTTAACTGTATTGGGATCTTACAGATGACCACTCTGACTGCAGTCCTGAGCATCCTGTACCTCTGCACATGTGAAGTGAATGTCCATTGACACCTTGGCAAAGCTGCACTTGGAAGTCTTCATGGGTGTGAAGTGGGTGTAGACCGTCCTGGTATGAGTTAATCCGCTGATTTGTTGGCCAGCATCGCTAACGACGCAGAACCCAGGCATCATGTTTATGCTACATTCTGCTGTGCCTTCTACTGTATTTTTTACGGTAATGAACGCAAAAAGAGACGGACGATCGATTATAGAGACAACAACACATCAATTTATCAACAGGATCATTTTTAACTGCGATGCAGGGATGTTGATTCAGATTGTTTTCTAAGCTGTCATTCACACAGATTTCTGGCATTTTATTTAAAAATAATTTGTCTCATCATTATTATTATTCAGACACCTCACTCCTGCACAGAACATCCTTGTCTGTCTTTGCCAAAATGAATGCACATTTTACTCAGATTTTGCTGCTTAAACCAATCAGGACGTGTTAACTGTCACATCAATAATCAAAATCATTGTGTGCTTTTGCTGATCATCACCACACATCTAAGCTAACATGTCTTCACTAAGAATAACCTGATCATAGTTTGTTTGGGCTTCATTTGCAGTATATTCTTGGACGGGTTGTGTAGTTAAAGAAAGGCTGATGCCACAGGCAAGAGCACTGTGAACATTGTCAAACTTTAGCACTACATAAAAATACAAAAAGCTTTCTACATAGGTTATTTGGGAATTCCATTTTCACCAAAAGTCTAGTATGACATTTCGTTGTGCTTCCAATCACAACGTAGTGTTTGCGTAGTGAATTTCCCATCATCGCATATATATATATATATATATATATATATATATATATATATATATATATATATGTGTACACATAATGTATGCCTTGTCTTTCAAGAGTTTAGTCAACACTTCTCTCACACACTTACGTACTCATATACTGCACACATACGTGGACATCCCACAGAAAATGTATCTCTGGCTGTCACACACTAAAGATCACACAGACACAAGCAGTACATTTACTCACAGTACATGCAGTACATGCTCACTTACTGACTCACAATTTAACACATGTCATGCAACAGAAGTTAAATAGGGTGAGTTGTTATTCTTTTACCTGTCCTGTCTGAACAAATGTCATTGTTGTGCTAGCCTGGGGGCTAAAGATGCTAATACTGGAGTTGGGAATCAACACACAATACCATATGTGAAATTGCTTTGCAGTAGCACATTCAGTAAAAAATGCTGCAAAAGCTTTTTGCAATTTATAGAATTATCCATCTTCCAGTTCATTGTTTGTACTGAATGCATTAAATTCCTTGTTCTGCTACTATAAATGTAAAACTACGATCAATTGTCGTAGTGTTTCCAAGCACCAGATTTCCTTTAGAAAATCTCTGATTTTACTGCGGCATGGTCTGACAGTCTGCCCCGCACATTCCTGGTTCTGGTTCTCCCATGCCTCCCTTCCCCTCCAGCGGGCCCAGCAAAACGGCCTGGGCCTCCACCAGCCTGGTGTCAGTGATGGCTCACAGCGGGGACTGGCTGATCAGCAAGGCAATGCTCTGCTCCTGGCCTGAGGAGGAGATGCTGCTCTCCACCTCTCGGCAGAGCTCCGACGGCAGGTGGAAGGCAGCAGTAAAGCCGGATCTGGGTCTGTCCACGACGGGCTAGTCACTGCTGGAGTCCGCTGAAGGAGGGGAACCTGCATGATTTGGTCTGATTTGGCAGAATCCAACCAGGTGGCACCAATGACAAGCATTACGAATAACTCAATTAGAAATAGCCAATGTTATCGCTGATAGTCTTGTTTACTTATGTATGTCATAATCGCATCAGTAATTTACACTGGTTCACATCTTATTTGCGATGAAAGATGATGACATGGTTGCTGTTGCTTTGTAATTTTATTGAGGTCAGCAGAATGAGGAAACATTTTCCCCCAAAGTTTATATTTGGTAAAGTTGCAGGGGGAAAAAAAAACAAAGATGAGTTTAATTTCAAAGAACGCCACAGTAAACTAGTGTTTTAGAGTGACTAGCTCTCCAACAGGGTCAAGGCTGACAGACTGGTCGCTAGTCGGACAGCCAGCCACTGCGCCTGAAGCCAGAGCCGTGGCTCAGTACAGCCTGCACATCTCTACATGCACAGATGTAATGTGATGGATCTGACTGGACCAGTGAAAGCTGTGAGAAAGAAGAAGTCTTTGCAGAGGGCAAATCAAAAAAAAAAAGTGCTGTTTATCATCTTTAAAAGCATTCCACATAGATATGAAGGAGAGGAGAGCAGAGGGAGGAGAATTATATGTTGGCAACATATCCTCCCCTCCTGGCTTGAAGAAAAGTAGATTGGAGTGTGAATATGTGTGTGCGTGTGCTCAGGGTGTGTTCACCGTCCGTCAGAGAGAAATCGAACGACCAAAGATAGGTGTGTTTTTCAAGTAACTTAAATGCACTACTCTAAAATGAAATCAACACCATTCTGCCATACTTGTACAAATACCTCTTTTACTGCTACCTCGAGACTCGCCTTTAATCTCCTTGTCTGTGTACTCCCTGTTGACGTTCAGCAATATAAAGGCACATTCAACAACAGCATTTCCCAAAGCGAGTGTTGACTAAAGACCATTGAATGCCAGAACAATGGCGACAGTTTTGTCACCTCGAGGCCCAGTAATTGACAAGGGAAATGTTTCGTTGTGGTACCAAAACCAGGCGGGGGGAGGATGAATGTGACTGTTATGCGGAGCATTGTTTGTGCCTCTGTCTCCATTACCATAGGCAGTTCATTATGTGATGGTGGCATCCTGCTGTTCAGCATTGCCTCTCCCTGATAGATTAATAATTCCTTAGCAACATTCAGCAGACAATTTACAGGATTGGGGTGCACCCTGTCGACATTTCTCTCTGTTTTTCACTTTTTCTATCGCTCTTTGATTCTCACTTTATTGGTCTTTGTCTTGGGGCCTTCTGGTCAATATTTCTCTCTTTGTATCTCGATATTTTCCATTGCTGTGTTTCTATCTCTCACTCCCCTCCCTAAAATCGTATCAAAGGAGGGCCAGCAGAGTCCATCACCAGAATGAGAAAGCAGTATCTTGACACACAGGGGTTGTTATTGTGGCCAGGAGTGCTTCAATAGTAATATGTGGTTTGCTCTCTAATGTTAGCCTTGGCCAAAGGTGGACCTCAACAGCCCATTAATCTTTGGAACACACACACACACACAACCATGTAGTGTGTACACCAGGTCAACAGCCTGTGTGCCCTCAAATACACACATGAATGCGCAAAAAACATACAATGTCTCCCTCTGCTTTTCCAGCATCACTTGCTACAGCCAGTTGACCTTAGCATTGGGAAAACAGGTTTAGTAATGGGATCAGTGGCCACTGGCAGACCCTTTCACCTACAGTCTCATCATACCTGCTTACAGTAAGTGGATGAGAGATGGACTGAGAAGAAGAGCATTTAAGGCTCCTGGTGGGCTGTTGGAGGGCTGGCGTGTTACTCCAGGCGTTCTATGAATCACTAGGAAGTAGTAGCGCTTAAAAATAAACAGAGAGCCACATGACAAAGGACAAGCGGTCTCACTTGTATACATGTTACTATTTATGTTGCATATTGTATTCCTTTTATTGGCAAACTAGTCTACATTCTGTTGTATTCAGTTGCTTAAATAGATTTGTAATGGCGTTATACTTTGTGTTTACACTGTCATCAATGTACCTCTTTGGTTTTGTGCATTAAGACTTGTTAAAAGCAGAGGAAAGTTTCTAATCCCCACAAATTTGTTCAACTCTACAGTCATTTATGGACACTTTTCTGACCATAGGTAGTGACAAAATGGAAAAATGTAAAGATCAAGAACACAAATCTGTCTCTTTAGCAGCTAGTAAGCACTCTTAAGAGAATCCGGACTTACCAACATTAGATATTTTCCCCTTTTGTTCCTTTTTCAATAGTAAACATGTTGCTTTCTTTAAGTATACAGCGACAGGTCACTTTGAATTAATGAGGAATAACTTTTCAACTTACATTTAAGTGATGTCTGATTTTACATCACAGATTTATTTTGTTGCTTTCTGGCTAAGAAATGTATGGGATAATAGAGGTAGAGCCTTCTGCAACATCCATCCATCACATGACTTCAAGCAAAGCAGGATCCCTAAAGCTGGTAAGATTATTCTACAAAAACTAGACACTCACCACATGAGTATTTTCACTGTCACTCTGAGTTTTTAGTCATGACAGTCGAGCACATATTGAGACACCGAGTAAAAACAGAAGACAACGCACTTGATGGCAGGTAATAGTCGCGCCACTACAGTCAGTCACCATGCCTTTATCGTCACTGTAATATTTCCAATTCCCTTTTAAATGGTGGAGGAGGGATTTAGTGAGGACCAATATATTCAGGCGTGTACGGAGGAGGACATGGTCAGTCGGCGAGAGCTCAGGGGCTGGATACACTCTCATCTCAAGTAACACAGTACCTCACTGTTTGAACACTGTGAGAAGACCAGCGCTCATTTTCATGTTGGCTTTAGACTGTGCTTAAAAATACATCAGTCAGACAGATGAAGGAGAAGGCCTTCAGAGGCACTAGAAAAGACAGATTTTCCCTTTACTCGCAGCGGTGCTCTAAAGAGCCCAGTCTTAATGGAAGCATATTTTTTATGGATATATTTTTGAACACCAATGCTATGCGGGCCTCTCTGCACTCCTCAGAAGGGCTGCTTCCTAACCAATGTTAGTTTCCATTATATTAAAGTAGGCTTGTTTTAGAAAGAAGTAAAAAAAAATATAAAAAATCCCTGTGGTGGGTTGAAATCCCATTTGCGAAGTGAGCTGTGGTACATGGGATCAAGCGTTGCTGCCAGACAAAAGAAAACTGAAAGCGGGGCAGGAACAGTAAGGTTACAGACAAATCTAATTAGATGGAGAGAGGGGCAGTTATGGAAGAGAGAGAGAGTCAGAGAGAAAGAAACATGAGAGACACCGCCGGAGGGGGAGCTGAGTCATTCATCACCACATTCTCCATTTTATCTTGAAACTCCTTGGGACATTTTTTTTTACTCTCTGTAAACATGTTCCAAGTTTGTTGAATGAATATAGTCAAAAATAAATTAGAGAAAGTTTTTTTTAAGGCAGACGGTGGCTTAACAGGCAGCGCTCCCACCCTCCAAGCCTCTTTCTACATGCAGTGTTGCTTCTTCTGGCTCCAGACGGTTACTTTTGGTAGTTAAAAGAACCAAAGCAGGCTTTCAAGTGATTATGAGATAAATCTCTCCCAAAGATGGCAGCGCGAAGCTTTGATTTTCAACTAAAGTACAAGGACAAAAGCCCTTTCATCTACCTTTTCATTTGATTAAAGTGAGACTGGTGAGGCTGTCTGGTGTGCTGCTATAACTCCGACCCAGGTCAGTTTAACCACATGACTTTCAGTTTACTGTGACATGTTGTGTGCTTCTGAGGGCAGTACTCATCTAAAATCTGTGTTTTAAGTATCCATCAACTCCTGCATGCTTGGTTTCACTGACTACCATTCCCCTAGAAGGAGAGCTTTAAAGCTCTCCTTCTAGGGGGGATGGCAGTCAGGCGGGTGTTTGATAATCAAAACATATTTGTGTGGAGTATTCCTTCAAGGTTGCAGATGTAACTTTTACTGTGAACAGTCTCAGCAGGCAGGACAGTCAACATGCCAACCCGTGTAGCAGAGAGAAGTAATTCAATGAGGCATTCACTCCCTGCTCGCTGGAAGTCTGTTCAGTTTTGTTGACTTGTGCCCACAAGTGTCCTTTGCCTACTATGGCATGAGTCAGATGAACAGTGGTGCAAAGTAAGCCTGAGGTAGCCAGTCACTTTCTCAAATCCGGTACAGGCAGGGAAATGTCATGGTGAGGTACAGATAGTGTTTTCTTTCTGTTGCGCACAGACAGAAAGGGGAAAAAGAGGTTTACTGCGTTTCTTTGTCTTTCTCAGTAACACTGACAGCACTAACAAGACCCCGGAGACTTTGTACCATGATTTGGCACAAACGGTTTTAAAACTTGCAAAAAAAACAAACAACAACGCATCATGTACTGGACTACACAGACTGAGAATGCCAGTGGGTGGGAGTCAGGTCTCTTTTTATTGCTCACACTCTCTGCCCATTCTGGGTGTCAGCATATGACTGCTTCTGTTGAAAAGTCAACTGTAAGCGCTGGATGCTGCAGGGCATTCTGGTTGTTGCTGTATCCCCATCCTGAGTTTCCGCTTGCAGAACAGGTCCTGCTGAGTGTGTAATGGAGCTTAAAACAGAATACAAACAAATGTGAGAGCAGGAACACAACAGTTCCTGACCCACATCACGGCTCCACATTCTCAGGATTGTGTTCTATTGAGTTCATAATTTGTTATCCAAAGAGAAACAATTGATCGAAACATTATGGATGTTTTGTGGAACCGAGAAGTGACACTCTCCTCTCCGTCTCACACTCCTCATGGTTTGAGAGTGGGCTCACTTCACTTGGAGTGAGATATACAAAAATAAGATGTACTTTTAAATTATTCATTTTTAACCAAGGGACATTAACATTCTATTCTTTGGCATTTGTTATAAGACAGTTAGGCACAGTTTTGAGAAGTAGTGATGCGTTACAGGCTGTTTAAAGAGCAAACATTTGAGATGAATTAGAGAAAAGTTGAGATGCATTATCTTTCATCCTCCTTTATTTTCCCAGCACGGCTGGTTATTTCATTTCTAAAGTACAAGTCCATTTACCATTTGCATTTCTTGTGAAAGCAGAAGTTTATTTTGATAAGACAGTAAGCCTGTAACAAGCGAGAACTGACGAGCCGACCCTGACACATCCAAAACTGATGCTTATAGTTCGAAACATAGACCAAACATCGATATTTGACTAGTTGAGATTGAGAATGTGCTGTTAATATCAACCACACATACTTTTCTGAAACTTCTGAAAGTACGTAATAGGAATGATTGCACTTTGCAGCTAAAGCTTTACAGTAAATGTGCATTGGTGGTAAGGTGCCGTGCTCTAGTTCAGCAAGTTGCAGAGCAGCTGTATCAGGTTTCTGTGGCTCTTCATTGAGTATCATCATCAAATAGAATATGATCGTCAGAGGCGGTTGCCATCTTACAGGCTTTAATGTTGGCTCAAAACTGGCTTGTGAAGGCAGGGAAGCCTTTTTCTTTGTGGCGAAAACAGAAGGAAATGCCAGACATCACCAAGTATACAAGTTTTTGATATGGATGTTAGCTCGTAAAATATTGCTCCTGAGCCGTCTCTGCGGAGTCCGTGGCAATCTGTAAATAAGGAGACCAAAGGGGAGAAATGTCTAATCGTCCTTGAAAAGGATGTGCCACCGTTTTTTAATATCTTCTGCCCTGATGCCCAGAGGTATTGCAGCAGGATGGGAGGAGTGGGGGAGGTGTGTGTGTGTGGCAGGGGTGCTGTCGGTGCCGGGTGATGGGGCATTACTCTCGCGCCATTGACTTCATTACAGTCCCTCTCACATATCCATCCCTCACCCTCTCTAAATGCCCTTGCCAGCCTCTAATTCACTTAATTCCTTGATTATCAATTCTGACGGCATTCGGGCAGAAAGGTCAATACTTTGTGTGGCGTGTACCTGAACTTTAGAACACTCACCCAGAAATGAAGGAGCTGCCGTCATCAAAGCAGTGCCGAAAGGAGAGAAACATGATGTATTTTGCAATCATACACTACCAGTTGGTTTCATTAAATTTTCACTGTCCACGCACTCACAGGCATATTGTAAGAGAACACACAGAAAAGTATGCATCAGCACACACAAGGACAGGGAAAAAAAGAGCATGAACACACCACAGACGCAGTCATACGCTTGCTGCAAACACCCATTCCGCTCTCTCTTTTCTCTTTGCCCATCTCTTTGACGAGATCGAGGTTGCCATGCCGTGACTGTACGCGGCAGACGCACGAACAAGTGTTTCCCCCTGAGGAGATGCGATCTAAATGGGAAAGCAACATGACAGCTTTGCTCTGAACGGCCACATAATCAAACACCACACCCACAGTTACACACCACCACTTCTGTTCAGGAGGCTTCCGACTCTCCGCTTCATGCATGTATAATGTACAGTACAATCTCCCGCGTCTGAAAATCCTGCATCTGTGGAAGAACGTCCTTTTTGTCCTCGGCAACATCTGTTTTATTTTCACCTTTATTTTCTACGGAGTTATTCTTTCAAGTGTTTGTTTTCCGTGACTTTTTTGTAAGTTTTAATTCTTGGAATGTATTTTTAGGCTGGTATGGCATTCAAAGGCTAACCTTTCACTCTTTAGACTCCGCTGACTGCTCTGTTGCTCCATCCACAGCAGCTTTACTGAAGCACAATGTCACAGTCTGCTGGGCTTTTTTTCCACTCCTGCTATTGCGGTAGTGTGGGCATCACCTTTTTATGTGTGAAGTTGAGGTGTACATGAGACTTTAGTATAGGGCTTGTTTTCACTCTCTGAATGCATGCGCACTTTTGTGTGTAACATCAGTCCTTCCGTGTCAAAGATGTGCCCTTGTTGCACTGAGGCGTCCTGGTTCTTTTTCCTCTGTTTTGAATTAAAACTCTCTGTCTATGGCTATATTTCGTTGAGCAAATCCAATACTTTATAGATCATTAGAATGTGCAGTTCTTGCCAATTAAAATGTTTAGTGAAGTGGGCTAAATGGTCACAGAGGCATAATCTGGGCCAGTTTGGCATGCCACAGCACTTAGATAAAACAGATTTCTTAGCTGTGTCTTGCTGGATCATCTGTGTGAGTGATATAATCCATCATAAATCTGCAAGCTGCTGTCTAGAACACAAAGGATTCAACTTGCTCTGTGTTCAGAAAAGCTGTCACTTCGGGTGAACGCATACAGTACTTGAGCATCTTGTTTAGTTTTGTGTACATAATATGTGTGTGGGTGTTGAGCGTGTGAGCGAGGCAGACATAAAACAGACAAATGTGCATATGTGTGTTTGAGAGAGAGCAAGATAGAGAGAGTCAGAAACTGTGTGACAGGTGGATGGTGTGTTTTTTATGAGTTTTTGTGTGTGTGTGTGTGTGTGTGTGTGTGTGTGTGTGTGTGCGCTTGTTTGTTTTTTTGCATTTGTGAATATGTATGATTGACGCAGACATGTAAAGTAAGGTCTGACAGTTTTAGCTGACAGTCAGAGCTGATAATCCCACGCCAGCACACACACACACACACACACACACACACACACACACACACACACACACACACACACACACACACACACAGAATGTTTTGCAAGAATAATAGAGTGGGATCTGTTACACTACATGCAAAGCACTACCCAGCCTCTGACAGCTTGGCTGGGCTGACTTGGCGGATTCATCTGAGCAGTTTGGCTTCACTTCCCCCTCTTGTTTCTTCTCTCCCCCTTTTTCTTCATCAATCTCATTTAATCAGTCAATTCAACCTTAGAAGGATTCTGCCCACCTGGTCCCTTTTTCCATCAAGTAAAAAAACCAAGTCTGAACAATAATTGAAATGAGCTGTGTTTTATCAGTTTGGGTTTATATCAAGTATTATGGAAGAATAACAAGACACAGTATATTAGTTTGTTGTCACTTCATGTTACTTAAAATTGGCAAGTGCATCCGTGGGTAGTGTAAATGGAATGATACTCGGGGCCTTATCCTACACGCGGTGGAGAGCAGTGCTAAGCGCAGTGCTAAGCGCAGCACAACAGTCATTGCTAGTTTCAGACAGACGCGGTTGTTATTTTGGTCTTAAAACAAGGTGTGGTCAGGCACATTGTTGACACGTTGCTATCCTGAAGCAGCAGAACGTGTTTGCTCCATTGACCAACAAAAACCTGGTCTAAAGTCAATGATGCAATGTTTTCCTTCTAATTAAAGGGCTCATTATTAAGATAGCAGGTTCACAATGGGCGTAGACTCTGCTTGTTACACAAACACAGGGATGGGCACTAGCACCTTCCTCCTCAGTTAAATAGGTTATTGGTGCATTTGCTTATATGCAGTCAAATAGATTTTTTGATGGGACAATAGCTTTATGAATAATTTCTGTCATATGCATTTACTGTATTGTAACTCTGTTATGTTGTTCATTCTGTACACATGACATCTATTGCACTTCTGTCCATCCTGGCAGAGGGAGCCCTCCTCTGTTGCTCTCCCTGAGGTTTCTTCCTTTTTTTCTCGCCGTTAAAGGTTGTTTTTTTGGGGGGGGGAGTTTTTCCTGTACCGATGTGAGGGTCCCGGGACAGATGATGTCACATGTGTACAGATTGTAAAGCCCAAAATCACTCCATATTCTTGTCACCATTTGCCACTAATGAATACTTGCACCAAAAAAAAATCTTTAACAATCTATCACTTACACTGATAGCACAATCACCAATTGAGAGAATAATGTTCATCGGAGGATTATACTTTTGGATCGGTCAAACTAAAGTGTTTAATGTCATTTGCCTTTGTGTTCCAAAGCTTCATGCAGCACTTTACTTCACACGCAGGACAGATGATGTGCTGTGCTGATGCACATGGGCGTATTCTTTGTATGTGTTTGTACGGTGTGGAGAGAAGGCTGTGTGCTTGTATCAGACTAAATGCACACTCTCTCCCTGTCCAGGTGCTATGTGCCAGGCACTTCATTACCCTAGCTCTGCAGATGGACGCCGATGGAAACAGGCTTTTTGAGCTTCATTCTTTGTGACTTGTTGTTCATTAAAATCAAATTATGTGTCAGGAAGCATAACTTGTACGTGATGTAGTGCAGTTATTGCTCAACAAGCTCTTTGTCTTGCATCAGTGCGCGTCTGTGTTTGTTTTACACAGTCTGCCAGGCCAGTTCTGCTCATTCTGTTCATTCTGTGCACCTGACGGCTACATTTGTGACAAAGTTTTCACAAAAACAGAACTGCTTCTTTGACAGTTATCTAGGTTTTTGTGATAGTTCTTCAGTTGACATCATCAGACCTTTTGTTTTACTTATTATCAACGTGGTCTAATATGGGGCATAAGAAATAAACATAAGAAGTGAATCTATGGTAGCATATTGCTGTTATGAATTAACGAACAATTAGTTCGACTTTATCTAGATTGAATCCCATAATGCATTGGCATTATGTCTCGCCACAGAGCAAAATAAAAATAGTAGAAACTTTTGACTTGATTTGAAGAACAGCATTAAATTGGATCTTAGCCACTTTGACATCTGTGTCCCATGTAGAAACACCGCAGCATTGTCCTCTTGTAAACCAGGGCTTGAGAGGGATCCTGTAGTGTTGACTGGCCTCCACTGGAGGATGAAGGGATGGGACGAGGGATACTGCTGCAGGAACCGATGGTTTTAAGAGTCCTATTTAGTCTCCTCTTGAGGTCTTTATTACTAAAATCTTGATTACTTGTGGTTCAGTTTGTGTCCCTCTTAGTCTGTCTATTGTTGTGTTTGTCCTCCCAAATTTCTGCTCTTCATTGTACAGTCACACTTGAAGCACTTAGGCAACACTTTGACACAGGCTGACTTAGAAATATTGTATCAATTCATAAATAACCAACATTATAAAGGGATTGTCCCTTTGTGTGTGTGTGTGTGTGTGTGTGTGTGTGTGTGTGTGTGTGTGTGTGTGTACAAGACTATTATTGAAATACCTCTGAGTTAATGAAGGATTTTTTCCATTTTTTCCTTTCTGTGCTGACAGCCAGACTGCAGTTAATTATGCAATCCATTTACAGTGAGGGGGTCATTGGTCATACACTCTAGCTGGTAACCTGTGTGTGTGTGTGTGTGTGTGTGTGTGTGTGTGTGTGTGTGTGTGTGTGTGTGTGTGTGTGTGTGTGCAATTGAGGAGAGGAGGCAATGAGCTGGCATACAGTCAAGAGACAAGTCATTGCCTTGGCCAAAACACCTGCTGCCACAGTTGTAAACACACATCCGCACAGTTTTTTGAATCAGTCACTTAGATGTTTCAACATTACCTGCTACATCTGCAGCTTAAAAAGCAGCGTATAAATGTAATTGCCTTTGATTCTAGCTACATCTCTGCCATTATTGAATTAGCCGGCACAGGCTAGCTTGAATCAATACCAATGTTATCACATGGCCCCAGGTGAGCAAGATATAAAGAGAAAACCAGGCATGACATCTCCTCCATCATTAATAGAGTTGCCTCCTCTGCTTTCCTTCCCATCGACAACATATCGACTGCTGATGAGGGAGAGAATTGATCTCCTCTCTCGCTTACTCACTCTGAGAGGTTATTTAACATGGGCAGTGAGCAAAAGGCAATCAAAGGAAATGGGTGATAGACAAAGGAAGGGAAACAAAGAGAGCGAGAGGTGCAAGGGAATTAAGTGATCCAAAGGGAAGTAGAGTGGTCTCTAATTGGAGGCATGTGGGGGCTCTGAGGTAATCAAGGAGTAGAAAAACTGACTGCACTTCAGATAAAACTATTAGCAGCTTCTGACACTAGCGTGGGATGAGTGCAGGGGATGCAGAAACTGGAACTGTGAACTGATTCAGTAATGTCCATCACTGCCTTGCTTCATGGTGGTGTACATTATGTTCACACTGGAAAGCATTTTGCACATCAATACCGTCAGACCTGTCAATGAAAAGAACGGCAAAGAAGAATTGCAATGTCACAGATTGTGTCGCATTTGCAAGTTCCCCAACGAGGCCAGGGCATCTGTTCTTATTCATGACCACTGCACGCAGCTGTGACTATTTATTGCAAAGTCTAGACTGTAAAGCATCATCGGCAGTGATGTCGCATTGATTGTCATCATCAAAATCTGACATGATTGATTCAGTTTATCGCGGTTCTATTAAAACAAACTTCACAAAGTGCTTCACAGGAAAGCATAAAATGGAAAGAGTGTGAATTCAGGAAGATAGAACGATGTCCCTGTTGTAATTAAGACAAAAACAAAATGTAGCACATGAAAGTGTACATCTAGACCCAGGCGGTTTTCAGACTCCACCCTAAATAATGAGGATCATGCTACCATCATTGATCCATTGGAAACACCTAACTAACATATTGATTGTTAATCATTAAAACAGTATGGATTTTCTATGTGAAGGCCATGTGTTTTTTTTAAGTGAAATGGTGATTAAGATCCGTGTGGCACTAACTGTTCCGGCTACTGGCACTACCGGCGATATCTCTGCCTTGCACACAGCAGTCATATAGTCAGAACGTATCGACAACCGAGAGGCAAAACAATCTGTGAGATCCATAGCTGTGTGTGATGAACGACACAAAGCATTTCAAAATCAATCAGGATTTTAAACGTGTTCTAGTGTGCCACCAGCTTTATTGAGAGTCCATTTCAACATTGATGACATTTTTATTTTCTCTGCTTTCCTTGCACCTTGATATTCATGACATGTCTTCAGAAAAAGCCCTAACAGGGAATCATTGGGTCTTGTCAGCCAGCAGGAAAGTTAGACCATCAAAGATAATTGCATGCTAATGTTCAATAAGCCTTGTAAGTCGCTGCAGATAAGTGTGGCTGCCAAACAGCCTTGCCAGGGGAAAGCACATCTAATCCCTTGGCTGTGGCCAGGGAAAATTAATACTAAGCTCCTTTGGTCAGCCACTTCCAGTGTGGTGTTAGAAACAATTACACAACAGCCCACCAGAGCACAATTAATGAATAGCTGAGGAGCTGCCCAGATGTACACATTATAACAAAGATGCATCCCCCCGCTTGCTGTACAAACAATTAAGAAATGTAGGGAAGGAGTAGAAGTGGGCTGTCTGTTCGAGTTCACTGGACATGGAGTTTATGCAGAGGGGCCCTGTTCATCATTTTCACCCCTCCATTCTGCTGCGTCCTCTGTTTACATGGTGGCCTGTTCCTATATGATAGCTAATTAAAATGTGCCACAGAATAGACCAGGCATAAAAACCCATGAATTAAAACTAGATAGATGGGCTCATCTGCTCTTCTACAGTGATTCTTTAATTCTGACAAAAAGATAATTGTATACAAAATTCATTCACTGGATTGTGAACATGTATTTCAGCTTATAAACATCAAAATCCTACTTTCATCTGTAAGATTTCGATCTGTGTAGTTTATTCATAGCCGGACGCCTCTGTAAACTACTTCTTTTATGAAAGAACCTGGGCTTGAATAAAGCATTTGTGATCTTATCAGCTTTGAAGTCACATTTTTACAAAAAAAATGTTTGTCGCAATGTGCTTCCAAGAAAATATGCATAATGATATCAACAGGATATTACAAAGCAAGGGGTAATAATAGTAGGATACTGAACAAGTACACACTAAGACAAACAGGAAGAGACTGTCTGATGACAAACACAACATAAATCAGGGTATTAAAAAAAGGCAGCGTCTTAAGATTGTTGTTTTGACATTTAAGAGCTGGGTACAGCTTATTTTAACCACTGCATTATAAATAATGGCAGTGACAAAAGGACACATTTAAATACATGAAAGAAACAGTGAATACTAGCGAATAATCCAAACTCTCTTCCCTCAGTTGGACCTCTCATCTTATTCACTTGCTGTGTGAACATGTGACTTTGTTATTTACCGTAAAACTTCAATCGAAAGCCGAGTTAGACGCAGAGTCCCTTTAACTCTCCGTTTGTGGCTACACGTTTGGACGAATAAGGTCTCAGATGCTGGGTGACTTGTCAATGTAGTCAAAACTCTCGCGCTGCTTCTGTCTTTCCCTTTGTACTCACACACACACACACACACACGTCTCTCTCTCTCTCTCTCTCGCTCTCTCTCTCTCTCTCTCTCTCTCTCTCTCTCTCTCTCTTTGCCACATACACACAGATAACACATAAGACATTCTAACTATATTGGATTTATCAGACGTATACATTTTTGAACAATTCCCCTCAAAATTCAGAGTATTCCTGTACCAATTTTACGAGTTGAATCGGTTCACCTTTACACCCCTAATGGACATGCTACCTATTGTTAGATGGATTCGCCATGATTCTCAATTCAATTGTACGGAAACCATGAGCACCATGGTAATGATGATGGTAATTGAAGCAGTCATAAAGTCATTAATTGTTAATAATCCTTAGTTTAAACCATAAGACTCCACCGATCAACTGAATCAAACTTTGTTTTAACTTCAACTGACATGAGCTGCACTGTGTTGTCCTTGCTGGCTACAAAATAAATAATGTCTTTTTTACCCTTTTCCTTTTTGGTGTGCCAAATAGTCTTGTCACTTATGAGAGGATAAAGAGAGGTGCTGTGTTTTGTGCACAAGGGGTTAAAGGCCATGTAGTCTTTACCAAATATAGGTCGGTTGAGTTTAGTGATTAAAGCAAATAATTACAGCTTTATGGTGTGTTATGTGCCGGTCACCCCTTGATGTGTTTTTGGACCTCTGATAGAGGGTGATGAAAGTTAAGGATGTCTTACTTGTGCGAGGTACGCCAAAGGTCCAGTCACTGTCTCCAAAGAAAAACTTTCCAACTCCTATGTCTTATATGTAATATTTAATAGTGGGTGTTAGTATGGGATTAAAAACAGAAAATTAAGATAGCAGATAAATTGGTGGGGACAACATGTCTTTCTAACTATATCTTTCAATGCAAGCCATCTTTTCCCTCTGTCTGTTTTCTCTCTCACTGTCCTTTCCTAGTTGCTAGTAATACAGTGCATACAAACTTAAAAATACATACTGGATAATACAACATGTGCTCACACACCAAACAACTGCACACTCCATTTTGCCTGACCACTGCAGCTCTCTGTCACTTGGTAATTTATTGCTGAGGCTGATATTGTATACCAAGATGTATTTGCTTTGTCCTCTAATAAGATCTGCATCCCAGCTGATTACTTGGACTGCTGGTGTGTTAGCTTATATCTTTTTAAGCGTCAGAGCCTGGCTATTTACATTCATCCGCTAAGCCTTAAAACAAATTATAATCGATCTGTGGCGTGATGAAAAGGGTGGTCCCGCTGCAAATTAAAAAGGAATGCCAGGTGACAAGGACAGCAGAATCACAATCAGCTCCTCTGTGTGTTTGGTGCAGTAAAAAAAGCTATAAAGCTGATTCTGATTCTGATGCATAAGCAGTCTAAGACACATACCACACTCTTACCACACTATCAGCTAAAGTCTGGCCAGAGGTCTGTGTTGCATGTCACTGTGGCGGGAAAAAAGACAACAACATTCAAACTACTCTTTAAATATAACACCCAGGGTTGCAATGATTTATTCGATTTTCAGTGAATCTAACTAAGTTGCATTAGGTATTACAATTCATAGCCTAAATGAATAAAAACTGTGCGTGTCATCCTGCATCTAAAGCTTAAGACTGCTCATGTCCTTGTAGGTGTAGGATCTTATCGCTCACTTTTTAAACTTGGTTACTCAAGGGGAACGTTAATCTTTGTATTGTATCATTATGGTAGCATAACTGCAACCATAATTATACTTTTTTGAAAGACTGGTCATTTTTAAAAGTTAAGATTGTTTTGCTTTATTTATATAACACATTACATAAAAATATATATATATATATATATATAACAAGTATGGACATTCAAATATAATCCCAACCTAGAAAGCTTACTCTTTCAAATTCTGTGCTTCAGGTTAGTCTGCCTTAAACAAGTTGGATGTCTGTGTTCTCATAGGCTTCACCCCCAAGCGATGCCTCCAGGTAGCTGGATTTACTGAAATGCATTGCACACAGAAGTTCAAACAGAACCTTGCAGAACCTTTACTTTTAAATGTGAGGTAGTTTACTTAGACACTGGTCTCTCTCTGTATATATATATATATATATATATATATATATATATATATATATATATATAATAAATATATATATATATATATTTGAATCCTCTTATAAACCTCTTTGTAAATCTCTTCATAGCGTGTTTTGATAACAGAGGTACCTTGCATAGAACCAATGAGCAACAGTAATGCACCCAGACAATGAAATGCCTCCAGCAGTGTCTTCTTTTTATCTTGATGCCTCACACATAAACATCCAGCCTGTCTGCTCGTCAGTGTGTCCCACCGTCTTAATGGAATAAATTATCTCACTGCGTTGACAGCTTTAGACATGTCTGTTGCATGTGACATGCAGTCCCCTGAATGACAAATAGTGTCACATCTGACAGGCTGAGAAAAGACAGACACCCGGAGATGTCTGCTTGTTGAATAAGACATGTATTCTAGCTGCAAAATAAGTATAATTAATTTTTGGTGCACAGAGTTGCCACATTTTCTTTTCTTCCTCTTCTTTATGAGGGGAACTCTTTGTTCATCCTCTAATTGTAGAAGGGCTCCTTCTGAAATGTTTTGACATTGACTGGAGTATGACAAACGTGACAGAAAACACTCAAATTTAAAACTTAATAGAAATTTCAGATCATTTCGAAAGAAGATTCAAATTGATGAAGAGCTTCATCTGAAGATTTTGTTCTGTTGGACGGAGAAAATTAAGCATTTCTACATAGGGGGAATCTATATTTTTGTATGCAAGGTGCTGAGGTAGTGATGTTTAAGTAAGCCTACACAGTTATCAGTATAGCAGACAAGTGATGTTGAAGTCCCTCTCCTCAATAAGTGACCATTATGATGTTGCCAAGAAGCAAACATCACAACAAGAAGGAAATAAACTATATCTCGTTCTATTTCTTAAATGTTTGGTTATTGCCAGGTGTAGCCTCCAAACCTTTAGCAGAGTGTAAAACCTTAAGTTGACGCGTGTTGGTGGTCCTATGCACATAGCTCAAACTGACGCCGCTCGTAGGTGAAAGCACGCGTGTTTTATTTATCCAATTTCCTTTGTACAAGTTAGTGAAACAACTTCCTTTCTTCCTAAAAGTACGCCGAATACCTCGACACACTTTACAGATCCACAGGTTATCCACGAATTGTTCTGACTGAAGTTAAACATGTAAATACAAGTACATATTTTACAGCAAATTGAATTTGGCTCTTACACCAGGGTTTATTTGCCTTGCCTAACATCTTCAAATAACTTGAAAATCATCCAGTGAACTGATTTGGAATGTTACCACCTGGATCAACTCTTATGACTATAGCTAAACAACTCTTACAGCAAATGATTGCTTTGACAAATCCTAGTTCTGGTTAAATCCTGTCGCCATTGAATGAGTCTTTGAATTTTCCGTTATTTGTATCCGTATGATTTATATTTCATGTTCTGTCTTGATGTTACACGGCCTGATGAGTTCTCTCCTGCCTGGTAAGCTTTCTGTAAACATTTTCTCGCAAGGAAATTGACTCACACAGAGAAACACATATGCTCGCAGGCACGTGTACAATAAACACAGAAACACACACATGCATCCATTCCACCTGTGGAAAGCCCCAGGTCCGCGAGCCTGCTGAGAAGTCATTTCCCGGGTAAGCGAGCGAGGCAATTCCGTCGCAGCGAGGAGGAAAAAAAGGCTCTTTTTAATGGGGAAAAATGGGAGGCAGGGGAAGAGTTAGCAGTAGCAGCCAGGATAATTGATGGCAACTGTTTGGGTACAATATTAAGATTCATGGGTAGGACCACACATGGGGGCTGGAAACTGGGATGCACTGGAGGCATGAAGGATATGAAGCAACACTTTGACTGGCCTGCTGGCTTAACTGATAGTGTTGTCCCAGATGCTGTGCAAAAAAGAAAAACTATCAGAACGGATTTCACTCACTCCTAGAATGGGGGCTAGAATGTATTCCAACGCCTGGGCCTGAATTACGGAAGACAGAGAGAGAGAGAGAGAGAGAGAGAGAGAGAGAGAGAGAGAGAGAGAGAGAGAGAGAGAGAGCGAGAGAGAGAGAGAGAGAGGAAGTGGTGGAAGCCCAGAGGCGAGAGAAGCGAGATTGCAGATGAAAGGTCAGTGATTCCTATCTCCAGACTTGTTGGAAAAAAAGTATTGTGAGAAAAAGTATGGGAGTTGCACTTCCCCACTCCCCAACAACTACCCTTGAGGAGCCTTATAGCAGTGTGCTTAACACACAGCTGCCCCCGTGGAGCTGTTCAGTGGCCAACAGTAGAAGATACTGCTCTGGCTGTGAATGTGACTGTGTATGTGAAGTAAGGAGTTGTAGAGAAAGTGCATGAAGTTAAGACATTTCCTGGATACGGTAGCTTGTGTTTAAACAAAATTTTGCCGTTTTAGATAGAATAGCTAATAACTTATATTATGAGGCGACTTTCTAGCAGCAATTTGCAGGTTAACCCCAGTAAATATCTGACCCACTGAACTGATTGGGATTAATAATACAGTGGGACTGGTTGAGAATATAAATGAAGTGCACTAGATCTTAAATAAAAAAAAGATTGAAATTGAAGGAGATGGAAAAATATGGGGTCAAAACTGAAAGGAGATGAGAGGAGACAAAGATAAAGTCAGATGTTAAAGGTTGTGCATGTAATATTTTAACATCGAGTCTTTACTGTCAGTCAATTTCCATGTAGTTTCTGTAATAAAATGAAACCATTTGTGAGAACACTGGCTTTTGGATTGAACCCTGCATTTTACATTCTGTGCCACTCATGAGGTTTGGCAAAAATATTGCTTTATTAAATAAAGGAAAATAAATAGGAAGAAGTTGCTCTTCTAAAAGTCAAAAAAATTATCCCTTAAAGCCATCCACACAGGCTTTTGCTTGTGAGAGAATGTTTTTTTCTTCAGAAAACCAACCAAAGTTAAGTCACTTTGAAGCGTTTCAACACAGGGCCGATGCTTTAATTCTTATGGTTAAAGTGAGTATGTTTGTCTGTGAGTATGTTTGTGTGTGTAGTTTGATAATGTTTGTAACTGTGTGTTAAGTTAAAGGTACTTTTCTTTCCTTTATGTTTCTTAGCCTTCTGTCGATGTAAGGCACCCAGAGCTATCATCTAGTTCTGCTTTCCCATAATTTATGTGGACGCCTGTGTGAGTCTAAATCGTTAAAAAAACTAAAACAAATTTGATCTCTAAATAGCTGCATTGTGTATGTGTGCATGTAATACTGATTGCCCCCTGAGGTCCAGTCAAGTTTGTCAGCATGTTGCTGGAAACAGAATAGCTCACAGTCACCACACATGCACCAAGTATTCTCTCTCTTTCACACACATGCACAAGTGCACACTTGCACACCAATTTAGGACGTGAGCTGATCGTTTGACCCCATTGCTCAGCCTATCTACAGTCTCTCTTTTGCAGACTACTGGAATATGAACCACCTCAGGGGTTTACTATTTCTACTATTAGCATATAAAGAGCATACATTTAATTCCACCTTGTGTTACCAAGGAGCTTCTGAGACTGCAGGAGCAAAGGCAAAGCCTCCCTGGGAAAACTTAAAAAACTCTGTGATTGGAGAGGCCATGCCTGAAGCTCAAGGAAAGTCAGGTAGTTCTGCCATCTAATACAGTATTCATACGCATAGCCTCGAATGCACGTGTGCAGATACATGCACAGACACACACACACACACACACACACACACACACACACACACACAAATTTCAGTCTAAAATAGGTTTAATAACATGTGGAATGCAAATCACTCTTTTTGACACAGAATGTGTGACTTTCCTGATCCTCTGTTGTCTTTACAGTGACATCCTGAAGTTGTAATAAACCAAGCAAAAAGCCAGACTGAAAAGCTGACTGTATTTAGATTTCCTGTGGTACTCTATTGATTAATATAGGCATTGTGAAACATGCTGGCAAAACCATAACTGGGCATTCTTGATTAATGTTCCAAAAAAAAAAAAAAAAAGATACTTTCTAGTGATACTTTCTAGAGAATTAAGTCCAACCATGTATAGTAAAGATGATCCAAAGCATAATGTCCTAGTAACCCTGGTCTACCATTCACCTTACTGTGTTAACACTGTGAGCGACACCACCAAAGTCAGCTGTGAGGTTCTCGTTGTAGTTGGCTGAGCTGTAAGAGCTCTCTTGGGAAGTCGTAGTGAGAGAAGCTGGCATGCCAAACTTCCTGGCATGATATTTAATCAAAATACTTGGCAGTAAAATTTCAGGAGATGGGAATACAGGTGCCTGACAAGAGGGTCAACAATTCCTCTCTTAGCAACAAGCTAAACTTGTCATAAAGCTGCTTTCTGAGAGGCATGATCCGCTCTATCATCGAGGAGGTTAAACAGACTCTATCATGCACACCAAAATCAAGCTCAGAAACCACAAAGTGTTTGTGGGCGTACCTTTAAAGCGCTATCCAGAGCCACTCTGGAAGGTTCTTCATTGCCTGCTTCAAACTTTACTCGAGGAGACAACGATTCCTTCATCCAAAGAATATCTCCACCCACTTCCTTGATCATGAGGGCTCTGGAGAAAATGATGAAGGTGCTTTTGGTGCTATTTAGTTTTAAAATGCACCATAAATTATGTGTGTCTTATTGTCAGCATCTCAATTAAGTAGCATAATTGGTATAATGTTTGACATATGTTTGAGATACTCCACCCTTCTTCTTCTCATCGACATAACTCAACAGTTCAACCCTCTCTTCTTCCTTCTTCCCCATACCACTATCATTGAAATCAATTCAAAATCACACAATGGGAGGAATCTAAGGCTCCACAATGCATGTTGTTTGCTTCTTCTTTTCGTACTGCATTCCAATGACAATTAACATGCTTGAACAACACCTTCTGTCATCCCTGCTACTACCACATATGTAGCTAAATCAATTTATATGATTTCATATCTCATTGATCAAAGTCCACGGTGTTTACGTTACAGGCTCTGCTGTATCTTTAGCCCGCAGTTTGACTACGGTTTATATTTAATATAGTAAAACATATACCAAACAATACAGCTGTTTAAACCCTGTATTAAACCCTTAGCACAACAATTCCCTCATTGCAGAACAGAAAGAAGTCTTCCAGCTAATACCAGATCATTTGAGTGGCAGTTAATTGAAAACAGAACTTGTAAATGACCCCATCAGCATCGAGAACAATATTGGCCGACAGTCAACACCACTGATCACAGGACCTAATGTGTACTTGATAACACGCAGGTTGATTTGATGTTTTACTTATGATTCCGTCATGTCCTTGAAATTGCATCATATCACCTCATATCAACTAGATGACCAATTGTTTCTAATGGAAGCTAAGCAACCAGAGAATCTCAATACTCACTGACAACCATAGCTTTCATATCATTCCTAGCTTTTCTAAATGTGCTCATACAAAGCTTCTCAGTTCACTATAATCTTCCATGAATAAGCAACACAAAATCAATGCTTGAAAAGCAGTTCCATCTATTGTTGCTGGAGTATTATAGTAACAACTGTTTGCAATGGCAACTCACAAAACAGTCCGACAAAAATAAAGGGAAAAAGCATCAAATCACAGACTGGTTCACAGTTTGTTGACAAAGATCACTACATATATGAAATCATAGCTTGTCACATTGTTATCTAGGTTTCTCACATGCAAATTCCTTCTACATGTTAAGTGCAAAGACACGTCATAGCATAGACAAAAAAAAAACATGTAATAAATTGTGACAGACCGAGCTGAGGAGTCACAGGTGTATTGGATAAGAGGGGTAGACTTAACAGAACTAAACTCAAGCTAGCATAAACTGAATAAAACTGAACAGACTAAACTCACAAACTGAACACAAATGGGAAAATAGATAATAGCTGAGCAGACCATTTTTTTAAACAAAGGGGTAACAGAAAGATAAACACAACTACCTAAACTACTAATAATACAAACCCAGATAATTAGTAACAAAACAGAATAACACATCAAAGAAATTCAATAAATTAGAAATGCCAATCCCCCCCATGATGTGCTGGGCACATTCCGATTGGTCATTTCCTGTATTAAAGAGCACTGTTTAGAGGGTGCATATTTTGCTCCAGCCTGCCAATATGTCCCTCCAGCAGTAAGAAGCAGTAGTATCACACTCAGCACAGGTAACTATAAGAAATAAAAGTTAGGTCGAATTAAGACAAAGGCATCTAAAAACAAACAAGTGTGACTGTTAAGAAGGTAACAAAGCGTATAGTTCAAAGAGAAACTAATGTACTGCCAACAATACTTAAAACACTATGAGTATGATGTAGGAAACAAGAGCTATGTGTCTTCATTTATTAGTTTGCTGATGTAGGTGCAATGTGTCAAAATCAATAAGGGGAATATTAGCTAGTAGGTGTACTATGAAGAAAACTAAGACGTGTGCAGGAGGTGTGATCATCACGTAACTTTTTACAAATATTTGATTTTAACTTAGAGTACTTGAATATTTTAAGACTTTTACATTTTTTAAAACTCACATTGCTGACTACTGCCAAAGAGCATTAGTGCTTTTACCAGAAAGGCAAATTAATCTAAAATCAATTAAGTAGAATCATAAACAAAGAGTAAAACGTGGAAAGTAAACTGTTGTCTTTTAATTAATTTAGCCTGGTGTATACACTTCTGTGTTTGGAGGGTAAGTCAAAACTGAGGGTCTTACTTGCACATGTGGACACAACATACACACACTCACACACACATCCATGCATGTACTGGCCAGTGTAGGGTGTAAAAGGCTTTTCACCAGACCTACTGTCAGCAGTGCATTCAGTCAAGGAGAAGCAGCAAGAGAATTTGGGGTAATGAGGTGTATGTCGGTGTCAGCCAATCACTCCCCTGTGACTTGGATAGATTTCTCTTGTCTGGAGACAAGTTTAAATCTTACAGAGATACAGAGAGCACAGTGGTGTGGGAATAAATAGATAGGGTGCAGCCATTCAAACTTTTTAAGCATTGGACTGACCGGTTTCCCCACAATAAATAAAATAAATAAAAAAAAAATCTTGAGAACTCCCTGGATCACTTAAATAAACATACAATGTGTTCAAATAAAGACATAACATTTGAAATTCCATCTTAAATTTGTCCACAAAAATATTAGATATTTCCTGAATCGTCATATCCAAATATATGAAATATGCATACCAAGCTACACTTTGTTAGGTGGCTTTTAATTTATTTATTTAATAGCAACAGTAACCAACATCAACACTGACAGCAAACAAACACACAGACAAACATGGGTTACACTTGTGTTTTATTAGTGGCCTGATTACGGTTTGCATGCTTCCATTTAAAACCTCCACTCCCTCCATCTGTTTTCCCTCTGGCAACACCGGGCTTTCTCACCGACAGCTATAGTATCACTGAGCACTCGGTCACACCAAACATCAGAGAGAATGAATGAGATGGAAGGTAAATACATGTTTACCCACTTCCCACAGGGTGCTTATGCATATATTTACATGCGTTATACTCTCTTGTTTTTAAAAATCTCATATTGCTTTTTATTTCCCCTGTGTTGTTAGATCTTTTATTCTCACAGTTCTAATAGAGTAGACCCCTGCTAACGAGAGCCTGCTGCAGGAATGAGGGTTAATGAGGACGGTGAGAATAAACAATACAGTACATGTACTGATCATACCCATGGACCAAATTTGAAATACATCAGATATCATGCAATGTAGTCAATCTGTTAGCGAAAGGGTGCACATTGGCAGCTGCAAGCATTCCTCTACTGAAAACTCCCACAAGGTTTTGGTCCTGTGTGCACCAGCGATGGGATGAATGCTAATTTATGGTCGACCATATGGAGACAGCGACAGCGTTGTTGGTAGGTGACCAGAGCTCAGAGGGCAGCGAGAGGTTAGCGCTACTGGACCGTGCCGTCATCACGAACACTCATCTAGTTACTGTTTCTGATGCTTATTAAGCCGCTCAGCAGATGGACAATAATCTGGGCCATGATTACCATCAGAAGCAGTGGCTTGTAACTCATACTTAGCCAGAAAAGCTCATCTGGGGGACATTACGGGACAAAGGACAGCTCTGACCTCAAATGTAATACTTTTTTTATTTTCGATGACAGAAAATGTAGTAATTTTTGTCCTGGGAGAGGCAGTGTTTGAGTGCAACTTCTACAAGGTCCCCCTGTTTATTCAAGGCACGTTAGCCAAGCTCAGCTATTGACAGTGTTTACTTATGGAAGTGACATTTGCAACTTTATTTAATTCAGTCAGTTACTGGCTATTGGGATGACCTTTTGCTGGCTTCCCTGGCAGGAGCCTATAAACCTCTGAGACTTGCCAGCTTTATAGGCATTCAATAATCGCACAAGGCACTATTGATGAAGTTGTTGTGTGCACTACCTATGAAATGACTTGGGCAAGGAGCAGGAACCACAGCGGTGGAGTGCCAACTTAATCCTGATGAGGATATTTATAAGAAAAAAAATGGATGAAAATGTGGCTCAGAGGCTTTTCAGTCTCTGCAAACATTTAACAATTTTTTTTCTTCTGTTTTGTGTTTTATGTAGAGAGCTCACTGTTTGCATTCCCTCTATATCTGTCTGTGACACTGCGATTGTGTCAGAGACCGTGATGGATGCATTCTGGTCTTGTCTGGTGGTTGTCTGTTGGAGACACATGGGGGCTGCATGAAAGCCATTTAAAACCAGCTACCAATCCATCTGTCCCTCAGAAAGTTTGTGACTGACTTGTGAGAGAAGGATAAATGGATGCAGAATAGAGAAAGATAGTTTATTCTCTTTGTCATATTCAATGGAGATAAGTCTGGCTTCTGTCTGTCTGTCTATATATATAGAGCTCTTATTACCTTGTTACTTCTGATAGTTGGTGCCCACTAACACGTGGTATGGGTTTGTTCTCATCTATGAAGTAATGAGGGGATAAACAAGTTTACTCACAATCTCGCTGCCTAATTTAAAGCATTGCAGAAAAAAAAACAACTAAATTCTCTTCTAGACCATACTAATTGATCCAGATATGAATTTCCACCCATCGACCTATATTCCTCTCATTAATTACATTTATTGGAAAATCCTGAATTATTATGATTCATTGCCTTAATCCATCACTTTTGAGATGAAATTCCCTGCAAATAAATGAAATCAATTTACTCACACTGGCAAATATACGTTATTCATGGGATAGAGAGAATGAACCTCATTGGCTTTCTCTGCTTTAAGTGTGCCTGGGACTGAAATCCATCAAACAGATAAGATGGATTCTCTTTTATTGAGCAGCCGTAAGTTTTTAAACAATGTGAAGATTCATCTGTTCTTGCAGTCTATTCCCGCATCATAGGCAGTATGTTAAACAGTCGACAACTCAGTGTCTTATAGCATCTCCTCCTGGGTAGGGAGGCTGCACCAACATAAAGAGCAGAGGCTGGGTTTTCTGCAACCTTTACTGTGATGTACAGGCTCAGGTGTTACATATTGAGCATGAAGACAAATTGATTTGATCATGCAGTGAGAGAGAGGAAATACATTCTGAGGTCTATTATTTACGGCCGGCCCCATGTTCATGCACATGCAGACATATCACCGGAATGATCACCTACAGCTCTGCAACAGTTCACACTTCCTTTACGCTACACGCCGCACAGATGGTTTTGTTGTGGTTCACTTGGCAGTCAGCGCCTTCTCAGACTCATGCAGAGCTATAGGATTTCATAGTGTTTCATTAGACAACACTAATGGAGAGAATCCCATCCAGACAGGTTTCCAAAGTCAGCAGGCTTACTGCTTGAGGAAGCATATTGGTATAAAAAAAAAAAAAAAAGTAAATTCCACCAGACGCCGCATGCCACAATGCCCCATTCCTCTGATCTCGGTACCCTGCCCCAAGGGTGCAATAACAGTTTATTACACCTATCCTCGCTTTATGACCCCCACCTCGCCCTCCACCCGTCTCCCCTCAAGCCTACGCTAACTGTTATTGAAAACACCCAGGTCTGTCATATATCATTCCTTAGTAGCACGTTATGCTATGTGCAACCTGGCTAATCACCACAAGCTCGTACGGGTATTGTCCAGGTCACAACGGAATAGCTCCACTTATCTAATATCTGCTTAGATGTGGAAGTGTTTGAACACAATTCCATTTGTCATTACAGCTTGTATTGCCTTGAGGCTACATCCTCTTTTCCCCCATACGTGTCTGTGGTGTATTGATGGGGAGTAAGTAGGAACTAGAATTGAAATTTTTTTCCCACAGACTGACTGTTTGGAGATAAAGGGTAAATGAGTTTGGCTTAGTGTATTGCTTATTGCTTACCCCCTATTGAATTGAGGGGGTATATGGTATAAAAATGGAAGCAAAGCTTAGTGTATATATTATAGGGAATGTAAGGGATCTTGGATTAAAATGCAAAGCGTCAGTAAAGATCTTTCATGGTGAAGGTGTTCAGAGAGAGAGAGGTAACCGCTCATGGGTGACAGTGTGACAAGACTCAGGGAAGGACCTGCCACCCCTCCTTCACACCGATGGCTCCTCTGTCATCTAGAGGGTGCAGGTGGAAGAAACCACACCGCGCATGGCAATGCAAATTAAACTACATTATTATGCTTCCAAAGAACAAATGTCAGTGTCTATATCTTAAAGTTGGCTGCAATTCAGCAGCTTTACAAAATATCCTTGGATTAAAAGAGTCAGGGCACGTAATGCTGTCAACGTGGCTTGTGTTTTAAATTCAGAAGGACACTTTCAATGTAGGCTTCCATCTAATCTCGATAGATTGCAGGGGGTTGTTGGGGGGATTGTTGTTTTGGTGTTTACACAAAGCTGTTTTTTTGGATTTATGTGTTGTTGTTTTTTCGCAATCTAAGTCTATGCACACATATAAATGCGCGTCTTCATGCTAGAGTGGGCAGCAACCGCTGATTGGACAGATTGTGTCGTCATGAGGTTTTGGGCGGGGGGTTTCGGAAATGGGTCTGTTTAATTACTTGTGAAATGAGCAGCACAGCTAGCAGCTGAAGAGCTTCCATGTACTCTGTGTGCCCCAATGGGTGATATGAGGTGTGGTTAGGGTGCAGTGAGGTCCAGTGACTTTCTGGTCTGACATGACCAGGCCAGCTGAGCAGGTGCTACAGCTCACTGTCCATGCGCTCATGTTTACACTACATTGTCTCTGATGATTATTGCATCAAGTCTGGCACATAAAAACACAAACCAGCTTTTTTTGTATATAAAATCCCTTCAGTTGCTGCTCATTCATTTCATAGGAAAATCATATCAAGGTTACCAGTACTGCAGTTTGTACAACATTAAAGCTTTTATCCCCAATGAAAACTGAAAAATAAAGTTGCACCCTGTCTGTGTGTGTGTGTGTGTGTTTTCTAAATCGAACCCTGCTGTATTAACACGTATCACTCTGTGCCCTTATTTCCCTAGTATGTGCTGGTACAGAGAACAAGCTGAGCACCCTGTCGGACCTGGAGCAGCAGTACCGCACCTTGAGGAAATACTACGAGAACTGTGAAGTCGTAATGGGCAACCTTGAGATCACAAGCATCGACCGCAGTCGCGACCTCACCTTCCTCAGAGTAAGGACAAAACAAGAGAATACAGGAAACTGGTTGTGAATTGAACTTGTACATACATGCCCAACATTCTTGACTTGCAACTAACCAGAGACCATTCAATGTGTTTGATTGAAAAACTGAACATGCATCACATCTTGACCCAGATACAAATGTCAGGCTGGTGAGTGGATGGGAAACCAGCCACTGCTAGTCTCAGCTTGCACAAACAGATGCAAAGTTATCCCTCCTGGCTTGGTGTGGTTTAATTTACTCAATATAGAATTCAGAGCATATTTATTGCCTCCACACAGCTCAGCTCAGCTAGCAGCTAATAGTGCTAACAGCACGAACAGTGCAAACAACTGAAACAGCGCTAATATTAGCTAATAGAGTTTACCTGAGAGGGAACCGGAGGGTGGGTTCTACGCTCCTGCGATGACTCCATGACTCGGGACAGCATCATCAGTGGTAACCTCTGCATGAGCACAGAGCGAGATCAGATGGACAGCCAGATGGACACAATAGAGAGACTCACGTACACTAAAGTGCATGCGCGGCCTGCCTGGCTATAAATACATGGCACAGAGAAACTCAGGTCACAACAAACTGAGAATACTTAAGATTAACCATCCAAACATCCACTTCTTGCATCGTTCATACAAATAATTGTCTAAGCGAGAGTAAAAAGTTTAAAATTTGAACTTTTCACTCTCTTTTCATGTGACCTTGTTGCCGAAAGCATGCCCTGTGCTTGGATCCTTTTCAACCAATCAGCACTCAGATTAGTGTCTACATTGTCAATGATAAGAAGCGAGGAATTTTTGCTCTAATCGGGGGTAATCAGACTTCCTCCCTCCTCAGAGTGTCGAGCTGATTGTACGCTCACACCATTGTGATCTGAGGCATAGAATAATCAAAACCCAAATAACTTGATCTGTCTAATCTCCTTTTTGATTAAACGTGATTCACAGACAGAGAAGGAAAAGTGCTGTTGCACTGAACATGAATTCCCACCTTTCAGAACATGTTCAGATATTTAAGAGCATTTTTGTTTTCATCATCTTATTCCTGAACTGAGCATGTGAGCCAACTGATTGACACTGCCAAAGAGAGGTACAGGTGCATGTGACACATGGTAACCTGCATTTCAGCAGTTTGTAGGCAGCAGTGTGCTGTAGTAAATGAATGAGAGGAGGCTGAGGTGACAGTTGTTCTGTGATGCTGAGGACGTACAGTTGAGGAGGATTTGCCTGCATGAATGCTTACCTCCATTTTGGTTTGATGGACACATGCGTTCACATACAAACAGGCTGAGCAAGTGATGACAGGCCTCAGCCCTTCAGGGGCCAGAGCAGTAATAGTGAGGTCATGAGAGGTCAGAAGAAGCTACTGTTGTGAAATCAGCAGGAGAGAGAAATAAAAACTGCCTGTTTTTTTTTTTTTTTTGGTGAAGTCAGCTGCTATTGTTGACCTTCGTTGGCCTTTCACTTCTCAAGAACACCACCCTAGACCATTCTGCCTGCACTCTGTTCAGCTAACGCCATCCAACTCCAATTGATTCCAGTCTTTCTGAGGGGCTGGGGAGCTCCCCTGTGTTACTATAAAGTGCTGACTGCATTCATTCAGCTGGTATTGCTGTGTGAATGAACTGGGCTACAGAGGTTTGCGGAGTCCCACAATAAGGCATCTTCTGGTTTGTCATATTTAGCTCAATACAGCGATAATTTGAAGTTAATACGGCAAAATGGTTTGTTTACATCAGGTAAAAGTAATTGAGTAGCTCATCTTCTCTTGTGTATTTGTATAAACTAAAAAAAAAAATCAAGATTGATCAAAGTAGCACGTCAGGACAGAGTCATTAAATGTTCTGCAATGTGTGCAGAGCAATACTGACAAAACCCCCTGCGATGCAAAACAAAACCAAGATAATATTGAGAAAGAGGCCGCAATGGATGGTAAGTGCTACCATTAGACCCCCACAGGGGTAATAAGCCCCACTGACTCAGATGAAAAGATGGTAGGGGGGGGATTGTTGTTTAACTACATAGAACCAATTTGTTCTTTAAAACAACATTCACACTCCCACTTTTAGCAACGTCTTATCAGTGCAAGCTAATATCACATAAAGACAAGTTGAAGTTAAAGGTGCTTTTGACTACAATCCCGCTTTACCTGCCTATTTTTATATTACACCACCACTCATTTACAAAACGACTCCCTGTGGCGCTAGCTTGCCAGGTTCCTCCACCTTTCCATGGTTGCCAATTAACATGGGTTAATTGAAGATGCTAATTAGGGAACACAGGGTGCCAAACAGCAAGGGAGCAAGAGGGCAGGGTGCAGTGTGTATTTTTAGGGAATATTATTATTATGATAAAACACATTAATAACATGGTTCCCCAGGGAGGGAAAAACTTCACCTTGAGGTAGAGAAGAAGTGAAGGAGTGAAGAAAAAACTATTGTGCAGCAGCGTGCCATACCACCTGTCTCTGGAAGGTGATTGAAACTGATGCCTGTGCATTGGCTCTTTCTTTTCTAGATAGCCAAGAGATTGATGGCTGCCTCCCAAAGCCCCTCAAACAGCTTTAGCAGTAAATAGAGTCCATCTTCCAAACTGCCTCCACGACAGATGAATCAACGCTCGCGCTGTGATTAATAACGCAATGCATTTCAGTGCGGGTGCTTCACCCCCCACACTCTCACATATGCACATTCAAACCAACAGCACAACAGTGAGTTTTAACCGCACGCAGTGTTTACATCGTCAACGTTTAACTCTCTCCTAAATCCATATTCTCATTCCTTTTAATTCCTTCTTTCATGTCAGAAGCAGAACATACATTTGCATTCTGAATGTAAATTCTGTAAAGAAATTGAAATGACATGTTAGTGTAATGTTTTCGTTTTGTGAATGGGACACAGAGGAGAACAAACACACACGTTGGAGTCTCTTTTTTCCCTCATGTCACTTCCTCGTGTGTGCTCATAAACTGATCTGTGTACATGAAATATTCATTTTTCCCTTTCCTCCCCTCTCCCAAGTCCCAGTAGAAACCCACAGTCAGATTGGATTGTTTGTCTTGCAATTGGAACCATTAGTAAACATCTAATTCCCCCCCAATATTAGTGCAGTGATCAGATTGCTTAGCAGCACAGCACCAAATTCACTGACTCCCCTCCTCTGTCCCTGTAGCTGCTAATAAATTATGGAATTGTCATTTTCAAATGGAAACATTTCATAATTCCAATAAGCCTTGTGCTATTTTTGAAAGAAAAGGGTAGAGCACATGTAAATGAAGCCAGGGATCTGGACATATTCAGATATTATGTTACAGATGCACATTATAAGATAAGAATATCTCTTTCACAACCACCTTCATTACTTTCCATTTATATT
The DNA here is from genome assembly GCF_023349555.1 of Cebidichthys violaceus. NCBI lineage: Eukaryota > Metazoa > Chordata > Actinopteri > Perciformes > Stichaeidae > Cebidichthys > Cebidichthys violaceus. The sequence continues at coordinate 7,650,213 of NW_027176274.1, read as the reverse complement.
GTTCTTCTCTGCAACACATTAATCACATGCTTTATTTCTTATAAAAAGTTTTATTTTTTTTTAATTTTCAAAAAGTGTCCTTTCTGACAATATGATAATCTAGGAAAAATAATATTATGGATATCTTTCAGTATAAGGCAGTCCAATACCACAAAATTGCAAACTACAGAATTGTCCTTAAAATGTACAATTGAAATGAAGCTGCATGATAACTCTTCATCTTTCTTTGTGTGTGTGTGTGTGTGTGTGTGTGTGTGTGTGTGTGTGTGTGTGTGTGTGTGTGTGTGTGTGTGTGTGTGTGTGTGTGTGTGTAAGCTCATGCCCTAATGTCTCTACTAAAGGGAGTGTCTAGAGTCTAGACTATGATGGTTGTGCTCTGTTAATGTGGCCTTCTATGACACTTGTGTGAAGTGTTCTCTTGACCCCACACAATTCTCAGCTGCCACAGTGATGCGTACAGGATGGAACACTCTGTGCACCAGTAAGCAGTAATGTTGGAGACTAAAAAGAGTGATTAGAGATTAAAGATGTCTGGCTAGTTATCTATATGCCAATACATCTGCTAAATCTGACTTATTTTTTCATGGCACAGGAGAAAGTGGCTTAGAGGAAATGTAGGCAGCAGAAGTGACCTCCTTCTATGTTCTTTGAGTCCCAGTTGTCTTGACTCCGCTTTGCTTTAGAGTGAAGGGGCCAATCATTGGTTAATAGGGAAATATGCAACATAGGAAAGCTAGAGTGCAGTAGGTCCAACCAGAGCTTTTTTTCTGTGCTGAAATAAAACATTAGAGGCCATATTCACATGTTTTGTTCCCCTGCACAAACACAGAATGCACTTTCTAGCTCCATCACAGACATTATGTAACAGGGTTTATAACAAGTTCACCAGTGTTTGCAAGCTGAAGGTTGTGCAAAGGAGGACATTTTGATGGGAAAAAAGTCTCCTCCCTCCAGACACTGAATTTAAAAAAAAAGAATGCTTTTTTTTGCTTAGCCCCAAAACTGCAGGAAGTAACAGCAACAGTCTATGATCTTAACTGCTGTATCGCTATAAGTGTATAGCTCACTTGGTAAAGCATTGCCAGAGGAGGATGACCATCTAGCTCTAGTAGGTAAAAGACATCTGAAAACCCTTCTGTGGAATGACCAGCTGTGTTGGCTGTATGTGTGTGTGTGTGTGTGTGTGTGTGTGTGTGTGTGTGTGTGTGTGTGTGTGTGTGTGTGTGTGTGTGTGTCAGGTTCATAACTCAATGACCAATTGTCAGTCCATCTTTTGCCATCTTATTTTGATACACTTTAACTATAAAACTGTAAGCTGAACTCACAATATTGACTACTGGTTTAAAAAGTGTGACCATTGTAAGCCATTATGCTGCCTTTAGGTGCCCGTCAGAAATCTGTGTTACAGTTTATGTAAATTACCATCATGAGAGAGGCTGATTGTAAAGTGTTGGACACAATACAACTTATGCCTTTTTCATAATGTTGGGTTTTAAGGCTTCGGTCATTCATTGATGATGTACTGGTTAAAGTATAAATTAATTGCATAACATTATAGGATGTTTCTACACACTATTGATTATTGAAAATAAATCCTAAAGTCTTATCGATGTGCATATGTGAAACGTTATTTAAAGTTAAAAAAGGAAACTCATTACTATTGCTACTGCCATCTATTCAATTACCACTTGATGGGTCACTCATGTGCGGCTTACTGTGGGCCAAACGCAACATTATGAAATTGCTTTGCCTTGCTTCACAAGCTATTTCCCACGGCATTCGAAAGCACCATCTATTCCTGCTCTCCATCCTCGTCTTCTGACATCTTTCTTCATACCTCTTCTTGACTGGCATATTTGTCCCTCAGGCACCATTGGTGCCCTCCCCAGCTTCCTAATTGTTGATGCACTGTTAGATGAGTGCAGATTACGTTGGCCCCTTGCTCCTCAGCAAACTCCTTCAATATTAATGAAGACTGATGAAGTGCTAGGGAGCCCCTGTCTTTCAGCCCCGGCCTAGATTGGATTGACAATTGCAATTAGCGTCCCCTCAAGTTCATTTCCATCACTTTAATTTGACACGAGGAAGGGCAGTGTGAGGTGGGAAGTGAGACCGTTGAGAGAAAGAAATCCTGAGGAGAAAGGTTAGAGAGGGAAGATGGGGTGAAAGAGTTTGACCAGGAACTAGTTTAAAAGCTAGACAGCAAAGAAGAGGAGCAGACAGGAAATTTAAGAGTCCCTTGAAATCTTTCCCTCACCGATATCAGAAGTGATTTTCTGCAGCTTACTTTTTACATTTCGTCCATATTCCTTTTTCACCATGTGCAGTGACAGCCAGAGGGAAGTCTGTACTAGAGGTAAATCCACCTTAAGGCCTAAGAGTCAGATTGTGATCTCCACTGTGTGGATTCCACTGCCACCTATGAATCTCAGGATATGTTTTCGGTATTTCCTTAATATCAATATGTCATTGCCAACGTTTCTTCTTCTCCCACCTGCAACAGTCACCAAATGGATTGCTTGTCAGTGTGTGTGTGAGAAGGAAAAGGAGTGTGTGAGATACGGAGACAGCTGCGCCTGAAAATGAATGATACTCCGTTCTTTTGCAAGGAAAATAAGCAATGGATGATTGTCAGAGGCTGATGATGTGTCATGTTTGTGTGTATTTCTGTAGGTTATTTAAGTTTTGCATGTGTGCGTATGTATACGGCATGTGTGTATTGTGTTATTGTGACTGATAGGAAATGGGACATCAAAACTCTTTGCCATACTGACATTCATTTTAAACCTACCCTTGCTCAAATTGACTGAAGCAATTGATTGTATCTGTGTGTGTGTTTTTGTAATCATAGGCAGGGTTAAAAGCTGTCTCCTTGTCTGACTGACAGATACAATCTCTTGCTCTCTTTTCCACTTTTGGTCAGCCCATATCATTTTCTTCCCATGTCTTTTGGAAAATGATGTGGACTGATCAGGACAATGGAATGAGAATAACAGAAATGCCTGCCATCCCTCAATTACCATTTGTATTGACCTGTAGCCTTGTCGAGGGCAATAAGAAGAAAATCAGCAAAATAGACACATATCTAACCTGGCAGCTATGCTGACCTGTAAATATGCTTACTGTAAAAATCGGTCCTGGATCACAGAGTGCAGAAAACTGCTGCTGCACTACAATGTGTTGAAACTTCCAAGCACATTTATGTTCCCTTTTGGTAAATTAAATGTGCATATCTATACAATAACCCCATGTTTGATGTCACTACAAATGCAGGTGCAACATACTAGAAATAATTCAAATGTTTTACTGTACATTTTTAAGTAATTTCCCCTTTTTATTACATTTTAGTGACTATTCAGGAGCCTAGTGTTTGAATTTAAGAGAACGACTCAGATGTTTCTGATTTTGTTATACTTTCCTTCAAAATCCTGTCCTTGCAATCAAATAGTCCTTGTTTGGGCTTGGATTTGCTGTGCTTCTGCACAGAATGTATGCTTGTACTCAGATGTATTGCTGCTTTCACAGAATTCTTGTGCTCCAGCTTAAGCCATTCTCGTCACGCTCAGGCTACTTCTGTGTGCTCATGATCTGCTCTCAGATTCCTCCTCTGCTTCTCTCTGCCAGACATTTCCTCAGGTTTAGGCAACAAACCTCCTTGGTTAGGTTTAGGAAAATGTCATGGTTTCGGTTAAGATACATATTTTCTAGAAGTTGGGATGTGGTGGCTATCTGTGCCACAAACTGAAATTTGCTGCCGATCCAACTCCACTGTTTGTTCCCCTCTATCACACCGACAGGAGACAGTAGTGTAGCTATTATAGCAAAAGAAAAACTATGGTCGGCTCGCTGGTTTATACAACTGTCCTTTAATTTCAAGAGTCATAAAGAAAGCAAGGGAAGTACATATACTATAGCTTCTGAGCACACAGAAGCAGCCCGAGTGTGAGGAAAAGGGCTGAAGCTGGAGTGCAAGAAATCAGTGCAAGTAACCACATATCTGAGAAGCAAAGCAAATCCAAGCACAAGTGACTTTTCAGAGCGAGGACAGTGTTTTGAAAGAAAGCGTTCAACATCTGAATAGCAATCAAAGAGTCATGCTCTCAAATTAAAAAGACCACGCATTTCAATAAAGTTAGGAAAAAAACCTACATATTTTTGCAATATAATGTGGCTGCACATTATGTTGTCAAAATGTTTTAAAATTCTCTGCAAATGGCCATCAAGAACATTCAAAAGAAATCAGCATTTGAACAATTTGGATAGACCATGCCTAAAATTAGTTTTTATCAGGTCTTATCTCTTTTACTAAGTTCTCAAAACAGACCGACTGTCCTTCAACACATCAGTGGACAAAAGGGCAAACATGTTTAAATGTGGAGATACCTCGGACTGTTGACGACTGAACCTGATGTTTCAAAGTGAAGCTAATTGTTTGAGTTCACTTTTATTGACATTGTTTAATTACATATTGGCTGAAAATGCTGTCTATGTCAATGTTTTTGGAGTGCTTGATTTAAGGGTGAGAGAGCAAGGAATTGCATTGTCTTGCAGTCCCTTTGTAAATATTGTAGTACTTATATATTTGTATGCTCCTTCAGAGGGCGTTACCACTATTTAGCTCTACATGTGTATCGTATCATATTTCATATTTATTTATTAGAGGTATGGGATGCTTGTCTCTGTTGTACATTATTTCTCAGCTTTGTGGAAGCAATGCTGTATTGAATTGTCTGGACAGAGTATGATGCTGTTGTCTCTAAGTAACACCAAAATTGTCTTTCTGATGTTTTGTAATTTGTTGGATGTAACTGCATTAGAAGAACCTTTTTTTAAAAACCCCACTGATTTTGAATAGACGGTGGGGGGGATGCATGAGACTTTCTCACCACTGTGGGAGACTGCACACACACATAACCCAGTGGTGATAGTACTTATCGTAGCGGAGCAGTGCCAGACTGAATATAGAGGCAGTGGAGAGGAGAAGCAGAGCCGGGGTGTGACAATAGCCCACCCTGCCTCTCTGATGCCTTTCAAACTTCATATCTGCCTTCCTCTGCAGCTTCCCAAAAAAGGTGAACGATATAGACCCACTTCTCCGGAGGATCGAAATCAATTTCCACCCACTGCGACTTAGATGAGGGAGTCCTTTTCAAGAATGGCTAGTGCTAAGGCTTAGATGGCCAGAGTACAATAGTTCCACTAGAACGAGACGATCCTCGTTTACGATACCCAATTGATAACAGCACTTATGGAAAACAACCACCAGCACGTCTAATCCTCTGACCACATTATTTTAAGACCCCCACCCTGTGGTGAGTCTTTGCATAGAAATAAGGGACCTTGTGGCTTTGTCTTGCCTTGTCTGACTTGTGAGACTCTGTACCTGGTTGCTGTTTTATTATTCTTTTCCATCTTTTTATCTATTGTTCAAACTTTGTAAATTATAGTCATCTTCACACCAGATGAGAAGCAAGTATTTGGTTTCTTGCACCTCAACAGTAGGCTGCTGGGTAGAGGATGATGATCAGCTCACTCATTCACATTTTCCATTTGTATTTTCCCAGTTTAGCAGGGTTTGAAACTCACAACCTACTCTTCAACCCACGTTGTGTGAGTGTATTGAACAGTTTTCCTATCTTACATCATGATCAGTACATGCCATTGTCTTTGTCACTATTTCTAACTCTCCCTTGCCTTGTCTGACAAAATTACTAATGTGATATTCCATCCCAAAATATCTCTTTATTTAAGTAATAAACGCGAGTAGTTTTTAAAGGTTGTTCCATCCTTTAATGAAGAACATCCAAAAAAAACCTTTTAAAACCACTCCTGCAGCACATGTAGTCTAGACTGAGTAGAAGTTAAGTTGTCACACAATAAGTAAAGATAAAGAGTTACTGGTATCAGCAGTAGCATAACATTCAATATGTATATCACTCACTCAACCCTTTTATTCTGTCTAAACTTATGTTAGACTTCACTCATCCTTATGCTCCCATGCGCTCTGACTGCAGCAGGAAATATCAGAACAGCAGACGTCCTTGCTGCGATAGGAACAAAAACCCCAAAAACCAACAACAACAACAACAACACGTGATGATACAGCTCAATGATCAGCATCCAGACGAATGAGAATTCAGAGCTATAGGCACCAAACACCACAAAAAAATATGACTTTGTTTTGAGTGCTCCTGTAATGTTCAGAAATTTCTCAAACAGAGAGGAAGAAGGCCATAGTGGAGAAGAAGGCCACTGAGGAGAAGAAGCAGCAGCCCCCCCCTTTGCACTCTTTGTTCCATCAGCAAGCAGGGCAGGAGTCAGCAGGTCCAGGTCAAAATCAAAAGTATTTAATATTGTTAACAGAAGCCAAAACAATCACAAACCAAATTACACTATCGATAGTAAAATATTTCAAGAAATATGAGACCCCGTTCATACCACAGGACAGATTGATGTATCTGCCCCATGGTACGAAGGAAGTCTGATTCTCTCAGGGACAAACAGCTCCTTTGCCCCCCCAGAGTTACATTCCTCAACCTATCGATCAGCTCCACGATTGACTGAAGTCCAATGAGCTCCTCCTTGGATCCTGACCCATTGTCCTGGGCAGACACCTCAGTGAACTACCCTCCTCCCCCGCAGATTGACACCTCCTGGCATTCCTCAAACCCCCATCACAGACACTCAATATACATTCAATGACCACACTCCTTGGTTTAACACTTCCCAAGTAACCACACTGTGACACATAATATCCAGCACTAGGAATGCTTTAAAACTTAAAATTCCTCACACTCCCAAAAAGGGAGTTTTGTCTCGATATTACGTTGACTTCTGGTGATATGTGTCCCGTTGATGTTGGGTGGTCTGTGTTATGAGAACACGCCTGATTTCATTGACTTTTTTTGGCGATGATAGAAAAAAAGAGAGATTTCGATTTTAGTAAAAACATTTTTTTCAATTATTTGTTTTCTCAATATCTCTGCATGGCAACTGTGTCACGTTTATATTGTGGTACATTTGCATTCAAATCCAGGCTGAAATTTGTTTAGCATCTTAACCACCCAGGTTGTAGCTCCGGTCCTGACTGTGGACAAGAGGAACAAACGTTCTTCATGTTACCCGATTATCTCATCTTATTTAGCCACAATCACAATCTGTCTTTCCTTTTTTCTTACTTACTCCTTTCCTTTATATGTAATTGTGGTTTCCTTTTGCGTTTTCCATCCTCCCTTCCTTTCTACCTCCAACCCCAGTCTAACTAGTTCGTGTTTGAATAAAAACTCATTAGGATTACATAGCCATTTAGCTAAGCGACACAGGGTGTAATTGTACCATCCATCAATTGCTGTGTAATAACACACTCGGAGGGAGCTAAATGTTGATTAGCCCTCAGCCAATTTCACCAGTGGGTTTTGGGAATAAATAGCCAGAGGAGATCGGGTTGGGTGATGGGTGGCGAGTGGCTTCGGAGGGTGTTGCGGTCAGAGGCGCTGACCCATGCGAGCCAAATTAACTTGGAAGGGATGAAAACAAAGTGTCAAAGCCAAGCAAAGTATCACTTTCTGTCCTTGGCTATTGGCCTTTTTGTCTCGTTCTGTCTAACAGTCACCCAGCCACCCTCATTACACTGAACATGTTTACCATACGCAATGATTTGCACAATACTGGAGGACACAAGCCTGATATGTTTTCTATCTTTGTAAAGGTAAGAAAATAAGGTTGTTTTTAAAAAAACATTTTTTTAAATCTGTCTACATCCACTTCAGCAGAAGATAGCCATTAAGCTTATAAACTGACAGAAAATCCCAGAAACATGTTTTGCCTTTTCGGAGAGGCTGATGATAGAAAACCATAATGAGTTAGGATGGGAGAGGGGGCAGGACTTTGATCCCTCTACATTTTAAAATCTCTTTCTCTCTTTCTAAGTGTGCCTGCAATTATTCTCATTGGGATATATCTGCATTTCAGTAAATATGATTTATTATAGCTTATATATAAAATGTAGTTATATAAGATATTGGGAATTAATATGTCCTACTCTGCGTACTTGACACCTACTGTCAGGAATATCGTCAATACTGGGGCTTTGATTCATCACATCAGGTTATTAGCTTTTTAAGCATACTTCATGGCAACGGTCATCATATGAAGAGAGAAAGAAAGTTGGTGAGTCAGCTTACTTCCAGCGCATTGCTGGCTCATTGCTGTTTATGAGACCCTTAAATTTCACCCTAGTGTCACAAATCACTATCTTAATGTATTGTCTTCCTACACCTAATCTGTTGCTTTGTACATAGATCAGAGGTCATAGATTTCTACAGTCAACGGTGGTCCTAAGTGTGATGGCTGTATCGAATGAATACAGACAGGCAATGCGCTGTTAATTCCCTAGCTTCTCCCCCAACCCATTCTTTGCATACCTTTATGCTGATCGTCTCAGAATCAAGCCAGACTGAGGGTCTTTACTGTAGGTCAATCTGCAACCAATGAGTCAGTCAATAAAAGCTTATACTTAACTTACGTCAAGCCTACTTGAATTCAAAACTGAACTTGTATTTCAAAGCTTATATTAACCTATTTTATTTTCTTGACTTATATTAACCATTAGGAGATCTATTTTTTAACTGGGGCTATACTCTAATGCCTCGAACATAATTTCCTCGGACAGCTGCAGAGTTATAGCGGTTGTGCAGATGCGTACACGGTTTCTTTCATACTGCATTTGATGGTCCACATTGGTCCTTGCCTTTCCCGATCCACACTCCATTCCAGTTTGTAGCGGTAATGTGCCATAACGTTCTTTGCCAGAAGTTCAATGCCATTTGGCTGTGTTTGTATTCTTTTATTAAAGACAAATTATTTTAATTTGGGTAACGGTGGATCTCCTCACACAACCTGTCTTCAAAAGAATCATCCGCTTCATCTTTTTCTTCTTATTTGCAAACCAGCTAGAGGTGCAGCGGGGGATCATCGTGGTATACTAATCTGAAGTTTCACTTATGAGCTGAACTTTCTTATAATTCTCATTTGCATCCTCAGTCTTTTATTCTCAGTTTAATTTGTCTAAGTCAGTCACTCTTGAGTACTCCTGCTTCACAGTTTCCTAGATCTCCTCGACAATTCCTCTCCGCCTCTATATGTTCTATACAGCACTAGCATGTAATCCTTACTTAGCTTGTTTAACAACATAATGGCTTTTGCTTTAGCTTCCCTCCCTTGGTGCACATTTTTTATCAATAACTGTATGCGTACATGTACATCCGGCCTTGCCCCATTTTCTTCTTCTTCTGTTGAGTTTTATGGCAATTGGCATCCATAAGTATTGGATTACCTCCATCTGCTGGAATGCCCCTTGCCCAGTCTATTCCGGCATTTTCACGGCATGTGTTAAAAGCCATGCAACGGGAATTTTCCTGAATATAGTTTATGCGCAAATACTGAAAATCACAAGCTGTGCCTGAAAGGTCATCCCATTAGTTCTTACTATCTGTACTCCAAAAGTATAGCCATGTCATCTAGGGAAGAATCACAAAAGAAACCAAAAAGCCTCTTATTGAAGCACAAGACACAAATAGGTGTCGGGGAAGGGTTTCATTTTTTCTGTTCTATTGGAATTGATTGTTATTCTTCCTCCAAATAGATAAGAGAATAACTTAATTGCTCAGTGAGTTGATTATACTGCTTTATGCAGATAATATCCCTTTGCCTGACAGTGACATAGTGTAGATAAAGGGCCAGTGAAATAAATGGGAAGTAGTAGAGCAAGAGTTTATGGATACAGAGAAACATAAAGAAACAGAACAAGGGATAGAGAATTAGAAAGAGTCTCTTTTAGTATAATTGCAGCTTTTAGCATGAAATGAATGCATTGTGGGGAGCTAACGGTGCCAGCTCCACCCATGTGAGCCATCATATCTTTATCATTGTACGACATCTACTGTAATTACATAGGCTTTTGTCTAGATCTGTGCACTGCAACTGTCTGGTAGACTCCAACTTTAACAGTTATTTTATTGACCTAGCGTTTATGGGCAAGTTCCAAAAAGAGGATTAAGTAAGAGAAAGAGAACTAGTAAGTGTAACACTGGTCCCAGATGCTACTATATCAAAGTTTAGGGTGATGTTAGTGACTGATTAGACAGATCTTTCTACCACAATATCTGATCAAGCCCCTGAGTTGGCAAGCTGCAACCCTTCATGACACTGAATCCTAACTAGCTCCCTCTGCAGGCAAAGTTAGAACTTCCTTGAGGGCGAGACACAAAACTCCATGAGCTAGCATAGATTAATGTGAAGATCTCACATTGCATGAGCACACTTTGAACTACAAAGGATTACTGCCATAACTTCAGCTTCTGGTTGCGAACTTCTTTGCCATGAAGTACTCTTAGTTGTTCATACAGGAGATGTCCATTAAAACGATTCAAATATTCATAAATTCTTTCTTGGGTAACGGCTCCCAACTTGCTCCCCCATGTCCCATCCACTCAAAAATAAACTCCCCAACACCCACATAACGGCTGTGTAGTCTGTTACAGCAGCTTCTGTCTCCTTAGGATCAGACAACATCCCACAGAGAGCACATCATTGCTTTTTTTCTAACTTTGAAGCGGCTAACTTGACTTTTAAAAGTCCGAATAGGAAAAACATGGGGAAACGTTGTACAAATGTAGAGGGAATGGGTTTTGAAAAAAAAGTTCCTTTAAATGTGAAATTTTGCAAGATCACTTTCTGAATGTGCAAGGGCTTGATTATATTAAAGTGTGTCAGTTCCAGGATAACCCAACGGAATTGATATTGGTTTCACCTGTGCTGTGCTGTCTGCTGTGAAAACGACCCATAAACATCCTAAGAATAGAAGTCCGTAAATTATGTGATAGTCAGAGTTGATGACCAGAGTTGCACTCACATGTGGCTTGTAGTATATGGAAGGAACTGTTGACCGCACGGTGAAGATAAATGAGATCAAACCTAGCAGTCCAGGTGGTGTTATGATTTGATAACTCCGTGTATTTAGTGTAAATTTGAATGTCTTTTTTGTGATTATTCTTAAAAGGCAGGGTGACAACCTCAAAGGCACACATGAACACATTAATAATGTCCGTTTCCAATTTTTTTATAACGATACATAATTGCAATAGTTTTATGTTGTTTTTACTGGGGGTTTTCATTGTAGTTTTTCACAAAAAAATGTAAGTGAGACTGCTTTTTCCACTGCCAGTACTAAGAGTTCCTACATATCGGAGTTTTACTTGTGAAAACGCAATATGTCACATTTCTTTTATTGCTAAATGGGATCTGCAAGCAACACTCAGAGAATCACATCATTTCAAAGTGTTCTACTCTAATTCCACCATAACACTTCAACATCTTAATTAAACATGATTGTTATCTGGGTTTGTTTAATTCTAAAAAATTATGATGGCTATGGCTGCCAAATAAAAAACTCCACTCTGTGTGTGTGTGTGTGTGTGTGTGTGTGTGTGTGTGTGTGTGTGTGTGTGTGAGAGAGAGTGTGTGTGTGTGTGTGTGTGTGTGTGAGAGAGTGTGTGAGTGTGCAAGTGAGTGAGTGAGTGAGAGGGGGCAGCCAAGTGGGTCAGAAAACGGATTCCTTGGTTCCCTGTGGGAAGAGCAAGACCTTTATCTTCAATTTCAGAGATTTCCTCTGTGGTCAGAGTAAGAAGCCACATCACCTATTTCTTTTCCACTCCTATACTTTTTTTATTGGGCCATCGCTTAACTCAGAAGAACTAAGGAGGGCATTTATAAGCATTTTTTTGGTAGAAGCATTGTCTAACTGTAGCATTATTTGCCCGTCTACTCCTGCTGCCTTAAGCAACATTGATTTAAAATGTTTTTGTCTGTTGTTTGGACCATGATATTTTGGATGGCAACTGCTTTTTGCCATTCATTTTGTACTTACACAAAGAGGCCATAGAAAGTAGCCGTTAAGCGCTTGGCCTTTGTCTTGATCTCATTTTGATGTATAATCAGTTTATTTATATTTCCCATACACAATAACCGTATGATAAGCACCCTGCTGAGTGATTGAGTTTGTGAGTAAGTTACCTCCCAGTTCCATGAACTGCTTATCATCTAAACGAATCCTTTCACTTTCTATACACAGTAGACTTACTTGGTATGCAACTTATAGTGCGTTCAGAATGACAACTCTCCAGCAGCGACAATTCTGTAATTACTTCAGGTCTTGTGTTTGCAATTCCCACACAAAAATCAGTTTAGTCCAAAGAAAATTTGTTTAGTTTTTTTGCCTCCCTTCATCTGCACAATATGTTGAAAAATAAAAATTAGATATATGTTTGAAAGTATTCAAAATCTGAGGAATTATGTGAAAAAAACATGCCTTCACCCTTTGTGAAACAAACGGAGGCAAAGATGTGCTCCATCTGAAAGTTGAGTTCAAGTATTCTTACTTTGACTTGAACACTTGAACCAAGCTATACACCAACTTCTTATACTCACAAATAATCCCATGCAATTTGTGCCCGGAGTGCAAAACAAGGGAGATATATAAATTCCCAGACTAAAATCTCACCTTAACACGGCCACTGCTTCTGCTTCTCCTGTCCGCCTAAATTTATTGAGTCACGAGGCCCATCAACCTTTATTAGCTAATAATGCTGTTAGGACCATTAAATGTGGCCGAAGCTCCCCCACAGCAACACTTAACAGTCTCACTGGGGCACTAGTGGAGGACTGAAGTAACAGGACTGCTGTGTGACAACCCCCTGTGCACCGAAGTGTCTGGCTAGACTTCTAATTTGCAAGGACCAGTTTAGAACTCCCAGAGGGTGATTGGTACGTCACTTAAATCCAGAAAAAAATGCTAAAATGACTCCTGGTAAAACATCATTTGCCAAAATAATTGAAAGTCTTTTTTTTTTTTTTTCGCTTTCTTTTTTTTTGGGGAGATGCACCGATATCGGATATAAGAATATATATATATATATATATATATATATATATATATATATATATATATATATATATATATGTTTATTACAATTTATTATTTCAATTAAAAATATTTCAGTAAATGTGTCTCTATGTATCTATCTTTTATATTTGGTTTTACGAGTTGGGAAAGCACTGAATAAGTTGAGACTGATTTGCCTTGAAAACAAAAAAAAGGTCCCAGTTACTTCCAACCAGTAAGGCATACAGTTTATTAATTAAAGACTGGTATCTGATCGGTGTTCGATATAGGCCAATACCCAATGGCCAGATATTGGTATCGGGACTGAAGAAGTCCAATCACTGCAATCATAAACATTTTTTTTTAAGATTTAATAGGTTGCTTATCGTTTAGGTTTGGTTGAAGTCAAGGACCAATATTGCAGTATTTTCATGTTGTAAACCTCTAAAAATAAAGATTTTGACTGACTGAAATGTGATTGCGCGCATTCAGGGATAACTTCCTGCTGGAACGCCCTGAAGGTTTTCCCCAAAGATGCCTGGACCTCAGTTTGAGAACGGCTGTTTTCTATGTTTCTGTGCTAAAATACCCTGTCCAAATAGAAAGTAAATATGCCCCGTAGAGATGAGACTGTATATGATTTAAGGCTCCTGCAGGCACTCTTTAGATTGCCCCACTGAAATATGCAGTGAAGGGCACAATGGAGTCTGGTTACTTCCAAGGCCGTGGGTGTTGTTTTTGTTGTCTTGTGCTAGGTCCAAATTCTGAGAGAATGGTTAAGGGATGGCCGCCGTAGATCAAAGCAGGAGTATAATCAACTGTTAGGGAGAGAGAGAGAACCCTCTTATTTTATTTCTCTCCTTGCTCAGGGCTGAAAACAGACTGTTGTTGAACTAAAAGTTGAAAAGAGAAAAAGAGTGTACAGTGTGTGCTTTCCACTTGTTTTGTAAGTAAAAATGAAACACATGGCCTGTTTTGATGAGTCACATGGCCAGTTCCTTGAGATGTATTTTTATGCTGCGCTGTGAACACGAGGAGGCCAATCTGAGCCATTTACTAACCAAGTCTGTAGCCTTTTTAATCCTTTTACGTCACACAGGAGGAATAAAATCCATCGCTCATGTAGTTGATCAGGTAGCAGTTTAACTGTTGCTATCACAAATACAAATTGGTGGGTGGGTTTGTTGGTGTTGTTGATGTCTCTTGAGGGGGAATCCATTCTGAACCAATCACTTTTAAGTGTCTCTGCAGCTAAAGTAGTGAAGAGAAAATTAACACATGAGGTCTAGTGTCTTCACCTCTCATTTCAATAATCTGATAATGGCACTTAAAGCCAGAGAGCAGGATGGCAGCATAGTTCTTATGCGTATTACATAATCATGAAGAGTTACATTCCGCTATGCAGCACTACGTTGGACACATTTGTTTCAAATATATATCAGATGTGTGTGTTTTCCTAATACATATTATATCTTCATTAAGCTGACAGCATCACAGAAATGCATGTTAACATACAACTGAAAAATAAGTAATCCATAGAGCAGGGCTCTTCAACCCCCAAACTGATAGAGAGATGGAGCAAGGACCCCATACTATATATATTGTATAACATTGTGTTTTATATTAAACTGGGCCTGGTGCCATGTATAAACACACTTTGTTATTGTACATTCAATACTAAGCTATTCAAATAATACACAGGTTCATATATTCATGTTTTTATTTAGGTACAGTGAGTAGGGTGGTCGTGCCACTGCCATTTAGAAACACACCTTGTATGATCATCATGCATACAAGCTATTCAAATTGACGTTTTTATTTTAAACATAAATGTGGAAACGAAAATGAGTGATGGCCTATTAGTACCACTGACATGCATAAACATACCTGTTATCTTGCATACAATACTGAACTATTCAAATAATGGACAGATTCATGTTTGGGGAAAAAAGAAAAAAAATTGTCTAATCAGCCAAAAATTTCGCAGACCCCTGTTGAATGCCTCTGCCATAGAGTATCAACATAAAACACATCATAAACATATCAAAACAAACAAGCAGCCATGTACAGTACAGAGTCATATTCAGTTGCTATGATCCTGCAAGGGGAACGGTGGCAGTATTGCAAAAGACCGCTGTCCACTACCTGTGTCTCAATATGCAAAAATGTAATGATGCTTAATACCAAATCGTTTCAAACAGAGGCAAACCACCCAGATATATTTAGGCATAAATGTTGATTCTTTAGCATCTCAATCAGACGTGAAGAGGTTATTCTGTCTTTTATAACCTCATTTTGTGCCACTAATGACCTGCTGTTTAAAAATGGCCAGTGTTTTCATTCAAATATTAAAATGTGTGTAGAAGCTTGCTTCTCTTATGCAAAAGCTGTTAGCTGCTGTGCAAATATGAGAAACATGTTTTTTTGTGTACTGATCATTTTGTATAACTTGTACATAATTCATTTGGCTCACCTTCTTAATGAATACATGGACATGACAAACATTTGAATAGGCTGGGGTGTCACAAATAAAAACTGGAATCGGGACCATATCAACAACACAGTTTTATCACAGAATCATCGCTTTCTTTTACTTACGGAGCTGGATTCTCTTCTACCGCTGCTAGAGAACTTTACAACACCAAGGGGATTTGGTTCCCAGGCCTGATTAAGGAGCTAACCGTGGGCTACATGGATCTAGGACTACCCCCAACCTCAACACCCTCCTCCACTCAAGTCAGCTCATAGTAGGGGAGCGTGGGGAAGTGATTACTCTCGGATTAAGACTTGCCTCGTCGCCGATGTGTGCGGCATAATTGAATAATGGCTGCCTCACCCGAACAGTCCCAATGCAGACGGGCCTCCCAGCCTTGTCAGATCGGCACAATATTAACCATGACACAGGCGTAACCAGGCCGGTAATTAATGCACTGAATCAATTACAAATTAGTCCATTTGGAGAATTCCCCACAGGAGTCCACTCATTACCAGTGCTCTGATGGAGTCGCAAGTTCTCCTCATGGGAAGGGGTGTCACTCCTCTGTTCTCCTTTTCTATCTGTCTTTATCTCTTTTCTTAAGTTGGGATACGGAAGACAAATGGAGGATGAAATTGATGCTGCCTGCTACTTGGCATTACATTGCAAATTAAATTGTCAGCTACACAACATTGAATTCTTGGTGTTGTCCAACTAGGGAGGAGTGTGAAGCTAATTGAAGCTAATGAATCTACCTTTATAAGGTAGCTAATGAGTACCATTAATTGACATTGCTGCTACAACCAGGCTAGGAAGACCCTGTAATGAATGGGTAACCTTCAAATATAGCATTAAATGGAGTTTTCCAGTTGGAATATCGATCTTGGCCTTTACTGATCATTTACGTTTGTTTGTTTTTTCACAAAACATGCAATGCTATAATAGAAACTATACATTTTGATGTTTCCTGCAATCCCAAAGGAATGTGTTGTCCAATGGAAAGTGTTAAGAATATTCTTGACATTGGAGATTATCATCGGCTGATGCACTGTTTCTGTCCACAGGGGCCTAAATAGTTATGGATCAACTGCGGGGGACAAATTACAGGAATTAATCAAGAATATCTTAACTAAACTGGTATTGATGAGGGTGGTAGTGTGAATAATACGACCCTCTCTCGCTTCACTCTGATATTAATGGCTCTCATATTGTAAGGTGAACGCCACACTATTCATTCTCATGCCAAAGGTGAAAGTCAGTCTTAATGACAGAGTGCTTTCTAGCTCAATTCAGGTGCTGTCACAGATGAGAGCTGCCATTATGTGAGCCAATGAGAGAAAGTACGTGTCTGTGTGTGTGTGTGTGTGTGTGTGTGTGTGGTTTACATTCACCTGCCCATACGTCCTTGAAAGGCAAGGAGCGATAGTTTTTACTGTGTACATTTTAAACCCAAATCATTTGACTGAATGTGTTAAAAACATTTTTTTAAATATATGTAATATATTTCACAAGGATAGCAAAGTCATCCTAGAATTTCAAGGGAGGAATCTGATTAAGAGCAATAAAGGCAGTGCCAGACTGACGTGCCACTTTATGGAGCAACCCTCATGCGTCAGCGTCGATGACTGATGGTCTTGAGCAAAATTAAGGTTTTGCCTGAAATGAGAGTTAATCCTGTGACACAATTTTATTTTTATAATAAAACTAAGATATGTCCAGTCCAGACAGAGTGGCCTGTGATGTGAGTTCAATTCACAGTCCAGTGATTGAATGAGTTTGAGGGACACAAAAAGGGGACTCTGTCCTGAGTCAAACTGTTGCTGAGCTCATTTGGTACACCGTGTTCCCACTTGAATTGCATTCAAAATGTTTGCATTCTGACATGTGATTGATAGTTCCTGAGATTAATTAACCTAAACTGCCCACACACTGACCATTAATGAAAGGCTCCAACATTTATCAAAAGTTCTTTGATAGTATTTCAATATCCTTGATGGATTCTTGAGTTGCTTCTCATTTTATTAATCGCATTAGCCCTAAATTACTTGTTTTGACCTCAACAGTACAGAAATTCGACAGTAGATTTTACGCATGTGATACCCATTTACAGCAAACTATGTTAAGCATTAGATTAAAGCAAAGCTGTCTGTGAGATCTGTCCAATTATCATCAAGAGGAGTAAAACATCTCAGCAACTTGATAAAACCACTGAAGAACCAAGCCAACACAGAGTTCAACGAGTTTATAAATGCTAGAAGAGCATCAACAACTTAACGAGAAACTGGTGAGGGAACTTCTTCAAAGACAAACCAAAGGCAGTAAAACAGAAGAAAAAGCACATGAACAGTCTACATTGGAGTTAGTTGAAAGCTTGGTGTTTAAGCGTGATTCGGTGCGTGGTATCAGATGCAGAAGGGTACTGGCCAAGCGTTGTTATTTGACGCGTTGGATAAAGGCAACGATCAATGCTTGAATCCGTAGCCTGTCCTGAGTTGCTCACACTTCAGTTGATTGTCAACTGGGGTTGTTTGGCCCAGATGAAAATTTAATTAAGAAATAAGCTCACAGCTACTCATTGGTTATGGCGGCATGATTTTGCTTTTGTTTTATGCTTTTTAGTGTCTCAGCTATAGTCCGTTGTCGGGTTGGGAGATATGCCGAGATTGTAGTTCATCACAACATCGGTTGGCCCCAATAATGGTCTCTGTCTGGGGAGAGGGGTAGGTGGTGTGTGTCCTCTGATGGGGGGCAGACACATCAACCTCCAGGCTACAGGCAGTGTTTTCTGTCATTCAGCACTTCAAGCTCCCCAGTGTCGAGAGGTGGACTCTAACACGGGAATTTATTGATGGAATTTGAATGTCCATTTTGTAAAATAAGTGAACTGTTATTTCATTTGTGACCAAATATAATTAATAAAACATGCTGTTTAAATGTTCTGTTCTGTTAGCAAGTATTTTTTACTCACTGTAAAAAGTCAGAATGTAAGACCGATCACTGATAGCAGCCATTATAGTGCCTACAAATGCAAACATGAATGAGGAGAGTGCCGGCACTTTTTTTGCACTTCAAGCTGTTTCCACCTCATGTGGAAGGAGGGGGGGGGTAAGCCGTTGTGTGTAAGCCGTGTTGCATCTGACCCCCGTGTTGCATCTGACCCCCTTTTTGGGCATTATACAACATATTCTCAAGACTTTGGTTTGCAGGATGTCTACTGCTTTCTTTTTTTTTTTTTACACCTGCAAGGCTTGGCCATGGCTGTACCCAGATCAGTTGCGTACTAACTGGGTTGGCTGGGCCCGCTTTAGTTCTTTGCTTTGGCAGACTCAGTAATGTAGGGTAAAGGGCTCCGCAACTAACCTTTAGCTGGTCAGGATCAGTGTGGCTGGGTCATGGGTTATGTAGGGACAGGGCATGCTGTCGCATGCACACACACACACACACACACACACACACACACACACACACACACACACACACACACACACACACACACACCGCCCTTGTCAGTAAAAGTTGCAGATTAATTGATGAAGGGATGTCATGGTACTAGCTATTTTGTTTTTACAGGATGAAAAAAAATACGAGGAAATTACATTACATTACATTACAGTCATTTAGCAGACGCTTTTATCCAAAGCGACTTACAATAAGTGCATTCAACATTGGTAATCAAAAGAACTACTAGTCACCAGAAGTCATAAGTACATTTCCTTTTCTAACCAAGCATCTAAGAGCATGAAGCAGAGCATAACTCAGAGCCAAAGTACAGTGCAGAAACAAGAAAAACAGTTAGTGCTATAAGTAATACGAATACAATAAGTGCAACAAGCTAGTATGAATACAATAAGTGCTAAGTGGAAGGCTCAGGGTAGCACTTCCTGAAGAGGTGGGTTTTCAGCCTGCGCCGAAAGATGGGCAGCGACTCCGCTGTCCTGACGTCAGTGGGAAGTTCATTCCACCACTGTGGGGCCAGGACAGAAAACAGCCGTGACCGGGTCGATCGGCCGCAGGGATCTCTGAGCGACGGGGCAACCAATCGCCCCGAGGCAGCAGAGCGAAGTGGTCGGGCGGTAAGGCTTGACCATGGCCTGGAGATAGGAAGGAGCTGTTCCTTTCACTGTCCTGTAGGCTAGCACCAGAGTCTTAAACTGGATGCGAGCTCTTACAGGTAGCCAGTGTAGAGAACGGAGAAAGGAAGTTGTGTGGTAGAACTTGGGGCGATTTAACACCAGGCGAGCTGCAGCTTTCTGGACAAGCTCCAGATGTCTGATGGCCGACGCCGGGGCTCCGGCGAGTATAGAGTTGCAGTAGTCCAGGCGGGAGATGACAAGAGCCTGGATGAGAACCTGCGCCGTCTCGTCAGTGAGGAAGGGACGAATCCTCCTGATGTTGTAGAGCAGGAATCTGCTTTGATTGTATTTTTTTGCATATATTGTTAAATTGGCGTACAATATGACTTAATTTATTCTAACTTTAACAATCTAAGGTTACAAGACAGAGATGGTGAGAAAGGGGTTCAGGGTTGAAAAGGAAGAAGAAGGAAGTGAAAACAATAGACCGAACAATGAAGAGCGAGAGAGCCAAGATACATGCGTTTTCTTAATTACTGTATTAGTAAATCAATAATAGTCGTGCCATGCTTCATTGTCTGGACTGTGGCAGAAAGAGAGGAGCTAGACAATCTGAGAGGCATCAGGCAGGAAATGCTGGTAAAAAATCCTCTTCATACAACCTCTGATCACCAAACACCCACCGACTGCTCGCCCACCACCACCTATTCTCCATATCTGTATAATCACACTTCTTACCTCCAAGTTACAAAGCGAAATTAGAGGCTTCACAGACAATCTCCCCTCTATTCTTTTTCAGTTCTGTGACTGCAGGCATCGCTGCTCATCAGAAACATTACCTGACAAAAGATACTCATTATATTCATTTTCAACAAGATCACATTGAATATTCTTTACTTGAGTGCGTATGTGTGTGCGTGTGTGTTTGTGTGACTGTAGACTCATTTTGCATGGGAGCACGTAGTAAGTACATGTACTCAGATGTTCAGGAATGGAGTGGGATTCCCATCCAAAAGAAATCTAAAAACTGCGCTAGTCAGACTTCTGTCACTGTGGCAAGAATTCAGTAAGCTGAGGGGTTTTGTTGAAGTAACATACAATAACACATGACAATGTTACTAAATTAAGAGTAAAACATGAAATAAATGTGAACTTACTCTTCAGAAATTGCTGTTAGATAAAGCATGCTCCTATGTGAGTGTTAACCAGGGTCCTGTGGTTTCCCTCCATCTCCTGTAAATAGGGTCTGGAACAAATAATAGTATACAACCGCTTTCCACGTGTTCTTTCTCTATCTGAACTGAAGTGAGGAATCCCACTACCAGTTAGATACATGATATTCATAAATTAGGTTTTTCTGTTTTTTTTGTCACCTCTGTCCACTCACATGATTCTTTCCCGATTCAGCCATCATGGTGTTTCTGTCAATGATGCATGCACCTTACAGGGTTTTCTTGTCATCGTGCTTGACAAGTCGACTGTCAAAACCAATGACACTCAAGCATCAACTGAACACTTGCCTCTGCGTACATGACATACACACTCTGAACAGGGACTTCTCAAAGTCACCCATTCTTGCCATTCTCACTCATAAGTCACAGCCACTCCAAATCAAACAAAAGACAAAAACTCACTTTAATTTAAAGTTACATACGTAAGATAATTCCTGATCCTTTGCCTTTTCTTCTGTTTTATGCATTACATACCTCTATACTTGTCAGTTGTTGCTGTATGCACATATTAATCAACTGGAGTTCCCTTTCTTGCCTTACGATTAAGGGAATTTGTATTATATTTGCCACATTGAAATCCTCAGTGAAATCCTTGAGCACAAGTGTTACTAGAAAGCAGCTGGCACTGACCCCCGGTAGAGGCAGGGGAAGAAAATGGAATGCCAACAGAGCGCTTTCAAATCTTTCATATTGCTTGTTCTTTTTTTTTTGCATTTGTTACCACAGTCAACAAAAAACTGTCTAATCTCACATGAGGGTTCCTTTGTATAGCCACACAAACAAACACACGTACACGCACACAGATTTGTTTCATGAGAGCATAAGAGGTGTGATGTAAGAAACAGAAGGGATAGTTTCTCTTCATCTTCAAAGATGAGTCATCATAAAAATCTTGTCCAAGCAATAAAAGACATGTGAGTAAAGCAAACACACACATACATACACACACACATACATCAAAGGCAGCATCAAATGCAGGTGTTTGAAGTGGCTTGTATTGGGTTTGAGCCACTCCAGAGGGATTGAGGTGTTACCAGGCTGGGAGCTGACTGTTTGCAGGGCTGTAAGTGAACAACTTACAGCAAAGCACGGCAACACCGTTGCTGTGAGTTTGAACTTGAAGAAAATACTCACGAATCACACCAGGATTACGTCTCTCCTACTGTGAAACATTGCACTCGTGCAGCGCCAATAAGATGATAATAAAGTCATAACTGACTTTGTGAGTGACATGAATAAGTTATTCACAACGAAGGGTTAACACTCATTTATGGAAATTAATGTCAGATATTAATGTCAAAACCGTAATGAAGCCTTCACTTTTCAAAATGGGAAAATGACCAGCAATATATCCAGTAGGTTGTCGCTTATATTGAGGATGAGCTCCTGGGAAAACTCCTGAGGGTTTTCTCACTTACACTTGTAGACACTCCGTCCGGATTCTGTGTCTGTTTACGGATGTGGATGTGAGCTCAGGCAGAGGGGTTTAGAGAAGCGTTATGGAAATAGAGGATGAGGACTTAGTGATGCAAGGCAAACCTTAAGCCCTCCCAGGGCACTTCTGTGAATCAGACTTCAATGACCGCAGCCCTGTGGAGCACATCGCTACGCCTCAATATGTATGGAAATGAGAGGGAATCATGCTAACGTGTGTTCATTCTCTTCAAACATGCTAATGGTGTCATTACACTTTCAGCCCTGCATCACCTCTCCCAACGTCTCACCCCCTCCTCAGACCCTTTCCTGTCTCTTTTCCTGACCTGGAACACGTGTGGTTTTAATTAGGCATTGAAATATACGTTGACCCAGTCCGATCCACTTGACTGAGCTCCTCCTCCTGCAGTGTGTGTTCCACCCTCTCTGTCTCCCTTTTCCTTTTTTTTATCCTTTCTGCCTTCCTCCTTCACTAACTCTACCTCCAAAACCTCCCTCCCTCTCCTCTCCTTTTAGAAGTTGGGGATTGAAGGACTCGATTTCAAAACCACACACGTCTCAGTGACTCAAGTGAGGGGTTTGTTCTGCTGCCACACTTCCGTTCACAAATGCTCTGGCTTGGAGAGGAGGGAGGAGGGAGGCGGGAGAAATCCCTGTTAATCTAGTGAATCTCTCTCTCTCTCTCTCTCTCTCTCTCTCTCTCTCTCTCTCTCTCTCTCTCTCTCTCTCTCTCTCTCTCTCTCTCTCTCTCTCTCTCTCTCTCTCTCTCTCTCTGTCTCTTCTGTTCACTGTTACTGGGACTCTGGGACATTGATCACTTGGCAGACATGTAGGGTGTGTGTTTGTGAGTTGCTGGGGTCTCTACACAGTTAAGTCGACATGTAATGAAAATGTCTAACATCTCATTCTACAACATTAGTTTAAAAAAGTGACTACATATTCACCGAAGGGATTGTGGAAGATGAACAATTTGCACCTTCCTCTTTAAATCTGGAGTCAAAGTGCCCATATCACCATGTTGACATAAAATACTGAACTGAAAAAGAGGACAAAGTGAGCGTCACATCTTGAATTTCAGCAAGATGAGGCAGGTTTCCTGTCACATGTGCCCCATACACCTGTATCAAGATAGTTGAAGAGCCATTTTTATTGCAAGAAATCCAGGACAAAAAGGTGTCATGTTGTTATCTTTAGCAGGTAATTTATTGCTCTAATTGCACTGTAGCTAAGTAGAAGAGGTCACTCACACGACTCAGGAATCAAATTAGTGCAAACACACACACACACACACACACACACACACACAATCACATAAAAATTAAATATGTATATTATTTCGGCACCTGTACCGAACTCAGCATTGCCACAGCATCACATACTGTGGGCTCTCGTGTATTAGTAACATATTTTTGAATATCATGTTTTAACTGTATTTTCCTTAAGGGTCTTTTCTCCAGGTGCCTGTTTCCCTGAAGTGGACATACGGTGCACTTGGCCTGCACCCGTGGTTGTTGCTGGGCTTGTTTTGTTGATCTGTGTTTAATGAAAGTGACCACGCAGAGCAGATTTGGCCATTAGCTCAGCAAGGGCCTGTAATCACTACAAATCGTTTCCCTTTTTTCATGCAGTTCATTATTGAACAAACAATCTGTGGGGAGAAAAGCGTGTGTACCTGCCATCTTCTTTCTCCCTTGTTTTATTTCCCTCTGCAAGGCTGCACTTTGGAAAGTATTGATTTGGTGGCTTGAAAATAACAAACCGGCAAGCTTGCGAGTGGGGTAATAAACAGGCTCGGAAAAAGAAGTGAAAAAAGCACATATGAAGTGTGTGTCCTGAAATAATAATCAGCTACTGTAGATGCTCATATTCAGTCAACCAGAGTTTATACCTCTTACTGCTGTGTGCCACCCTCCACCTTTTTGGTAGCTAGAAAAAGTACCTGCATCATTGGTAGGGAGGGTACCGGTAGTTTATGGCACAGTGCGCAGGGCAATGTCACTGGCCTACATACACTTGGAGCTATGTGGTTGAGGAACAGGGTTGAAAAGACCTTTAAACCCCCAGCAGGGTGAATGTGAGTCATCCAACCGACCTCATCTCTTGGCTAGTAAAATAACGTCAAAGTGTTAAGTATGGCCTTGACTGTCTAACGCTGTGTTCACACTGATAGTACAACAGAGTATAACATAGACGCACATCAAAGGAGCTCAATATATTGTACACTTATGCAATCACACGTAAACATAGACAAATGGAAATGCATCAACTTTTGCTCCCTAGAGCCCACCATTACCCTTGATCTTCTTTTCCAAATAGTTTCCAAACCAATAAAAACACAAGCATACACAAAGTGAATATAAATTTCCCATCACTCTTTCACGTTGATACACAGAGACTCTCCAGACTATGGCCCGTCTGTTTCTATTAATGGTAATCAGCAGGGTAATGATGACGGAGCTGTGGCTGTGGCTTACTTACTGGTGGCTGATGGCCATGCTCTCTGACAGCTGTCAGCCGCCATGACTACGCTGCCAGGGCCCTCCTTAGGAATTATTTCAGCTCAGCACATCAGCTGCAACAGCACTTCACACACAGACTTGTTGATTATCAGCATCAGCGGGGCCGGCGCGGAAAGACTTCTCTGACCGCCTGTCTGCTAATGACAGCCACCGTGATGGTGGATGGGAGAAAGAGGACACGGCCTGTCACTTTGATTCATGCAACAGCAGCTCCAACTGGGCGGCTCCGCGCCAAAGTCTCGACAGTCGTTATATCCCCTCCTAAATGACATTTAAAGTGTAAAGCAACGGCTGTCCTTGTGGCTCAGTCACCTCAGGCCGAGCCCTGGACATGAGCGTTTTGCATTGAGGTCACAAACCCCGGAGCGAGTTCTCCTCACTCAGATGCTCTAACTCAACTTGCTGGCATTATTGAAACTGTGAAAAGTGACCTTGAAGATGGATGTTGTCAATGATCTGATGTACGCCTGACTTTCCTTCCTTTTTTTAAATCTTGATTATTATCTGATGCATCCTCTCTATGCCACTCTTTGCATGCAAATATACCTATTTCGTCCATTCATTTTAAATCTTAACGTGACACAATTAATTACCTTCGATATAAAATAAGACATTCAGAAGCACTGAAGTAAAGAAACCTTGGAATTGTTTTGGTGAATAACTAAATTACAGTTTTTCACTTGAAATATTGTTGCTGCATTTGTATATCTTTTCTAACTACATAATCAACATGCTTGAATACAGCTTGTGCAAGCATGGAAGATACTACTAAGTAACTCAAATTATAAGTTCAACTGACCAAACCATTTAAACTATACAATGCAGTGAATGTATACTTAAAATTGGCCTCGGGAATGATTTCCAGGTCTAAAGGTTTTCAGTTTTCGGCTAATGCAATTTGTGACATGGCTCTGATGGTTCTTCATCCAAGCTACAAAAATGTGAAAGACAGTGTGGAACTGTGAGTTATATCCAATTGTTGGATCCTATTGTTGCTACGAGAGGTGGCACAGTTCATATAGGAACCTTGCTGAAGTTACGTATGTACTATAGAGGGAAATATATCTGAAAAGACAACAGTTTACCAGAAAGTGTGCACTGCTGGATGGACTCATCGTTTAGGAGGAGAACTATATACCTGCATATAAAGTGGAATAGTTGTTCACTTCCACTTTCAGATGCCAGACCAGATTTTTGAAAGTACATTATTCTAAAGGTCTTTGCTTCACAAACTCTTCATACCGGCAGTGATGCATATCTGAGAAAGTTGTGACACTTTTCCAATAAAAGGTATGAATACATTTGCGCAGGCAGAGGAACAACTACTGGGATCCTATTGACCTAGAGCAGCATCTAGTAGTCAGTCAGAGGTAACATATTGTCGAGTCTAAGCTACTGTAAGTTTCATTTCAGCGCAATGCTCTGAGTGAATTTGATCTTTGTTGCCTCGTAATATTCGGGTACGGTGAAAGTACGGACAAAATGTATGACAAAAACAACATTTAAAAAAGAATATATTGATGTGCGTATTAATCGAACCAAAAAAACGCCACAGGTGTGTAAAGGCTTGACACAACCTGTTATCAGTAAAACACAGATTGTTATAAGAACGTAAACCAGCTAGAATCAGAGAAATTCAGTAGATTGTTCCCTCTGAAATACATTTTTACAAGTGTACAACAAGAGCCATCTAGATGTAAAAAATCTTGGTAGGTAGACTCTAAAGCTCTATTCAACATATACTTGTACAGTGGTGTATTGTTGGCTGAAAGCAATGTTGGTGAAACCCTGAGTTCCTAGGACTCAGGAATTGGAGATAAAAAAATGACATGGGGTCCTCAAGGTCTGCCCGCCGGCACTGCAGTTTCATATACTACTCTACCCCTTAGCCTTGTACTAGCTTACGTGCTTAAAACCATCATTTTGATCCACAGAAAACAGAAATATATATTTATTCCTTCCATGTCTTTCACATACTGTAACACATGATTTGAACTGTTTTTATTTATGCAACAGTATTATATCCAGTTAAAACCCACACTAACACCTCCCGTCGTAACTTTGTCCACAGTCTATCCGAGAAGTGACGGGCTATGTGTTGGTGGCACTGAACCAGTTTGACTACCTCCCTTTGGAGAACTTGAGAATCATCCGAGGAACCAAGCTCTACGAGGACCGCTACTCCCTTGCAATCTTCCTCAACTACCGACGTGATGGAAACTTTGGCCTGCGCCAGCTCGGTCTGAAAAACCTCACAGGTGAGTGAATTCTTTTTTCTGGTTGCTCACATTTTGTCTGTGCTGTGTCTTGTTGTGGGTATTTGTGAGTATAATGAGTGCCTTTTGATCAAAGACGTGGCCTGTTAGTCAATGATGATGCAACTTCACCATGAGTTCAATCTTTAAAAAAGCTTGTTTTTATCTGAGATCAAACATTTAACATTCTATATTTCCATGCTTCCTGGAGTGTGTGTGTGTGTATTTGTACCCTTCCATTCACCATCGCCTGGGTCTTTCGCTGACATGTTAACAGGTTAGACCAGATGATGAGATGTTTTCACTCCTAAGCCTGACATTTTGACCAAATGAACATCATTCAGGAACTTTAACTAATTAGGTCTGATGCTTATTAGGGTTTTGCTTTGTTTTTAGGTTTTTACAGTGAGGCAAACTGCCCAGCATTAGCAAAATAATATGCTGTAAACATTATATGTAATGCAAATGGAGGCAATTCACACACTGATGTCAACTTGATAAAAGAGGAATAGCGGTTGATGGCCGAAAGGAAACAGACTGATATTTTGAAAGCAATTTTTTCCTCTTTGCTTTGAATGCTTCACTGACTCTTGCCTGAAACTTAAATTATTCACTTCACTCACTCTATTGCCTTGTTTCAAATTGCTGTCTTTGAGTTAATGATTCCAAAAAGTTTTAACAGCTGAATTCAACTGTGATCAGATCCTCTTTTAGATGCCATTGTTAATCAATAGGTGGCTAGCACAAGGCTAGCACTGCTTGTGAAACTATGCTGACAAGCAACAGTTATTTGTATTGTTTCACATTGATCTGCCAATAAGCCCGTAAATTGAGAAAAAAATCATCAAAGGACATAACAGGGGGGGGGAGGTGCTTTCAGAAAATCTTTTACCAAAACACAATAACAGTAAAACGCTGGTTGGACGGTACATTGCACAATTGAATGAATAAATTGGCCAATGTGCTTGGTAGTTGTTTACAGGCTTCTATCACCTTCACACAAGATGGAGATACGCAGTCTTCCTCTTCTACTTCTCCCGAGTACCCTACCGGTGCTGTTACCACAATTAATCCTCTCACACTATGGGATATAACGCTGACTCTGGATGTTGTGAAAAGACGTTATCTCTTCTATTATTTCCACACGTCGCTCCTGCTTACAGACAGTGTTTCTCGTCTGATTTACAACCCACTCTGCAATCGACCCAAGCCCGTTTCCTCAGAAGTTGGAGAAGACAGTGAATGTGATTGCTGATAAATAGCGTACTAAGTAGGAAAACATTGTGTGGGTGGCGCTGCCTCTTTCTGAACAATGGATCCTTGTGCTGCTAAGTTTCCTTCAGGCGCCCTGACCCTGAGGTCAGTAAGAAATGAAGCTTCTGACTTGCAAAAAAGATGTCAAGCTTTTTCCTATGAAGGGCTAAGTGGGGCATGCTGAGGCCAGCACATGATGTGTGCAACACAAGACCAGAGGTATTATTCACTCATTCTGAAGTTAAATCCAACCATACAAATATTTTAAGTGATGAAGGGTGGAGAGAGAATCCATTGGTGTTTTGGCTGAAGAACATTAAGTAGAAGTGTTATCAGTAAGTTCTGGTCGGTTGTGTTATGTCAGTGCAAACACTGCTCTGTTTTCTTCAATTCCCTTTTGCCCTTCAGTGCAAAGATAACATTAATTATTTCACTTATTATCTTTTACACATAGGGAAGCATGACAAAAGAGTTTTGAATGATTTATTAGGGAGCACCACCAAAGTGCCATACATGTCCTCGTTGATGAGTGATGTCAGTAAATTGTGCTTTGAAATTATTTTTCATGCTTTTTTTTTTTTTTTTAATGGGAATGAGCTCCCAGTGCAATCACATCGGACTGATGGCACACAGTACACCGAAGCTTGTTTCCACCCAATGCTTCCGTTGAAGTTATTTCACACAAGGCATAAATATGTTATATACAAGCATGATTACAAGTATGTCAAGAAGACACTGAGGCAACGTGATTAAGACAATATCATCAATTTGTGCTATAGTTTACAGGTTATCTCTGTATTGAGGGAGTGCAATTCATTCTTAGACTAGTATTTATTTGAATTTGTAAGGAAGACGCCTCGCACTGCTCTCATGTCTCTTCTGCTTCCAACCCCTCTTTCTAAATAATTCAATTGTCTCTCATTGTTCTCTTCAACTGTTCCTTCCTGGTGATCCCTCAGAGACGAAGGAAGCAACACAGCCTTCCATGACTGCATGCACAGAAACAGTATGTGCTTGTGTGTTCTGTTCCGTCTTGTATTCTTTCTTGCATGTTGCGCCATACTTAGGGAATTGCATTTGTCCGGCACCACTAGCAGCTTTTTTGCCAAGCCGGTCCTCTTCATCGTGGTGCCAAGTTGAAACCGGTGCCGAGGGAGCCGGGGCTGAACTCTGAGAGAAGCTGCTGTTTGATGTGCTATCCATGGCCTCGAGCCATGAAGTGGAGGGAAAGTTATGCACAACAGCCATGGTCTGAATCTGTTCATAACTCTGACTGAGTTCCACCCTAGTACTTCTCCTTCTTAATAGTAGAGTAACATTTCTTGTTGATGAAAAAATATTCTAATGAGATATTTGTCTTGTTATAGGCAGATGTTCTCATATGTTGTTATTACAACAAACCAAATGGAGGTCTCCAGCGCTCTCCTTGGTTCCTAATAACCAAGACCTGGGGCCCAAACCGGCTCTTAATTTTGCAGTTTACTTGTATCCGGCTGCTATTTCCTGGGGTCTTGTGTCAATTTATCTAATACCTGAGTGGATCTAAGCCGCCTCGCTATCAGCGAGAACATGAACTCTGAAGTGACGCGTGTCGCTCCTCCTTTTGGCTGCTCATTAATTGTTGCCGCATCATGCATCATCATGTTGGCTCTCTCTCTCTTTTTTGGGTCTGCTCGAATCTACCGCATTTTGAATGAGGCCCTAATTAAGTGTATTTCCTACTACCATAAGATTACATTTTTTTTTCATCATATTACATTCTTTTTTTCTTTTTAAATGTGTATACGCATGTCAATTTGGGTAGTTGGGGCTGTTTAGGGTCAGTTCCAAAATGTTGGACTTGTAAAACCTTAAATAACTTATCTACTTATGACAAAAAGCTTGGAGAGTCTATCATATCACAGATTTTTTGCAAAGACGGTTCTGACAGTTAAACAAGCTCATGCTGGGAGGTTGAAAAAGTAAATTGGGTCCCAGTTTGTTCTGTTGCAGTTGTCATCATTCTACAGTGCACTGCTGAGGAAGGACACATGCTTAAACAATCAGATAGATCCACTACTGTACTTTAGTGAGTCCGAGGCTAGCTTTCTCATTCATTACAAGGCATTTGATGTTGCTGTCACATTGGTCCATCGCTCCTCTGCCAGCAGCTCCCAGGAGAAGTGTAAAATGATCGATATTATCCATAAGGAATATATATAAGAGGATACAATGTATTAACTACATAAAGGGCTAATCGAGGGAAGGCACAGTAAAAGACCCCTTCAGTGCTAAAACCCACCCGCATTTGTACTCGGTTCGAAATTGCCTTAGGATGAAATCAATTTGTCGCTAGTATATTGTAGCATTGCACTTATTGATTTTTCTGGTGCACTCTCGGCGAGCTGTGAATGGACTCTCTGGATTTGAGGGGACCGGAGGATGGAGTGGAGGAGGTCTCTGGCTGAGCAGGGATAGGACTCCCTCCAATGCACCTTTCAATCAAGCTTAGCCAAGTTATCCTCATGAATATGAAATATAAGACACAGTCAAGCTGGGGAAAAGTTGAGGGATAGTGTGTGTGTGTGTGTGTGTGTGTGTGTGTGTGTGTGTGTGTGTGTGTGTGTGTGTGCGTGCGTGCGTGCGTGCGTGCGTGCGTGCGTGCAGGGGTGTATAGACGTGAATAAGAAATAGTAAAAGACTCTTTGCTTCTATGTGGAAAGTTTGGTTGTATTGTGTGTTTGATAATACTTGACTTGAATACATTGTGAGGACTCCCTTCCCACCTGAAGACAGAAAGCTGGTCACTGCAAGATTACCCATTTTTTAAGGGTTTTTAAGACTGCAGGTTACCTTTTCTACTAGCCGAGCAAGGAAAAGGTTAAACGGAGCCGCCTCGTGACATTCTCAAAGTTCTTAATATGTATTTTGATGCACGCTGACCCGCAGTGTCTTCCTTCCTGCTTAGGCAAACATTTTCAGCACTTCCGTGTGGATTCACATGAACCCCGGGCAGCTTCTGTGCTTTCACATGGTAATTACAGCCTGCTTCCCTGGCAAAATAATAACAGTCTCAATAAGGAGCACAACACAGATGAGCTTTCTGATTTAACACATTTACTGCCCCCCCCCTCCCTTTCCCTCATTTCATCCAGTATCTTTTTTTCAGATTTGTTTTGTGTTGTTGATTCATTTTTCTAACCACCCTACGCCTGCACTGCGTCTGTCCAAAATGAAGCATCCAATCTGAGGCCCCATCTGCTGAATGATCCTCTCTCGTTGCATGCATGTACACAAGCCTGTGTTTTACGCCAAGGCGTTATCAACTCCTTCATGGCCCATCTGCTCTCTCTTTATCTACCCCATTTTCTGTCTTTCTTCCATCTCTTTATCCCTCTTTCCTTGGCTCTGTCTCTCTCATCATACTTTAGTTAGCTGTCTTGATTTGTTACATTGATGCCTTTCACACAAACGCATGCGATGTAATGTTAGTACCATTTTGTGCACAACGGCCGTTTGAGTACAGTCCTACTGTGTTCTCCAAAGCCTACTGCAATTGTTTTATGGAAAAAAAACTCAGTGAACGCGCACATCATCTGTTGAGCACGTCCTGTTCAGTGCACAAGGGAGGCAGAGAAAGAATGAGATGGGATGGGGTTAATGAAAGGGACGATTTGACTCAGTGTGTTTGCCCCAGACAAGGAACTGCTGAGAGGGGGGGCATACAATTGCTGCCTTTTCCTGATCCCTGAGACTTCTAACTTCAAGGGGGAGAAGGAGCAATTCTGCCACAGGAGGCAGGCAAGATTGTTTCAGTGCACGTAACTAGAATTTAGTTGAGTCTCTTGCCTGGCAGCCCACAGACCTCAGGTCTCCTTCAATTGTGTGTCTAATTGATTACTTCCAATGCAATTACTCTCGTGTCACACTCAATATTTCACCACACCAGGAAGGGTGCAAGAGGGACTTTCTTTTTGAAGGACGACATTCATATTGTCACATTTGTGAGCCCCTAATGTGGATCGTGAAGAGGCACATGTTAAATTGAAGTCCGGAACGGGCCTTCAGTGGTGGTTGGTGCTAATTGATTGCTCTGTAACACCACTGTGTGGCAGAGATAGTGAGACAAGTGAGAGCAAGTGGTTGAGTTTTTATGCCGGATGGAACAATGGGACTGAAATTCTTAACAAAGTCTTTTTGATCATTTTGCTTCACAGAGCTAACATGGCAGGATACTTCTGAATTGTACTCACTTTTGGTTAAATGTTAGGAATTGCTATACTGTTGGCTACCTCTGCCCATGAAGTTCCCTGTAATTCCCAGGTCATAGATCAGGAATCCTATCCTCCATCATTTCCTCACTTTTCTAATCTTACAATCCTTCCTACCATATTTCTTTCATATTTGACTTTATTTTTTAAATGTAAAATTTATCCTGGACAATTGACTGAATTATTTTAGCCACAGGGCACATCCATATGTTGCTCACAGCATTGCCTTAAGGGTGCAGTGCTCCTTGTTTGTGCTTTTGCTATTTATTATTATCTTTAATGGTACAATGTTTGAGATTCTACAACCAGAGAATAGCTGAGCTTTATGAAATATGAATGGACAAAAACAGCATATAGCAACTGCTGAAAAAATAATACAAAATAGATCTTTGCCAATTAAAATGTATTTGTGTGTGTCTGTCTGTCTCTCTGTTTTGCATATAATACATTACTGGACTAATTTTTTTGCTTAAAATTCCCTTGCGTGAGACCATGTTCCCTTTTCCCATAAACATGGTACATGTTTACTTACTATAAGTTCAAGCAACCATTTTTTGTTTTATTTACCTATAGTAGGCTATAGTATTTACCTACTGTAGCCCTCATACGCCATTGTATAAAATGTGTGTATAAACTATACATAAAAACAAGTAGATTGTTAATCATTATACTACTATACATCAATATACTCTTGTTACATGCACAGTGTCTTTTCAAATTAAATTTCCATCTTCACAGGAAGTTTAGGTTTATGCAACAAAACCACTGCAGTTTAGGAAAAGAGCATGGTTGACGTTAACTTGATATACTTATCACGGGATACAAACAGTGGTTAACCGGAAGTCCTGTGTTTGTTTGAAGCATCCAGCTCGTGTGGAATAGTGGTCAGTTGCTCTGACAGTGTAATAATGATGCAGGTGTGTTTACATAGGAGTAGGCTGTGTCGCATACAGGCACTAAAGGGGGACTCCGTGCAACGGTGTCAGGCGCAGAGCAGCACTGACCAAGCTGTGGTATTTGACGCTTTGGAACAGAGAACCGGTTGTACATTGCCTAAGCTCATGATTGCATTAGGAACCAGAAGGACTCTAACTATACTCCCTGATTAGAAATAGTGTCCAGCCCAAGTCTCCACCTCTGCCTCACCTTTTGTCAGCTAAAGATAATCCAGTCTTGCCTAAACATGACTATATCCTATATTAGCAATTTGCCTTCCAAAAGGAACCTCTGCGGCCCACTGGGAGGGAGAGTCGACTTTCACCTCATTAAAAGTTAAAGTAGGCGTGGAAGGAATTTTAATGCAGATTAATAATCAAAACAGTCCTCTCTTTTTCTCCAACATTTCCATCCCCCCGGGCTATGGCTTAGATCAGGCTAAGATCCGCCATGATGTAGATGTAAAACCAGCTCAGAGACCATTAGGACGCCGTTCACCGAGTTGAAATCTCATCTGAGTTGTACCGTGTTGTTTCAGCACAAGGTACAGAATGAGTGTTAAGATACCTGATTGCAGTGCAACAGAAGAAGCGGCTAAAAGAACTTCTGAACAAGAGATATTTTTGGCCAGTGGAAGATGGTGCTTTGCTAATCAGAAGCTAGAAGTTCCACAGATGTATGCAGGTTGTTTACCTGAGTAAGACTTTGCATTAACACAGTTCTTAGTTCATTTGTCCATTCTTCCATTTTGCTCTTTTTTTCCTTTTTTTTGTCAACCAAAAAGTTTAAAATTGAAAAGTAAAAAAGAAAATATTTTCCTTTGACAAAATCAGCACAGCTCTAAGCTGCACTCTCCATGTCCTTACCTGGAGTAACTATTAATACAATAGCCGTCTGTTTATCCTCTTGGACCCTAGCCTTATTTTTAGGCCCTCAGCTCGAAAATAGCATACCCATACGATAATGAGTGTAGCTATTTTAATACTTTTGGTATTAAAATAACCCTAACACTTGTGAGATGTGTTGATATGTGTAAATATCAGTATATATGTTACTGGTTAAGAGTAAATTAAGATGGCACACAGCACAAATTGAAAATTCAAATTTTCGACTGAAAAAAATAGCAATTTCAGGATATTTCTTTATAGAATGATTAGAAATCATGTAGATACGAGCTTTCAAGCTCTCTCAAATCATAGAACTATATGTTGAGGGTCTCTAAACTAAATTTTACTTTGATAAAGTGAAGCTTTATCAAGTATATTTTGATCTAGTATGGAGAGGTCAGACGAGGTCAACCAAAATGTAATCTTGTTCCAGCTGTTCCATTGTAATTTTATATACTATATAATTATATATTTCACTTCTTTTATCACTAGTAGTGTTCAATCTATCCATATGCAGCAGTTTGGCATCATTTTGAGAGCCTGGATCCTCTCTGAGACTGTTTATGTCTGTCATCCATGGGATTTTCTCGTCTGAATTCCAGTTTTTTTCTCTTCCAGGGCCTTACAGCCTGTGTGAAGGGCCGATTTGACCCAATGAACCTTCCATAGACATGTCACAGCCTGCTCTGTTGAGACAACCCAACATGACTTTGAATGACAGAATAATAAGCCAATCAGAATAAAAAAACTACCCGCGTGTCAAATTTCTCAAATCCGATTTGCTGAGACGTATAACCCTCCCCCTTCCGCTAGCATGCACACGAGGCACATGCCGGCAGTGCCAGCTTTGAATTCACACAGAGCGGCATCCGATGAACAGATAGACAGTAAACATGAACAAATTAATATTTATTTTTGCTGCAGAACATCTCAAAGTAAGGAGCTGGTTTATGATGTGATTGATAATGCGGATTATGATGATGGCTTTGTTTTGTAAGTAAAACTGCGATGCTGTGTCGTAGCGGAATGTGAAAAAAAATTGCTGCGACGTCTGGTTGCTAGCGATTTTTTAAGCTAACTTGTGTTAGCATTGAATTCATTTTTTAAAACGTTATTGGCATAAATGTGGCGAGTGGGTCTGCCTAGGGGGCGCTATATTGATTGTGATACTTGGTATTAGATGTAGCTTTGTCTGAGTTGTGTTTGGAGTTTGTACAAACAGCTGAGATGACTTTGTAGCGCAGGAGCTGGATATTATCATAGTGCACATTATGAGTGGATGAATTTTTGGATGAATGCGTAGCCCCCACCGGCGGGGTCGCTCGGGTGCAAAAGGATTTATACTGTAAATTACTAAAATGAATGGACACCTGCCAGCGAATCAGGAAAAAGAATATCTAGTGGCCATGGTAGAAGTGTTTAAATGTTTTTTGTACAAAAGTGGATCTTTATGAGACAAAGTATCTATAACTGGCTTTAGCTTCACAGGCAATACGTGTTAGTAGAATAAAGTCAAAGTTGGTTTTGTTTGTTTGATGTGACTTGTTTAGTGAGAAAAATTTAGAATATTGCACATTTTATCTTTTTAGCTTTACGGGTAATATGTCCCTCTAAATAGTAAAAGAAAACAACTTTGAAGGTCGGTGTGTGACAGCAAGCAAACAATAGTCTCTGCTGTTGGACTTGACACACTTTGTCTGCCCAACTTTCTGCGCTGACCTCCTTCTCTGGAGTTCTTGCAGTGCTATTACAGTGATCTACTGATTCCACCTTGAACAAATGACTAGTGGCCCCATTGTATTTTGCCAAGAACAATCTCGTCTACCCAGTATATCAACAACGTGGGACCAATTCAAATCATGGCAGTTATCTGATGTTTTCGTACTGTACATGATAACCCATTTTAACACGATTTTAGATGCAGTTCAGTTCAGCTTATTAAACACCACTAGTCCTCTTCTCTAAACTACTTAAATCATGTATTCAATCTTATTCCTTTACTGATTGTGTGAACACTGCTTTGTCACACTGCAGAGACATCTAGACAAGCAGAAGTGGACAAACATTCACGTACAAACAACAACAAATAAAAGGTTTCACACTTTTATACATTTTTGAGTCTGAATTTTCTTGTCTAGTATGTGCTGTACCTACTCCTTTTTATGTATTATTCTGTTTCTGAAATGTCTTGCCATAGATATGATTGCAAATTCCAAACAAACACTGTGATTGTCATGTTTAGTTTCTGTCACTGGATGGCTGTCATTGCAGCTTTCCCATGTCGCCGCATTGGCTGTGCAGGCTTTGACATGCAGTTCTTACTTTGATTCAGAAGGCCAGACTGTGTTTTAGACAGGTCTTTGATGTCAGAGGCGATCAGTGCTCTTCTCAGAAGAGGAGCAAAATGAGTAGGAAAGCAACTGAAGTAGGAGCTGACTGGCAGCTCAGTGGGATTCAAAAGCCACCGAGGAAAATGTCACTTTTTATCAACCTTTTTTTGAGGCCTAAATGGATAGGCTACCTGTGGACTTTAGGTGATATAAAATGCTCACCGTTTAAAGATGTGAAGTGTTAAATATACAAACACGTTCTAAAGTCTGTGTCTTCTGAGGTGGTTAGTGTGTATACAAGCTTTGTACTCATATATGTTGTTTTGCTATGTAATAATTGTTGCCTTCCATTTTCCATATGACATGCTGTAGAGTGTGTTGCTTTACAAAAAAACTATAGACTTTGTGTCCTGGATGATGGTTAGTCTGTCAATCTTTCAGCAGATTGTATATTGACAATATATACAGTACATACTCAAACAGTTGGATAAAAGGCCTGAGATTTCCAGCTATAAACACCAATTTAAATTGCTATCATCGACGATTTCTTTCCACGAGTTTAAAAGAAGCAGTGCTCCCAAAACAATTTAAAAAACCTTGCC
This sequence comes from Cebidichthys violaceus, assembly GCF_023349555.1. Lineage (NCBI taxonomy): Eukaryota > Metazoa > Chordata > Actinopteri > Perciformes > Stichaeidae > Cebidichthys > Cebidichthys violaceus. Next base: position 7,613,025 of record NW_027176274.1, on the reverse strand, counting down.
TCAGTGCCGACACACACATAAACACACAGATTACCCTCAGACGCTACGACTCCTCCCCTTTCTCCCCTGGCAGCTTAATAATTAATATGCTTATTTTTTGCCTCTTAGGCCGAAGCCTTGGGTAAGTGGAGCAGCTATTGATGGGGGCAGCGATGGGTAATGGGACATGAAAAGGACTTTTCCGTTCATCTAAGGTCCCAAGAGATATAGGGTGGGTGTTACTACATGCAACACCAGGCATGACTTGGCCAAATACAAATTTTAAATCTTTGCCACCTCTCCACGGTACATTTATTTGTTGTGGTGCTAAAAAGATTTGGCTTTCATCAATGGTATTTTTTCGGAAACTCTGTGTTTCCACCACATCTAGCAGGTGTTGCCTCTTTGATAATGTCATATTCCGTTTTTTATTATAGTCTGTTATTCCAACTACCAGGCTGGGAGGCACATTTCATTGCACATAAACAGAGGTCGATTTGGTCATGGATGTGGTCTGAAAGCATCTGCTCCACAGTTGTTTTCTGAAACATGTTGGCTGACGTCATACACCGGGTGGACAGTCTCTCCTTGAGGTCAAATGTTTTTTGGACAAAAATGTTATTGATATTACTGAGTCTTGAGAGACAGAGAGACACATAAGTTAGTTGATGCAAGAATGTGCAAATCAAAAGTAGTCAATGAAGAGATCCTCCATGATGGTGAAGGCCTGCTTTCACCAGTGTTAGTAGCCGCTTCGTCATGTAATGTGTATCTTGAGTGATAGTTGACCATTGGCAAAGATTTCATGGTTTTGGTACTCACATTTTTAAACTGCCGCAAAGTGTGACATTTTATCCAGTGCGGTGTTTTCTGTAATACACTCTTATGTCTAAACTATCTGAGATAGAATTCAACTGTTTGATGTGACCTTAATTTTTTATTAATTAAATAATATTCATTAGTTTTGTTCGGACTTTCACGTTCAAAGCATGAATACGGCACAAAAAAAACTCACACTCTGTTTTTTTTAATAGCTAATGTAATATGTAATACTAAGTACTGTAGTAGTACACTACTACATTCCTGCAACCTGAGGCATGTTATGCACCTGATGCACCATCCCATCAAAATTACATATTCTACGAACATACAAACTAGTTTGTACAATGTGTCACATTGGAAGGTAAAAGTGTTTATACCTGTTCCAAAATGTCACTTTCAAAAGTGGAGCGAAAAGCTGGCCGCCATAGAGAGGGGGTAAATGGGATCATTGTCAAATATGAGGGCAATGGTACACATTTTCAGTCTGTCTAGAAAGGCATAGAAGTTACCAAAAGTGCCAGAAATTGTAACAACTGAAAAAGAAAGCTTGAGAGAGAGGTTCAAACCCTACTTACTTTTTCAACCGCTAACGCATGGTCGTCTTAAGCTGAACGCAGTTCATGTTTGATTCTAGGAGTAAAAAAGATGGAGGGCAACACACCACTTTTGCATTTCAAGAGCGACATTGCTTCAAACTTTGCCATGGCTCTTTTTGGGTCTGTCATGGCATCTCCCAGCTGTTATAGTAGTGACTCATAACAAGTAGCATAGCAAGCCCCTTGTGTGATATCAGCACTGACCCTCTGAACCCTAAAACACTTATCTGACTAAAACACTGTAACACAACCATGTTATTAAAATAACAATTTAGACGATTATGTGCAGCTTTGGCAGATGTGGGTGCTTTATAAACGCTTTGTAATTTCAGTTTAAATCTACTTTACATTCTTCTGGGTCGACTTTCCCACCTTGGCTGATCCACACCACATACAAGTGCTGTGTGAACAAAGTCAGAGCCGTGGCCCGCAGTGTATTACTTAATGTCTCAGTAGGCCTGGAAAAACAAGACCTCAATGACGTGTTGTTGCCTTAGCAAATAATGCACTGACTGAAGCCAGCTTCCTCTGTGGTAAAACCAACATACTTGGTATGCTTGTGGTAAGATATTCTCTCTTTCCTCTCAGTCTATCCATCTTTCCTTCTCTTTCTCTCAGACCCTTTTAGTTTGGCCCATTCCAGAGAGCGTGGCTCATTTTAATTCAGCTGGCAGGCCGATCACACATCAGCCTTGATAAGCTAAGTGGCCCTCAGCAGCAGCAGCAGCAATTGAAGGTCCTTTTTTTTAAATCACTCACTTGTTTGTCCCCTTGTAAATCATTTATGTCTTTTTTTTGTCTCGTCCTTTAATTGTTTTCATGTTTTTGTTGTTCTTTCCTTTTAGATTTGTCTTATCTTATTGTAATATTATTCTCTCCCCCTCCTCTGTCCTACCCAAAATGCTCAGATTACCAGGGCTTTCTCACAGTTTAAGTTGAATAACCATAACAATCCTGTCTTTCCTCATCTCATCTTTAAGCAGATGCTTTCCCTGCTAAATTATAATTCCATAATCCCCAAATCTCCGCCATTTTTCATAAAGACTCATAGGAAACAATTGCATGAGGGATGGGCCAAATTTAATCAGCTGCCTGTGAATGCAATTATGTTGGTGGAGGAGAGGCGTATGTTTGGGGGATGGGGGCCATGGCTGGCGCCCCCATTCCAACGACTATACCTCAGCAAATATTTCAACATTTCTCCTTCAGAGCGACACAAAGGATAAAAAGGAACATGTCATTCCTAAGATTCAAACAATGTGCTATTTTTAAGGTTGAAGATTAGTGAATAAATGTTTTTCTATTAACAGCTTCAATCAAATTAATTTGAAACAAGTTCAGTTGTTATTTTGACAGAAATGTCCTTATTTTGGGTCTAAAATCAACCATTAACCGAGTACAATAGTATGAGTGGTATTATACATCTCACAAAAAACACAAAAATAAACGTCTTAATTGTTGTACCAAGAGATACAGTAGATGAGTTTTGATGTAATTGTCAGATAATTCTAGAAGATCAGTTAGACCAGTTCCTCTTTCAGATAATACGCTGTACTGCATGTACAATGTCTCGTTTCTTGACCGAACATTATTTTTATACACATGCCCCACTACTGCTGTGCATCCAAACACTAAACTAGACTAGACTAGACTCCCAGGCAGGAAAAAAATAGAGCTTCAAGATTCAATGAAATAACAGGCCATGGTGGGCTAGAGTTTTGAATTGAATGTTTTTTGCATTGAGATGGATGAGGTTGTTCATTCTCCCAAAAAAATCGCACAGTGTGAACATCCTGTGATGCTGCCGTGGCTGCTCAGCCATGAATGTCAGTCACCATGTTAAAATTAAATGTGCATCCAATGTGTGGACCCGTGTGTCTCCATATGCATATGCAGCGACATAGGCAGACACATACTGTGAATTCTGAACATAAGTACTCATGTACTCAAAGAAATCACTCATCTCATGGCTGTGTTCTTCTCTGTTCAATCTTTTATATCTTCCTCTGTCTTTCATTCCACTTTTATTTCAATCGCCTAACATGGTGCCATGCATGGTTTTGGTCTTACCATGCTTCGCTCTCTGTAAACCTTCGCCAGATCTCTTTCTTCAACCAACACATCAATGCGAGCCACATATTGTGCACACACACACACACACACACACACACACACACACACACACACACGCCCACGCTGCATCTCTTGACCGCAGCGTGTTCAGAGACAGTCTAATCCCAATGCTGCTATGTCTCTGGTGAACCTCTCGCGAAGAGCTTTTATGTAGTCAAATTAATGCAGTTGTTCTTTTCAGGTCAATAGTTAAACACATAAAAGTGCAATTACATTTGAATGGTTACCACTATTTCGCTTGGGGACTGCGTTAACAGTGTTAAAATTGCATGCCGTTTGTGTGGGAGGTACTCCATCCGATGACCTTCAAGGAGACATGAAGTTTGTGATTCATGCTGCTAGACATTTCACTCTATAGATCTTGTAATAAGGAATTCATTGGTAATATGACACTGAATAGGACATGTTATCATATTTCTGTATGTGGAGAGGTAGACTAGATAGGACAGTATTACAATTGTCAAGCTTGCTTCAATATATAAGTGTGCATTAGTCTCTCTGTGTTGCTCAGGAAGAGAAATGTTCCCATTTGGTGACATGGCCAACATGAGCCTTGTCATTTACTTTCAGTCAAAGATGACACTACAGTTTCTTGCCTGATGGCCTAAGATGTGAGATGATAAGAGATGATATGACTACTTGATGACACCACCAAGCGGTGACATCTATAGATTGATGGAACCGTCCACCAATTTTAAGCGTTAAATAAAATTAAAATTTTTTACATGGAGTATTGGTACTCAGCCTAAGAAAACAGTTGTTTAATGTCTTCAGTAGCTCTGGAGGTGCTTCCCAAAGAGCTTAACTCATACTAATGATTACAAGTCAGTATATCCCCTCCTCCACTTCTTCAATTTTTACTACTCTTTTTTTTCTTTCTAAAGAGCCTCCACTTATTAAAAGTTCAATACAAATCTTCTGGACTAGTGGCTCCAGGACTGACCCTTGTGGAACATCACAGATTTTGTTTCGAGAGATGATCATTTACAGTATTCTGACAAAGAACTGTGTCATAAAGATGAGAGAAAAACCCAACAAACAAACGTATCCATGCATACAAATTATTGCATGCTCATGCATATACATTTTCCTTCTTTTTATCTTCATCTTTTTTCACTACTTACATGCAAATACACCCAAATACAAAACATTCTTTACATCTGGAATCTGCAAGCATTTCCTTGGCAACAGTGGGGACTGGAGGGCAAGGATGGAACTGTGCAGCAGCAGCAGCAGCAGATGATGGATGGAAGGGGCGATCACCTATTTGTAGAGCAAAGGCAGAGATTTGCTGTCCTGACATCTCCTGTCGGCAACAGAGCAACTCAGAGCACAGTGATTGACGCGGTGCTATGTGGCAACATGGGAATTGCGCGAAGACAAAGAAAATGTCTTCTCCTCAAGCTTATTGTTGCTTTATTTACCAATTTAGTTTTAAGTTTGTGTTTTTTCAGTAGGAGTGCTGAAGATGCTGTGGCCTCTGGAGTGGGTTCATCAAATAGTTCTATTCACTAATTCATGCATCATCTATTCAACCTTTACAACCGTATTGTAGACACTCTTTAAATTTTCTTTCTTTCTCAATATTTTTTCAGTGAGCCATCATCTATCATGACAGATGAACGGATACACTGATGGATGATGGCGGATAAAATAGATGTCCTTCATTCTCCCATCATAACATCCATCGTTCCAAATAATCTATTCTTCATCCTACTACTCCAATGTACATTCTTTATTTACCCAATTGCTTACTCACTCTTACATTTATTTCTTTATTATTGGTGATCCAGTTCAGTCAGCAGCCTTGAATGATTTTTTTGTTAATGCACTCCCTTTTCTGTGCGAGTGCATTAAAACACTTGTATGTCCTCATTTAACTTTCCTATAGAACTACTTACTATCTGATTGTCTTCTTCTTATACTGGATCTGTAGTTGGGAAGGGCTCCGTTATGGACCAGCAACATGGGTATTGACCACTTCCCAGTACATAGTTTTTTTTATGGTTTGCCACTGAAACAGTCTGATAAAGTGTCTTTCACAATCAATTCATAATAGCAATTGCAGAGGTGCTGACATCCCCCCCCCCCCCCCCCCCCGCTCATTTTCCTGAATGTTGTAGGGATTCAACTTAGTGACCAATACTGGCAATGCAATTGGTTCTCAAGACACGTATGGTAATGAGGGCCTCATTATGGCCAACACTCAGCCAAACATGTGTGTTTGGGAATTTCTTCTTTCTGTGTTGACTGTACATGTGCACTTATTTTGGTATGTCTCCTAGTTTGAGTGCATCCAAGCAACAACTTAAGCCTTCCACTGCTGCTGGGGTGTAGAGCAGGATCTGCACCCCAGCATTTAGCCTCTTTGACCCAGAATGCATCCTCATCTTCCCACTGAGTTTTTCCCCTCTGTTGCACTGAACTAATAGCAGCGCTCAGCCAAAACCAAGTTGCAGCTCTCGGACTCAATGAGACGCTACAGTGGAGACCCAGTGTAAAATCTCCAGTCCCGTTGCTGGAGGAGAGGAGAAACGCCCCTGTCTCTCTGATTGAATACCTGTGTATCTTCTGTAATTGCCCGACTGTTTGAGTGTCTTTCTTTATCTCTTGCTAACTCTCTATCTAACTCTTCTAGTCGGCTGGTTTTTCTTCACATCTATGTGTATATACCTCACTCAGAGTGACTGAAGTTTAGATATCAAGTGAATGTGTTTTCTTGTGTGTATTGATGGTAGCAGTTCAGAACATGGATCTTCAGTATACAAAAGAATGAACACTCGTGAGGATATCCAACACTGGAGCAAGTCAACCATTCATTATCGTCCTTCTGTTTTCCTACATATTTCTTCATTAAACAATCCACACAGCACTTATTAATTCACTCTCACAAACTCATTAATATGGATTTTTTTCTGATCATTGGTTTGCTATTTGCCTCCCAGTCTTAATCAAACTCGTCCCCGCACTGCAATAAGGAAGTAAAAAAAATCACAACAAGCGATTACCATCAAAATAATTGCCTGCATACATTTGTTCCGCCTCCTTGAATTTCATATTGTTTTCCTCCAACGGTCATGTGGCCTGATATTGAAGATTGCTGTGCCTTTTGAAGCCATGCACTCATTCAGAGACGCTTGGAGTTGCTCTGTGGATGAAGGGTAGGGGGGTAGTTTGGAGACACGAGCTGTAGCTACGTGAACAAACTAATTAAGCCATTTTCTCTACCCACTGAACAATCAACAACAGGAATTAACCATTGATCTCCCCCTGGTCACCTACTGCACACCCAGCAAATGTGCAAGCCAAGCATTTACTGGTAATGAAAAAGCAAAGCGTGCACAAGTTTTGCACAATTTTGTTGGTATTATGTAATATCTGTTCGTTAATTGTTAATATATTAATAACGGACAATATGGGAAATACTTAACCTGTCAAAGCGCCAGCAGGCAGCCAATACAACTGTTGTCCAGCTTCTTGATCTTGGTCATGTCACACTGCAGATTAGTGTGTTGTGTAGTACATGTCCAAATGCACCATGTGTGCTAGAATTATTACAAGATGGTGGAGCCCTCTGGATGGTGCCGAGGGTCACTTGTGAAAGTGTTTGGCGGAGAGTGTTTTATTTTTCGGTCTGTTTATGCAATGTGTTTGAGAGTGTGAATGCTGCTCAGGTCCAGCTGGAATTAGTGAAAACACCTTGACTCACTTGTTTACCACACACAAGAATCCTAGCAATGGTTTGTGGCTAAATTGTTGCTTAAATTAAAAACTATATTGTTTACATTTCCAGATTAGATCATTGAAAAACAGTGGTTATGTCGTTATGTGTTTGTGGCATAATGATAAGTATGGCTCAAGTGTACGGACATGAGTACACATTTCCTAAACCGATGATTTTGGACAGCATATCTAAAGGTCCGCTGTTACTTTTAAATATTCCAGATGAAATACAGTAGAATAGAATCTATGCTGCATATCCATCATTATCATGTGCTTCTTTTTCTTTGTCAAGTCACTGTACTTGAGTGCTAATGTCCTTATGTCTAAGTCTTTTGCAGAAGAGCAAGCATTGCCTCTTGTTTGAGTGCACAAGTGACACAATGATCAAATGTAAGGACTTGGCAATGGTGTTGTTGTTGTTCTGTGAAACACATAAAATCATAGACAAGCACAACAATAGATTGAATTATGACTCAAATGGGACATTCCTACATCCATTCGTAATGAATGTACGTCATTTTACCCAAATGGCATACATTTTGAAGGACTTTCAAAGCCTATTGGAACCTATGTGAACTGTGAATATGGCTTGGACATGTTTACACCTAGATTTGACTTATTTTGGTTCCAATTTCACCACCCAGTATGAAGTTGAATGCCATTGTACTATCTTGCTTGAACAACGTTGAGATGCCCTGCTGTCGTTTTTGTTGTAATAACTGCTTTGCTTTGTCTGTTGGCTTGTCCATTGCCCTACTTTGCCAGCAGCATCTTATTGTGCAAACAATTTGAATTTGAGACGCGGCCTCCTCCTACCTGAGCGATATCCCTCCTGTGGTGAGAGGCAGGATTAATTTATCTCCATAACTCCCACCGCACATGCAGAAAGAGAGCTGAGGTTGGGGGTGGGGCTTTTGTAGGTAATACCACCACCACCTATTATCCAAGGAGCATCATTTAATCGGGCTTTTGTGGGACGATATTGTATTTGGCTGTTTCTGTGTGGTGCTTGCAGGGAGCTTCGTGTATGATTATGTGTCTCATCGGTTTCAGCCCTGTGTCAGTAATCTGTTTGTAAGGAGATAGAGAGCACACAAGCTCTGTAAATAATGCAAATCTGCTACTGGGCTTCACTTTGTCTTTCTTTCCTGCCATCCGTCTCTCTGTGGCTTTCTTCCATATTTATTTGTCTCTCTTTCTTTCTTTTTCCCACTCTTTCTCACATAAAAGTCAGGATTAAGCATTTTCTGAACTCCTGCACAACAATGACCGGAACCACCCTGCAACAGACTGTGTGTGTGTGTGTGTGTGTGTGTGTGTGTGTGTGTGTGTGTGTGTGTGTGTGTGTGTGTGTGTGTGTGTGTGTGTGTGTGTGTGTGTGTGTGTGTATGTGTGTGTCTGTGTGTGGGTGTGATGACATGAATCAATCCTTTGACAATCACTGGATGACAATCATTGGATGGATGATACATATTTTGATGGAGTGATGACCAAGATCCTTGATGAATTATAAAATAGAGACTGCTGGCCTCTACAGGGTCTAAAGCCCCAGATGGATTTTGCATTGTGATGTTAGCGAGACTTAATTGATCCTGTCTTCTAACAGCATGGGAATAGGAGGATGAGCAAAAACAACAAAATCAGAGGTTGTAATAATGGCAATATGACACTGCTTTGTCCTGGCTGCTTCAGTACAACAACCATCGTCAGATGTGTGTGTCTCAACATCAGCTCCTCCCCCTGAAACCTAGCCCTGCTTTTGCCCTCAGTGGAAAAAAAAAGGATGAAGTGCCTTTCCAATCTAGTGATTAGATTTTGTTTTTAACACGCAGTGTCTGGCCATGTCAGTGTACGTCTGTGCAATATGACCAAAATGTCATATTACGATATAAGTCATTTCATATCCAGATAATGAAACCTACCACAATATAGGTAATTTCAAATCCATATAATGATACATATCACAATATAGGTAGCTTCATATTCAGATAACAATACATAACATAATATAGCACATTTACACTTATATTTTATTAATTTTCTCTCTATATTTAGAGGATATTTTCAATTAAGCTTGGAACAAAACACAATCGAAAATGCAGTTTGGTTTATCAAAAGTAACAATGATAATAAGGTTTGTAATAACATTGTTTTAGACACTCACCAATAAATGATGAAGTCGGTGGCCAAAACACACAGTGTGTTTAGTCATTCAGCTGAAGTACATGGATGTTGTTTGTGGCGGTATCCGTGGTGACACAGACCTCACGCAGTCTCCATAACTCAAGAGCTTCCCTGAGATCCCTTACTATTAGTTCTCTTGTGTGGTCATCTGAGTAATAGCCTGCAGAGTGTCCAGTCTAAGGTGCAATGTATTGTCAGACTCATAAAGGGATGTGTCGTTCAGCTCGACCACATATTTGCTGTTGTAGCACATAATATCTTGTGAATTTCCTACTCGACTCGTTTTCGACTTGACATTTTGTACCTTGTGTCAAATGCACTATGCCCCGAAACCCCCATTAATCCTAGGTGTAAATTTGGTCCATGTCATTGCAGGTGTAAGATGCGAAATCAGCCACTATGTACTTTCCTCTTTGTGATTCTTTGTCATATGGTGGTTATTGCGTAAGTTGTAAGAGGTTATTGCAGTTTGAGTCTGTTGAAATTTGGAAAGTACCACGTCCATGTGACAGAAGTAGCCCCTCTTTTAGGTCTGAGCTCCTGTTTTTTTTTTTTGCTGGTTGGAGTCCTAATGCTGTTCAGAATTGCCCTGCTCTGTGTCCCATGCACTCTCCTTCATTTTGTTCTGTGTTGCTGCTGTGTTCATGCAAATGTACTGCCTGCAGGCTGCATCAGTGCCGTGCCCGAAAACACAAAGCATCATCCAAATGATGTAAAATATGAGTGTGATTTGTAACACAATGAAATAAAGGGCATAATTTGAAACAAAAGACATTTTTCTATCATCACTCGATATACACCGTTGTATCCCCTATGTAAGTTGTAAGTTATAAAATGAAGAGGAAAAAAAAAAATTTGCAATTAAAAATCACATCAGGAGATTGGTAACAGGGCTGCTGAATTAGTTGCATCCTCCAGGCAGAAACAGTTAAGTAGTAAGGAAGCCCTGTGCGTATCTGTATTGACTGTGTGATCTCTCTCTTCTCCACAGAGATCCTGAGTGGAGGTGTGTATGTTGACCAGAACAAGTTCCTGTGTCATGCGGACACAATCCATTGGCAGGACATTGTCAAAAACCCACGGATGCATCCTGTGGTGGTGCCCACCAACAGCAGTGTCACATGTAAGTAGCCAAACAAATGCAAGTGTAGAAGACTTTAAGACTTGATTTGACTTTTATTTAAAGGAAAGTTTTATTGAGAGCATTTCTGTTGCCCCAATCTGTTGCACTCATTCACATCTGGCAACGTTGATGCTTAGAATAGCACTTCCACTTCTATATTGAATAGTCATGAGGTATTAGAATTGATGCAGCACAACAAGAGATTTTGCCTTTTTTACTCCACACTTTCTTATTAAGCCATTACCCACAATGCAACTTGACCACCGACAATGGAGCGAGATGAGCAGCAGGCTACAAAGGACTGTTATACTCACTTCTTTATACACACCACCAGATTTGTGTCATTGTCAATCTTTTCAGCCTCAACCAGCTCTGCCTTAAGCAATGTCACTTTATCAGATTTTGCGCAGCTCCTTCTGAAGCAACAGAAGACTTTAAACAACTTCTTTGTCAGATTTTCACTATCACTCCCCAAAACTTTGATGTGTAAAATCTGTCCAGTTTGCCTTGCTCAATAGCACTTCAGCAGTTAATGAGAAGGTGACGATTGCTGCTCTTTCCCTTTTTCCCACAGACCAACCCTGCACCCACTGCATTGCTTTCCCAAAGATTTTGACTTTTACATTCCTCACTGCCAGTAAATTAAGCACTAATTCTTTTGTCTCTTCAACTAGTGACAGTTTTGCACCTTTTAATTTCTCTCACATGCCATTTCATGTATTTCTTAGGTGTTGATGCAGTGTAACTTGCTGATAAGGATAGCTCATGACTACATATGTGACTCATTTGCAGTAAACAATCTTGATCAAAAGTATAGTCTGAAGGTTCCCGAACTCAAACCTACAAGACTGTGAGCAGACTCAAATATAGGCTTTAAAAATAAATTGTAGTTAGGTTTTTACACGCCTTTTATACGGCAGCATGGGCTGGTAAGTTGTGACAAGGGAAATGGTCCAAAGGAGACCCTCTTAACCTGCTCCATTGACAATAAGTAACAAGTGTGAGCAGCAAAACATTGTCATTACCAAACCACCCCTTGACCCAATTCTGTCACTCCTTTCTGTACCAGAACAAAGCACAATGATTGCTCACTCACGTCACTTTAATGACCCACTGTAGTCAGCAGGAAGACATGTTAATACATTTTTAGGATTATGAAGAGATTTGTTTGGATACAATGAACACACTTAATCTGTCAAGGGGTGGGGGGGGTGACGGTTGAGGTGGCTGTCAGTGAAGTGAAGATGCGAGTTACCTCTTCTGACCCATTCCCTGACTTAACCTCTTAACACACACTGCTTTTGTTCTTCATTTAATGCTCAAGCTGTCTGACTCTTTAATCTGTTGTTGTTTTTTTCTTCTTTTCTTTAAGCTGTCTCGTTTCTCTGCAAATACATAATTACACAATAATAAAACGCATTATCATTATGGGAGAAAATAAAAAGAGAGTCTCTGCATATGCCCTTGGATTTCCTCTCACAGCACTGGCTGAAGGCTTCAAATGCAGATTAACAGCTCCAAGCATTGGTATTCTGCTCAATCACCCTCCTCCCTGCAGCCCTGTTAGCCCTGGTTCGACCCTTACTCCTGTGCAAGTCTTCTACTCCGCCAAAAGATCAAGGGTCTCCAAACCTGTAATCCACAATTGAGAAAATAATCTTCTTTGGGGAGACACAAGATTTACGTCGTTATTGTGACTTACTTTGTGCCACTGTTGTTGTGTTCATTGGTTCTCTTTCTAAAAACAGGACAGCTTTTTGAATCCATGCCCCGTCGATTCAGTTGAAAACCTGGCATCTGTCTTTCGCTCCACACCAGCCCTGGCGCGGCAGCGTTCTTGACATTTCAACCTTAGGGGCTGTTTTAAGAAAGCTGTAAAAGATTATGGTGCAGTAAGAGAGCTGGACAGGTTTATTCTAGGTCACTGAGAATTTATAAGATGAGATAGTGAAGACCTTGAACATTAAATGAAAACTCTTTGTCTTGACTTCACAGGGTGAACAGAGATATAACTAAGTGCATCTGATGCTTTGCATACTTGGCGCTGTCAGACAACCACTTATGGCTGGCTGACATTTGTATTATGATCCTGTTTGTGTGCTGCTTTTCATACAGTCAAGGCTGTCAACTTCTCTTTCTCAAGCATTGTCAAAGTGCTGGTTTGAGGGGAACAGACTGTAGAAGCAGAGAAAAGCAGAGGGACAGACTGGAAAACGACAAAGAGCGACAGGGATAGACATTAAGTGAAGGAGAGCCACAGAGGAGCGATGCATCAGCGAGGGGTGGATTGAGGATGAAAGAGATGAAATGTGTGGTGAAGAGGGGCACAGACGAGGAAGAAGAGAAGGGAAGAAGATGGAGAGGCTTGTGGTGGGGAACAGAGTATCGATGCTAATAGCTCTCATCTGGAGAGGCTGATGGACAGAGGACAGCACTTCTGCACTTATCCAGGCTCACTTCCCCCGCAGTCAATTACTAGACAGTCAATTAAGTCCTCCAAAAAACCCCAAAAAACAGAAAGGCTCTGAGGGTATGACGCTGCTTTCTGCTGGTGCTTTCTGCTGCTTTACTGCTTTTATCTCAACCTAGAGGGTGCTGGTTTCATGCTGGGATGATTTAAAGTGGAGCCACATATTTACTTATTTTCACAAAACAACCTGTGCCAAGGTTATTTAAGTTTATTGTGACTGGAACAGCACGTACCAATCAGAGAGGCTGTGTTGTTACTAACGGATGGAAAGTTGCATCATCTTTGTTGAATCATAATAAGAATACCTCTTAAATATCAAATGAAGTGAAAGCAATCAGTTCGTAATTACAATAGTAGGAACTGTCATTGGAATAGAAATAAATAATAAACATTCCATTATCATACAGTATAATTAACCACAAAGCAGTCCTGTAATGTATTCAAGCACCTACATTTCCTACAGATTGTGTTTATTACTTCAATTTACTTATAATGAAGCGCACACACACAAACACATTCCACAGCCAAAGGAATACCTACATGCTCGCTTTGGATCAATTTGGGCTTCAGTGGAGTGCATGATGGCCGACATACTCAGCTAACCGTCCCTAACCCATTTTCAGGTTCATCTAATATAGATTTTAAAGGCTGATACTGATCATATTTTGTGAATAAATAACTGTATGTAAAAGTAAAATGCCAATGATTTTTTTTCCTTGAACTTGTGTGCAGGTCAAAAGTGCAATCGTTCCTGTAATGGTCGTTGCTGGGGACCCAAAGGGGACCAGTGTCAGAGCTGTAAGTACATTACTGTTACTAACTGAAGACACACCACAGCCTTTTAGTGGCTTGCTCTCAATCACATCTGGTGTAGTTTTAGAAAGGCCTCCAGGTATTTTATGTTTGTATGCACATGTGATTTAAACACACATTTACATGGACTTTTTTGATGGTTTCATTTTTTTTTGTTTATTAATTTCTCCCTTTGCATATGCGCTACTGCCTTGTTCTATCCACACCCATATGTTTTTCAGACGCTAAAAGCAAAACTGAAATTATTAATATACTAACTGTATTGTGAGAAAGCTGGCTTGTTTCAGTATAAGGGTAGTAACTGTGCCTAACTAATGTCCTTGCGACATTTACCTGTGTCAAAGCTTCTAATCAGGCAACTTAAGTGACTTACTGTAGGTCAAGATTGGGAGTTATGTGAATGTTGCCACTAATGTTGTCGAAGTTGCCAAATCATATTTAATGGCCCTGCCTAAAAAAATAAAATCCAAACTGCACTGAATATTTGGTAACTAAAATGCCTTTCATGATAAATCACATAAAATAATTTGTTGAATTTTGTATACATTTTTACTCCACTCAGATGTGTTTTGACAAACACCAACCAGAAGAGTAGCTGATTTCCTGACTATAAAATTAGTTTTATCATATCTGAAGCTTACTGTGGCATCTGCCACTCCAAGATAAGATACAGTTATGATGGTGGTCTTCCCTTTAAAATATGATAATTATTATTAATTAATGTTTTTAAATATTTAAAAAAATGTCTAAAACCCCAATTGAACCTTACAAAAATCAATATCAACGAAAATGATTTACAGACAAGAAAAAAAATATGTAACTGCAGTATCCAAATGAGGAAGAGAGTCTTAAATGCATGGTGTCATAATCCAGCGCAAAATCTATTCCATTAGCCTCCAGGTTGACAGCATGGAATGAAGGTATCTGGCTGATTGCAGTCATTTTTACATAAAATGGAGCATAACGTTAGTCAAGGCAGAGCATGGGAGTTGCGCTTGTATTGGCCAATCAGCTGTTAGCGTTCACCATGATTGGCTCATTCACAGCTGTGTGGCTTGTTACAACACAGCAATCATATTAACGCATAACCTTACACGTTTAACTATTACTCTGACGATCCAACTCATTTGCATTAGCAACAATTTGTTGGAAATAATATTGCTTTTACTTTCCTAATTGAAGGTCTTGTGTGTCTTAGGGCAAAGGAAAAGATGCAATTCTGACACAAATGAACGTATTTAGTACCAGTTTATGTTACTTATCAAATTCATAGTGAGCGAATGCCAGTTTGTACGTTTTCAGGCAGGTTTCAGCCTCGTAAACGGGCCAGCTCTGGACAGGTATTCACAAGCCCATAATGGCTGTGGAAATGCCACCACCTCCAGCACACACACGCACATATCAACACCCAACAAGATCCCTAGACCCTCAACACATCTTCCACAAACCCTCCCGCTGGGACCTCCCATTTCTCACACTAGCTCATGGCAGCTGGGAGAGAGTGTGAGAATGATCCACTACTGAGTCTATCAGCAGGGAGTGGGCATCCATGTTATTCCCTCTCCTTCAGTCATTTTCTTAAACTCTCAATTCTCTGTTAGTGTCTCTCTCTGAGGCTATACCCACTTTGCTTTCTCTGTCTGTTGTACAGTGCACAACACGTACATGTAGAAGAGCAGGTATAAGAGCTGCAAGCCACAGGCCACCAGCTGACTTAAACCAAGGAATAAAATATAATCATTTTACTTTTGCGCCTCCAGGTCCCAACAGGTCCTCTAAACTAAACCACAGAAGAGGTGGCTTATTATTGCCTTGTTCTGGGGCTCCAGCACCAAATGTTTTCTCAGAAGCCTCAAATCTTTTAGGCTTTTAAAATACCTTCAACGTTGTGTAATTTCCCCTCAGTTTCTCTGGACTGAATCAGAAAATGTATGTAGCAAAAGTTCTGTTACTGGGAAAATATTGCCATCTATGGCCTCCCTAGCGTTGTCATGTGGTGTTGTTCTATGCTACTATTACTACCATGCTATTCCCTTAAAACAATCTAATATGATTAAAGTTACTCCAGCATGATGTAACACAAATAGGTTTCAAGATTAGTAATGCAGTTTACACCAAATACCTATGTAGGCCTATGCCACTTACAAGTAGTAATATCATTGTTTGCCTCTTTGGCAAATTATTCATCCTCAACATGTATTGTGTGGCAGTTTCAGAATGATCTGGACAGTTGGAGAATAATTACAAACAAAATCAAAATCAAGAGGATTTTTTGTTTTTTCTCCAAATGATATACAGATTTTAGGCATTTTATTATCAAATGGCTTTATGATCGAATAGAAATAATTCATATAGCAGTCGTAAATGCAAGAAAAAAAATCCCTTCCACCAACACTGAATGTAAATATGTAGGAGGTGGGATGTCTTGTGTCAAAAAGCACGTGCTTTGTCTACCCAGACATTTTATCCAATAAGTTAGCATTACCTATGACCAGACATTCATACAGAGTTAATTTAAGGCATTTCAACAATTAATGCTGGTGTGTTTTGTGGGCACAGACTCTACAGCGCTGGAATTATAAGCCAAAACATAAAGTAATTTATACATGGCCCATGGCCCAACTCTCAAAAACGCCCAAACCATGCTGTTCTTGGCGGTAATTTTGTTACTTACTACCTTTCAGGTGAGGTCAATATGTTGCTAACATCTCATATACTATGAAGTCAGGAAGGGCATCCAGTGTAAAGCCTATGCCAAATTAAATATGCGGACAATCTAATTGTGATATCAGATCGGTCGAGGCACGGGGTACCAACTAGATGGAAATATATGGTCATCTGTGGTGAACCCTAACAGGATCAGCTGAAAGAAGAAGAATATAAACTGCATGAATACACTGTAGTAAATGTATTACTGCTACTACTACTACTATATGTACTAGTTTCTACTATCACTCAAGCTTTGACATGGAGCACACAGAGCACTGAAGGATCTGTTGCACGCTGATAATTAAAGTTTTTGTGTTTGCCGCATTTGATAAGTGAACTAACCAGCAGCATAACCTGCTGAAGACGTGACATTCTATAAGGGGATAACACGAAAGACTGTGAAGTCATCGCCCTTCTCTCTGCAAATGTATCAATCTGTCGCAGATACTAACAATCTGTTTCTACAGATGTCCATTCATCCATTTTTTATCATTGCTCACTCTGTGTCTAACACATCACATCACCATTCCTATGAAGGCACACACACGCAGGGAAGCTTGATCTTTAACATGACCATGTTTGGCGTCTTTTCAGTGGAACAGAACATACACAATATAATTAGTACTGTACCACACACTGACACTCACAACTCCACATAAGAACAGCATGTACATATTCATGCAAACAAAAGAGCACTCAGGCACATTTTTTTCCGTTTCTCCATTAATTCTCCAGTTTGATTGTGCTATCCTCGCCATCAGTTTCCTCCCCTCTTTCCATCACTCTGTGCACGGACCACTTCATCTATGCCTTCCAACCCTGGCATGTCTCATCTTATTTGTTCTGTGGTCGCGATCTCATTAAGATAATGAGAAATGAACTGTTTGACCAGGACCTGTTAACAACACGTCACAGACCGACCCTCGATAAGCCCCGGCCATGTCTGTCTGCCTCCTTTATCCCACCATCTCCATCCTGGATGTCATGATTCATAATTCTGCCTCTCTTTCTACCTCGCAACCTTCAATTATATTGCGCTGAAATACATGGAATGAATAAGTGTGAAAATGTCAAATGAAAGACCACTTTGACCACACCAAAGATGACATTTCGATGATATGGCTGTGGTATGACAGGTTTTAGAGTCTCTAAAAGGATGCAATTGTTTTTGTTTGTATGATAATTTTTTCTAGGAAACGTCACTGATGTTGCCATCGGGACCTGTTGATCCGCAACTATTTGAGTCCTATGTTGACACATTTCCTTACATTTAATTCAATTAAAAATGGACAGTCACTCAAGAAGACGGCTACATTTGCTTCCTATTTTTAACAGATGTAGCCATGTGACTAGTTGACACATCCCTAGTAGATCTAAAACACTGAACGTCTTAAGTCTCTGTTTATTATTCACTACTAGCTATCCCTAGCACTGTTTTCACATTGTCATTGGAACAAATATTGATTGTACCTTTTAGAATCTTTGGAAAATACAGTCACCACATGCTGTATGAATGACACTGAAAGAGATAATTACTAAACATTTCCAGCAATGACGCATACGTTAAATGAATGTATTTCTATGCTACTCAATGTCATCAAATACAATACAGCAGCCTTGTTTGTAATGTGGCGTAGTTAGAAAAGAATGTAGTTAAAATGTGATCACTGATCCAAAAATATATTTTTGTGAAGGGTGGAAAGGCCGGTGCACTGATTACTTTGGGGTATTATGTACTGCAACAAAGTAGATCAGTAAAACTTAAGTTCTGGAGAATGCAGAGAGAAACTGAAGAACTCTTTCTTTGTGTTGACCTCAGTTCAGTGCCTGGCACTGAAGAGAAGCTCTGAGTAGCACTAGATCTTCTCAACACAGCAAAGCTACACGGGGAGATACAAATATCATAAAGTGAATCTGTATCTCTTACACGTATATTAGCTGAATAGCAAGAACAGGGATATTTGGTATTCATGTTTGCATACCTCTTTTTGTTTTTTCCAAAGCAAACATCATAACGGGCACCCTAATTTAACCCAAATTGTTTCAGTATCAAATATGAATCATTTTTAAATCTCTGTTTTAGTCCTTTACAGAGAGCAGTGGCTACTCAGCTTGACTTTATAGGTTCCAATGGATTCCAATGATGACTAGTTCCAATAATGCCAGTGAAGGCAAAAAAAAGTAAGCTTGCGGTTTTCCCAAGAACCGCTCATGCAAACAACGCCACTTAAAAAAAATGCGCTTCTTTGGATCTTGAGCATAACACTTGCCATGACATAGTTGCGTTGCAGTCCGCCAAGTTCGGATGACATGCTGGACCACAGAGCCCCGAAGCTCCGCCCTGCTGCTGCACAGAGCGCTGTGTGCTTTTTTTATTCCAAGTTTGTACATATTGGAACGTGTCTCTTTTCCAAATTGCACAAATTTGAAAAAGCACTCCATGGGGTCCCCAGCAATACACCCACCAAGTGTGAAGTAGAGCGGATCAGCTGGTCCCCGAGATATGTGAAGAACACAAGGACATACAGTCAGAAAGAGATTCCTTGCTTTATAATTAGATATGAAATCAAGCTGACTGCAAGAAGAAAACTTTAACTTTAACCAATGCATTTGATCAATATTGTATAGACATTCCCTATCTCATGCTAAAATCAGGTTTTATTGAAAATGAAAAGAGGATTTTAACAATTTTATATCATAAAAAAGAGAAGGTCTGTGACTCAAACAGTGCGTACGTTTGTGTAGATTCTAAGATAATGTTGTCTAGTTATAGAAGTGTAGTTTCCATTGCAAAAAATTCCAAATTCATTTATGAAGCTCTTTTGGAAACCAGATGTGAAAAAGCACATTTTAACTCATTTAAATGCGAACTGAAAGGCAGTGGTTCCTGTGACTGATGCTGCTGTCCACAACCTGCACAAATGGAAGCTTCCAGGCATATTTTATGAGATGGATTCCTTTTGTATTTGTCGTCGCCAGCATGTTTTTTTTTTTTTTATTCCTAAAGTGTAAGTTTAAAGCCAAATTGATCAACAGTGTTGCGTCTCTTGCCTGGCAAGGTCATTTATTTGACAAAGTGTCTTTTGAGTAAAGTAGGCCATTTCATTTTAGCCCAAGCACTGTTAATGGAATGCCACTGATGGTACGTAAAGCAAAGAGTGAAGTGCGTGTGTGTGTGTGTGTGTGTGTGTGTGTGTGTGTGTGTGTGTGTGTGTGTGTGTGTGTGTGTGTGTGTGTGTGTGTGTGTGTGTTGTATCAATCACTGTGATAATATCTCGTCACCACAGCACCCAAAGGGAAACACAGCACACATAAAATAAATTATGTGCATCCACACACACACACACACAAATACATGCACATTAACACTCCAGCATTGTACGCTAACATTGCTACTTTTCCCACAAAAGAGTAATGTGACAACTATTTCAATCTGAGTTATAATATCTGTAACTAATTTACTTTTACCTTTATTACCAAATCTGAAGGAAGCTAGTTTATGTAAAAAATACATTCTATTTTTCTATTATTTAATTTATTTTATACACTCAAGGAAGCAAGAAAGTTAGAAATCAGCGCATGTTGGTTTTCCTCAGAAAAAAAAATGCATCTAGAATTTTCAAGCAGAATGTAATTTGATGGAGGTATAAATTTAAAAGTTCTGTCATAAATGACTGACCATTGAGTGACAATTCCAACACTGGTGTGAACTTTGTTCTACTACTTAGTTTCCCCGATGGTAGATACAACATGATAAAGTGCCCTCAAGGGTGCCCCTGCAGTGGAAGAGTGTTTTGCAGTGCCTTGTAAGTATAGGCTCCCCTACAAGCTAGAAGGATTTCTTGGCGCCAGTGCGCCACCTCATGCAGCTGGTGTCCTTTATATTTTGTCAGCTTGACAGCCTGAGTCGTGAAAGGACAGTAGTACACTGAGTCAGATAGGAATCACTATGTCTTTGTCATATCCAGCTGGAGACCCTCAGAGGAGCATGCAGGGAGACGAACACTTGATTAAAGATAGCTAGTAGGTGGCAGTGATACTGGCTTCACTTGAACTTGCCCGCGCACTGAAACGCACACATGCATACGTTTTACCAGACTGTTGCAATGCAAATGTTAGACTAACAGACTGGCCATCCAGCAGTGTATCCAGTATCTAGACATAGAAGAATACGATTGATTAGAAACATTAATAACAGACATTTAAAGTTGCCACTAACCATGTGAACTGGTTGACTTGTTATATGATTCGTCTTTTCTCTTCTTTTCTATATCTGTCACTCCACAGTAACTAAGACAGTATGTGCTGAGCAGTGTGACGGCCGTTGCTTTGGTCCCTATGTTAGTGACTGCTGCCATCGTGAGTGTGCAGGTGGCTGCTATGGACCGAAGGACACAGACTGCTTTGTAAGTGAACACACACACACACACACACACACACATTTAATTTATAAACAAATTACAAATTGAGTTGTTTACATGGTAATATAATACCCACCCCCAAAAAAAACGACCATTAATTTCCTGTTTTTCACAAACCTGACACACGTTCCTCGCGACTTTGATTAAAGGATATTTTGAAAAGGTTTTATTCCTCTCCAGACATTTGTGTTAAAATGCCACTTGTATGGCAAATATCATTAAATGACATTTCATTCCCAATTGTACCTGGCATGAGTGTCATTTTTAAATACAGACTTCACCAGCCTCTTCTCCGTTTTCGCTCTCAGGCGGGTGCTTTATCAGTTTTATTTTCAACCCTCTACATGTGAAGCTCGTTTATGTTGTTGTAATTCAGCGCACATCACTTTTTTGGCTTCTCGATTCTTCACACTTCATCTTTTATTACATGCGAGAATGGAATACTCAGGAAGTCATTTGGACTTTGCCTTTACCGATCCCAGCTGATTTTGGGGCGAATGCAGGGTTCACCCTGGACAGGTCCCAAGACTATCGCAGAGCTGACAGATAGAGACAGACAACCTTTCACACTTACGGGCAATTTAGAGTCATCAATCAACCTAAGCTCTTCTTTGGACTGAGGGAGGAAGCCGGAGAACTCAGAAAGAGACCACGCTGACACGGGGAGACATGCAAACTCCAACCTGGGAATCGAACCCGCGCCCCTCTTGCTGTGAGGCGACACCACTGTGCAGCCCTAAGTCTCAATTTGTAATCTAATTTATTGATTTTCTGAAGACCTAAGAGCTTATCTCCAGAGCATTATGAACCACACTCGATTAATTGGGTTTATCTTGTCGACTAAACTTGCACTGTACAGTAAATTAACTACACATTTTAACACTCTCCTTTGTCTCTCTTTTTCTCTGTCATTGTGTATTTTTCCTTGACTGACACTTAATGTTGTTAAAGAATCAGGAATGAATGAACGAACCAAGAACAAATTTTTGAACTACGTTCCAATTGAGAGAGCAAAGACCCCTGTTGACATATCAAATTTGTTAAGGGGCGTAAAGGAGTAAACACAAACTCTATGGCTCAGTACATACCTCAGTTGTTTTGTTTGGACTGTTTTCAGAACATTTGAAGTGAAAAATTAAAAGAGAAACAGAAGATAAAAATTGCTGTTTATTTTGGGAAAATGTATTGGCTCATTGATCATAAGTCTTACTAGAAAAGTGCTCTCAGTAGAGTGCAAATCTTTTCCAGGTGAGTTTGCAACGTTCACTGTCGGCCTATCGGACGCACCTTTCACTTGGGTGTTTTTGCAGTGTTTATTCATGAGCAAACTGTAACCTACACTGTACATTACAGCCATAAGACAACTTCACTGCTCATCTTTCCCTCTGCTCCGGTCACCAACACCTGTCTGCCCTGAGCGCAGCCATGGTCTCCCTCGCTAAACCACACACTCACTTTGCGATCACGCTATGCACTGCCCGTATAGGCCTCCTTTCAACATTGGAAGGGGACACATAAAGTGGAGGGTCTGGATGTTCTCCTCCAGGGAAATTCTTAGCGTCAAACTTCTGCATTTTCTGCATTCTGGTGAATTTGTATGCACTGATTTATAGTGGAAATGTTTTTATTTTTGGTAAGAAAATAAAAAATGTAGTGGAATATAATGCAATAATGCAAATATAATGGAGGGACCACAATGCGCCCCACGCACACTGCCTTCCCCAGTCACCTCGCCATCACAAATAGCTGCCTAATTGATCTGTGTCAGTTTCAAGCTGTTTCAGTTCACTTAGATGTAGAGAGTCAGTGGGGTTTTCAGGAAATAATGACCGAGGTCCGGACCTTGGCGACATCATAACTGGCTACGGCCAAGCTTGTCAGGTTTCACAAAACGACAGACAAGAACCCAATAGCACGACACAGAAAACAGTTCAGGTGTAGAAACAGGGTTTAATAATCAGCAGAGGTCAAACCAGGTAGTAACCAGCGTAGCAAACAAATCCAGTGGGAGCAGGCAAAAGGGAAGGTCCAAAGTCCAAAAAGGCAGGTCAATACACGAACGATCAGAATCAGAATGATAGGCTGCTGGATAGCAAGGGAAACACACTAGACAATCTGGCAAAGAACTGAGGGAAATGGACCGGTACATATACACTGAGGGGCTGATTGCTGATGAGGAGCAGGTGAGTATGGAGGTGGGGCAGGCCAGGTGAAATGAAATCAGCAATTAGTGCAGAGCAGGAGGGATTGGCAGATTCTGAAATGACATGAGAGTTAGTGTGTCAAAACAGGAGACAGACAAATGAAAAACTAAAGCCTGGCTGAAGTTGTGACAAAGCTGTTCACACAGTGTGTATCTGTTAACTCTAAAGGTAATTTGCGAACAAGTTAGCTCAAATATTGATATAGGGACAATTCTTGGACATGTCCCTGCTGTCCATATGCAAAGGTATCCCCGTGTATTGATGGAAAAATCAGGCATACTGATGGATTTACCTTTGCGTGCAAATCTGGACAGAATCAATTCCTAACCCCTCGCTGAAACAATTATTCAAAGCTGAGGCAGTTGATGATTACTTGTGGCTACTTTCGGCCGGTTAAGAGGAGTGTACAGTCAATGACGGTATCAATAAATAGTTTTTTTAACCAATGTTCAACCACGAGATGATATTGAGCATACACTCATAAATGTGCACAAAATAAATAAGTTGATGAGTCCTGTATGCGAGATTAGCTTTGGACAGACAGACACAGCCTACTCTCACACAAACATTTCACAACCAAACACATGATCCCCTCCAGGGTCATGCCTGGTGGAGATACATATTTAGTTAGAGTTCCAATGTTGGCATATAGATAAGAAGACAGTCAAATGTCTCAGTTATACTTCTATCTTTACCACAAAAGGTTCTAATCTGCCCATTCCCAATATTGTAATTTAAAATGTCTGTCAAGAAGAGTGCAGCATATACTGTTATAATTAACTTAACTTGACCATTGTAAGTAGACGTACCCTTTAAGATTTGACAGTTTAATTAAGCTTAATTAAAGCTTTGCTTTACCTGTGTCAATACACAGTTTTTGCTGACCCACCAGCCTTAGTTCACATTTTCTCACATTGGCCAAAGACATATTTTAGGACCAGATACCTGCCGGAAAAGGCAAATTTGTCCAGGTGGCAATTTCATTGGGTGCATGCAGATTATTTTCTGTCTACAATATGATTCAGTAATGTAATCTCTGGCCATGGCCCTCTACTGTATGCATGTTACAGTACCACAGGGATACATGAGAGATTTATTTTTTGGCTGAAATGACCTTTTAAGTAAAGAATCTAAATAGTTGTTCCACCACCATGTGTGATCTGTGTGTGTGTGTGTGTGTGTGTGTGTGTGTGTGTGTGTGTGTGTGTGTGTGTGTGTGTGTGTGTGTGTGTGTGTGTGCTTGCAGGCCTGCACCAACTTCAATGACAGTGGGGCCTGTGTGACCCAGTGCCCCCAGCCCTTTGTCTACAACCCCACCACCTTCCAACTGGAACACAACCCCAGGGCAAAGTACACCTATGGAGCCTTCTGTGTCAAGAAGTGTCCTCGTAAGTCTTACCACCTAGACACACACACACACACACACACCTGCTTTACTAGTATACTTGTGATGATGTTATACTGATTCCACAATGTCACCAGTCCAAACCCTTTCTTGGCAACCCTAACCTAAAAAGTATTCCAATCGTAACCAAAGCCTTAAAAAGATTTATTTCCAAGATATGATTATCTTTGCCACTTTGAATTTGTGATCCTAAAACCCAATACAATTTTCACCATGACTTATTTCCTCATATACCCAAAAGTCTCAGTTTCGTGCTGCGAGATAATACTGTTCAATGCACTTTGCAGAGCTCCTGCCACACTGATGACTCAATAAAGAATTTTGATGATAGAAAGTAAACAGTTGGTTAATGCTGATACTTTTCCTTCGGCAAATACATGTGTGACATTGAGGTAAAGTTAAATAAATTCAGAAAAGACATTGAATCCCACCCATTAATGCTGTCTCTGAGGATTAAGGACGCTTGGGTAGTTGAAACACGAGCATGGTATAGAAAACAACTAAAATGCTGAAAATGCACATGTATTACTGCACATCTGTCAAAATAAGCCATTATATTATATTTGCATAATGCCAGTATAATACTTATCTCTTAGCAAAGATCATAACTGTGCATACACAAAGACACACACACACATCATGTGCATTTTCATAGACTGAATTTTATGGACTATACACACATGCATACAGAGTGCATTGACAGCAGCCAGTACAGTTATGCTCTTTAAATGCTGTATTTGCATTTGAACACTGGGAGATAAGATTTAGAACAGCCATTAAAAACATGAGACGCTTGAATCATATTTACTTTTTAAGTCTCTTATAACCTTATAATTTTTGCTGGTATGTCATATATACAAAACAAATAATATGGAAATACAGCTTGTTTTAAGTTTTTCGACGAGTGTGTGTGCGTGTGTGAGAGAGAGTGTTCTCTTGTATGCCTATCTTTGTGAGGATCACTTTGAGTTTTAGACCTCGGGAATGAGGACATTGTTGCTGGTCTTCATTTCTACAAAAGGCTATTTAAGTTCATCCAAACTCCCCCATGGGTGATTTAGGTTGAGATGTGTTGCCTGTCTAGATACTCGCCATGTTTCACCTAAACTATGGCACAAGGCTTGGCCATTGTCACTGAAGAGGCAATGCAAGGCTGTCTCCATTATAGATACAAGGACCCAGGTGCTGACTACTTGCTCCCTGTAGCAAAGCTATTCTGTAGTTTGCAGGTGACACCTGTGTGGTCCATTTGCTCAATACCTAACAATTGCTTATTGCATTGGGCTATGGCTCTTTAAAGAATAACAAGACCACTGGTTTGATCATCATATCTGATCTTACTTCTTTGTGACATTGTAAGTCTTGGTATTGCTCCTTTGTTCTGTGACCACTACCCAGCTAACCATCAACTGCTCACCATGCCCACAGTTAATTGTGGACACCCCACAATGTTCCCAACAGCAGTGAAAAGGCCAACCAGTGGGAGGGTAGTGGAACTTTTAACCATTTAAATGTTAAGTGCAAAGAAAGTAAGTCCCTTAGGGCTGCAGTAAAAACAGTGTAAGTCATGGTTGTGTGCATATGTCAAGGCTTGTTCAAAGGGTAGCAAAAAATGTAATATGTATTTTCTTTTTTTGAATATTGTTTTCTCGTATTTGTTCATATGTGAACAAGGAAACAATGTTGCATGGAAACAATGATAGCAGTATGCATTTCTCCAAACCACGGATACAATGAATATGAACGTTTTTGCATTCGCCAGAACAAGGGACACAGTACAACAAGTGACAGCCAGAACAAGTGTTGTAGTATGTTGAGCAACCGTTATTGAAAGTTACGTGGTATGAAAGCTAAGTGGTATGATAGTGAGTAGGTGAAGCAAAAATATATATTTTTTATTATTAAGCATGAATTTCGTAAAATATGTAAGTTGTAAGCTAAAACAATCCAAACATGAATGTTTTATCCGTTAATGCTATTCTGGAGAGTGTAAGTGAATGAAAGTGACTTTCAACACTTTGTTCTGTGATTTCTTACACTAAGTGCCACTTATTTTACTGGATGTTCCTGTGTGACTAACAGCAGCCATCTGTATTTGACATTTACGATGAATTGTTTTTCAGATAACTTCGTGGTGGACCATAGCTCCTGTGTGAGAGCGTGCCCCAGTAACAAGATGGAGGTGGAGGAGAACCGCATTAAGATGTGCATTCCTTGCACTGACATCTGCCCGAAAGGTAAACCACAAACAGATGTTAATCGGTCTAGGGTCCAAAAGGTTAATATATTTATTCTTCAGTAATTTATTAAGTTCACATTTATTTAGCCATTTATGAAGTTGTTAAAGTATAGAATTATTGGTTATCTATCACTGGTAATATCAGGCATGCAAAGAGTGTGTGTGTGTGTGTGTGTGTGTGTGTGTGTGTGTGTGTGTGTGTGTGTATAGCATCTGAACATCAATAAATCATTACCACATTCCTTTTGGGCGATTGAAATTAAGTTTTATTTTTGTTAAATTTAAAAACGTCACTGATATGAGACTTGCAGCTGCATCATCCAAGGACACATTCTTACAAATAACTTTTGTATAAATCCAAAAACAATGCTGCCATTGCATACCTTTATATCGCAATTGTTTTATCATGTGGGCATTAGAAAGACATGTAATCAAACTAATGCATTTTTCTTTCTCACTTTGTGTTCCAGCGTGTGATGGCATCGGTACAGCCAGCCTACAGACAGCTCAGACAGTGGACTCCAGCAACATCGACAAGTTTGTCAACTGCACCAAAATCAATGGCAACCTGGTGTTCCTTATCACCGGGATCAAGGGGTGAGAGTTTAGAACATTTATCTTATCAGAATGTTAACAGAAGGGGCGGAATAGTTGAACTATTATCACGTTTTGATAGTTCATGTCCTTTCTTAAGAGTATAGGTTTAAATTAAGGAAGACTTAGATTGACAATGTTAAAATGGAATATGTTAATCAATATGATTAAACTAAATCTGAATTTGAATTATTTAAAGTCAATATTGGGATAAGATATAAAATCCATATTTCTAGCTGAAAATATACTTGTGTTTTTAGCAATATTCTTTTTATTCTCAGCTCAATCAACACCTCAGCAAATGCATTCTGCATGAATACCTTTGGGACCAAATATATTGCAAATATTCATGGTTAGATGTGTTTTTTTCACATCCACTTTTAATGTAAATTGCTCGAGATAAGAGTGTCACGTTAAAGTCCAGTTTTTTAAATGTAGGCCGGGTGTTAATTGTCTGAATGTATAAATAATGTTACCAGTGTCAGTGATGGCAAGTGGGAAATGAGTATGCTGAAAGTGCCTTGAGGGTAAGAAGAGAGCCAGTAAATGTATAAGCTCATATATTACTCTATGGAGCTTAAAGAAATGTTGCATGTGTAGAAGTACGATAGAAGACACACTCCACAGCTAACATGTCTTACTGATTTGATCAGAGATTCTTAATTGTACTGTTCTATATCTGGGTGAGCGCAGGTCATTTGTCATTGCTGTGATTAAGAAGCACGTGGCTTATCGATATAGTTTAATTTTTAAATTTTCTGTTTTTGTTTGTGTTATTCTGATCTACATTCATCATTCAAAGGGATGTGTATCACAACATTGAAGCTTTGGACCCAGAAAAACTCAATGTATTCCGCACCGTTCGGGAGATCACAGGTGAGGAATATCACTTGCACAGCATACATCTCTGCACATACATACAAATTAATAAGCAAACAAAAAAAAAAGTGCTCTTCCCTTTATCCCTGCTTTTTGCGCTTTTGTGCCACATATAGTGTGCATATATGTAATGCTTGTGTGTATCTGTTTGTGTATTTGCTCAAGTCTGCCTCCCCTCCTCCCCCTGAGACTATCCACACCAAGGACAGACATTGCAGCATAAGATGAATATCAGATGAGTCTTTCATCTCCTCTGTCTCTCTACTCCTTCTCCCTCGGGGAGTCCCTAGCCTTGAGTCCCCACAGCCCCAGCTCTCCCTTCACGCACATGAAGAAAAGATCCAGAACATGTGGTGCGCATCGTTAATCCTCTAGCTCCCCTATGACATCACTACTTCTTAGCTGCATGTATACTGTCATTTCTACAGCCCAGACATTTAACAATGCCATCTGAAAATAACCTTGTATCTCCGATGTGACACTCCCTGATGAAATTAAATATTGTTGGTGACATTTTTGAGTTATTAACAGGGGGTTACATAAAGCATGAGCTTTATGAAACAGTATCCCACTTTCTCCTTTAAGGTGCTAAATAATGAGATTGGGAGTTTTTCAATTGTCTCTCAACGGCTCTCAAGATGGCGACGGCTGAGCTGGCGTTTGGCAGCTAACAGCGCTAACAGTGCAAGCAATGGCAAAAGTAATAAAGAGCTAACACTGTTTTACCTGAGAGGGAACCGGGGGGGGGGGGGGGGGGGGGGGGGGGGGGGGGGGGGTGTTGCTATGCTTCCGTGACAACGTCGTGTGAGTACAGTACAGATTAGCGACCGTGAGCTAGTCAGTGGGGCACTCTCACATGCACTCTCACATGCACTCTCACATGCACTAAAAGGATGTGCAGCCGGACCTATGTCAACAAAACAGGGAGAAGCTCAGATAAAAACACACACAGAGGGAGCGCCTTCATTCTCTCCGGTAGATATTATTCCACATGATTTTGCAGCAAATAGTTTTTTGAATATTGAATTAATTACCTTTAAAAATACACATTTTTTTTTATGTCTGATGCAGTAGGATTACATTTATTGTATTTTGGTAGTACAAAGCATCTTTGGAAGACACATTAAAATAATATTTATATCATATGTCACTTCCTTAGCAACTGATGGTAATCAAATATGAATATATCTGAAGGCAATTATTCTTTGAATGCAATATATGGAGTAATAATTGCATAACATGAAGTGCCAGGATAACTGTAGTGATATTGGCTGATTGTTGTTTTCCTATCAGCTCAGTAATACTGGGCCCTGTTGCAGAAAGCCAGTTTAGTGAAAAGTCAGAGTTAGTTAACCCTGAGATGAGGGGAAACACTAGATTTTAATTGTTTGCCCTCAAATGCAAATATTACACAGCATCAAGTCACACATTGCTCAATATCTCTGCATGTACTGATTTTTGTGAGTGTAAGTTACATATGTATATAACTATAAATAATGCTGCAACTCTGTGCACAGAGTTAATGTCGGCTGGAGGTAATTTGTTCAATTGTGCAGAAGCAGAATGTAGTTTGAAAGGGAGTTTTTGAAATTGGCTGTGTGTAATCTCAACGTGTTTTTAACAGCATTTCAGTGAAAGTGTTTAAATTTACTACAGTTGTTGAAGAAATAATCTGGTTTGTTGTTGTTCAGGACCAAATAAAGTAGTTCAGGCAGGAGTGAGCCAACTACAACTTCTTTCTCAGAAATGCCCAGATTTTATTGATGTTCTTAGTATCTTTCTTTCGTGGAAAAAAACAAACAACTGACCACCGACGTCAATGATCTGAGCTAATCTGTTGACCTATTTAAAGGTCAGCCCCTGAATCACATCCACTTGGTTTGTGTTTCCAGCAAGTTGTGATAAATTGGTCAACAACAGATCGATCCTTTTACAACAAGCACAAGTTGAAGGATTAAAAGAGGAAAAACAAAAGGAAAGAGAATAGACAGGAACAGAAGGAAAAAAAAATCTACTGAAATATAGCAATCACACAACGAGTTGACAAAACAAACACCCAAACCTATCTATTATTGTGTGGGGTAAGAAACCATTGAATACAACTAGATTGGCCTTGGTCCATGGTTGACTGTGCAATAGGTGGAAGGCAGAACATATTCAAATGGATTTAAACTTAAATATGAACAGTCAGCAATCTCAGTCATGAATTTAGTAATTAGCGGAGGTCTTATAGATCACACGTTGGTTTCAGATTGAAAGCTCAGAATGTTTTCATTCTGCTTTTCAAGTAGCCACACAAATCCGGTCCTGAGTGCATTTGAAACTGATACAAATCTGAATAAAACTCTTGAAGAATGAAAGTAGTTGCAATAATGTATGAACTACTATAATTTGCAAAAAAAACATTTTTTTTTTTTTTTTGGCAGTTTGAGAGCAGGTGATGGGGATAACCCATTGGCCAAACCCAATGTAGTCCAAGATGTTTGTGAGCTCAGCTTGTCATCTCTCCAAGCTGTCAAGAGAACATGACTTCTGACAGAGGCAGCCAACCTGCCTCAGTGACCCCAAGGTCACCACTGGCATTGCTCTAGCTTTCAAATGAGCTGGGAAGGAGGATAGCTCTCCTGCTACTCAACAGCACGCACATCTCTCTCTTCTCAATTATTTCCTTTTCCTTCTTTCTTTCTTCCTTTCTTTTTTTTGTTTTTTTAAATGAGTCTTGCTTTGCTTTTTGCAGCATCTTCAAAGACATAGCACCAGTTCAGGTTTCACCCAAAGAGTGGGCAATCAACTCACGCAGATTAGCGTGGGTAAGTGGGTTTCTCAGTGCGGTGGCTCGGATGTAATCGCCTCAATTCAAGCACTCTTAACCTTTGCTTGTGAGCCCATGGCCTTTTTTCTAAATGGCTCCATGCTGTAATTTGTTGTGTGCGTTGTTGTGCCACTGATGAGGCTCTCAGCAGAACATGAACCCCTGCTAAGTGATCTTTTGACTTTGCTTTTTCTGCATCCATTGGCAGAGAAGGTAAAGGCAATTAAACATGGATGAGGCTAAATGCAATTTTCCCATTAAGTCTAGATAAATGTCCATACAATACATGTATGACTCTCTGGAATACTTCAGCATATCCTTTCTGCCAGTGGAATGCAAAGTGTGTCAAATGTATTGATGTATTCTTTTTAAGCATTAGGTTGGCTGTTTTTCTGTGCTTTCTTGTTGTAAACAAATCCCACGAGAAGACCAAAACTAGCAATCCTGACTTCCCAACCCTGCCTGCTTCACACTAAGCCCATAATAAAAGAACATGTCACCCAGGACAACAACGCAGCTCACTGATGTGTTTTTGGATAACAGTGGAGGTCTGTTACACAGATAAATAAGATGCATCAGACTACACGGACAAACCTGTTGGAATCGAATGTGAAAAATATAGAATAGCATCTGACTTTCTCTTGAACTCCAAAACAATAGCTTTACCAA
>NW_027176274.1:7565020-7581150 GCF_023349555.1 Cebidichthys violaceus | reverse complement strand
TCTTCACACACATTTTCAAAAGGTCAAATCTTGAGCTAGAAACTGTTATTAGCACCATCAGTGAATACCATCTCAGTGGAATAAACCCAAGTCAGGGAGGGCTGTTGCATAACCGTACTTTTCTCAGTAATGTCTTAAAGGCTGAACACTGCAGACAGGTGGTAAACCCACATAGGTGACTCAAATTATTTTGACTGATTAGAGCTCCTTTCAGGACCGGGTGGGTGTGTGTGTAGTCTGATCTTAAGTGGCATTCCTAGAACTTATTCTTAGGTAGATCATTTCACACAGGCCACAGGAAGAGAGCTTTAAATGATCGGAGCCATTGTTAATGATGTTAGTAACACCTGTGCTTTTTTTGCTATGACGAGTCAAAATTATCTGCAGTAAATATTGAAAACAATATATGACATAGTGTGCACATTGTGGAGTAAAATTGTAGTCAATGATCTGTACGAAATATTTGTTTTACTGTAATGTTCACATTATATCGATTGGGCCACTGGAGTCAATGGTTCTATTCATGACTCCATACTAAAAATGCTCTTTTAGTTTTTAAAGATTTATATTTTTTTATTCTTTTTAATATGAATAATCTTTCTCTGTGTTTGATTTTTTTTTGTCTCCTCAAACATTGCTCAAAAATCCAAGTGTTTCAAAGATTTTTAAATTACAGGAAAGCCTTCCTTGCCTTGCTTTCAATGTTGCTTTTTACACAAACGCCTGGGAATTTCTTCAAATTTGGCACCAACGTCCACTTGGACTGAAGGATGAAGTGATCATATGTCGGAGGTCAAAGGTCAGGAAATAAGGATGTGATGACTTCTTGGACAGACGTGGATGTAAACTGCAACTTTACTGGTTGGCGAAGGCATACAGCTGCGGTTACTCTTGATAATGTTCA
Source organism: Cebidichthys violaceus (assembly GCF_023349555.1). Taxonomy (NCBI): domain Eukaryota; kingdom Metazoa; phylum Chordata; class Actinopteri; order Perciformes; family Stichaeidae; genus Cebidichthys; species Cebidichthys violaceus. Next base: position 7,580,246 of record NW_027176274.1, on the reverse strand, counting down.
CCACAGTTCTGCGATGGGCTCTCGTTATTTTCATTACATTCCTTTGATTTGACTGTTTTTCCCCCGCTCTTCGTTCTGTCTTCCTTCTTTCTGTCTTTCTTTCTCTTTCTCTTTCTCTCTCTCTCTCATAATCATCATCATAGCATGTACTCCTGTCTCCCAAGGCACCTGACAGCCCGAGCCCCATGGGCTTTTTTTTTTTCTTCCAACCATGTCAGAAACATCTGAAGATCTTATCTTTTTGATCTTGCAAGTGCTCCTCTTCCCTTGTTTATTTCCTTTTTTTCAGCACCCATCGTTCCTCCCTCTCCTCATTTTTTCCTCTGCATGGTCAGTTTACTTACGGCGCTGGAAGCCCTACAGAGGTGGTTTTGTCTCTTGTGGAAGGCAACGCTTTCATCCTCTGCCCTCAAAAGAAACACTTGACTTCTTTTTTATCCATAGATCTGCATCCTGTCAGGGTTTTTTTTTTGCATTCTGAACACGCTATGGCTGATGCCTAGCATAGCCCCTGGCTTACATGTGGCCAGGACCTCAAAAACAGCAGTGGCCTTTTCATAACCATGTTCATAGCTATGGAGAAAAGAAGAAGAAAAATCTATCATAAAATCAATTTTAAAAATCAATCTGACAAGGGGGAAATCACGTTAGATGCAGATGGGATGATATAAGTTCTGAATGTATTTACAGTGCTGTCATCACGTTACTTCAGCCCTCTTGTTTTGTCACAGTAATGCTCTCAGATGTAACAACCTTTGTAGAAACGAGTGCTGTGGAACAAAAGAGAGCGAGAGAGAGATCCAGAGACAAGAGGAGAATAGAAAAGAGTAGAGGTAATAGCCTGAATATTTTGGTACTATATGAGAAATAGTGAGGGAGATACACAGATCACATACAATCTGGCTCTTTTAATGCTTTAATGTCTTTTTGGAATTCAATGGTGGCTTTTATCATGGCATAGCATGACTATCCCAAACACCAAAACATAGGTGACTGTACTATCTAACTAATTGCAGCTATGAATTTGTGTGTTGAAAGCAGATACTAATGTTTATGGATTTAAGCTACTAGAAAATCTGTAGTTCCAATATACAATATCTGTATATTTTAGCTTCTAGACGCCAAAAATTATGAGACGTGCTGAAAGGCTGTGTTTCAACCTTTTCAAATAAATCCAGAGAATAAAGTTCCAGGTTTGACGATTCACCCTCACTTCTGAGCTAAATCAACAGGTCCGCATGGCATCTGCAGGTGCTTTCGAGGTCCCACTAGTGCTTCGTCACTGTTGGCTCAGCATCTTTTTAATGAAGCAGGACAGCGCTCTCCTGCTCACTCCACAGTGAGCTATATCACAGAGTACTTTACACACATATGCATAAATAGAGATAATGTATAGAAACACAGGGCATACTGTACAGTATATGCACTCACGTTGGATAGCCATCACAGTCCCTTGACTAAAAAGAGGTAATTAATGTAATGTTTTAAAAAGTGTTTGAAATCTGTTGATGTTATCGGATGGGAGTATTTTGTGGGAGGAACTAGGTCTTCGTTCACTTTTTCCATGAGGGCAGTTATTGTGTGAATGCTCAATTCACTGAATAGAAATCTTGAGCCCTACACCGACTCCTGACATTTTTTAGGAGAGTCATCCTCACAAAAAATGCATCTTTTATAGACCACAGCAAATGAACAGCTGCTCTCTAGAGGATAAGATGAAAAAGTATTTACATTTTGGACAGACATGGATGTAAACTGTGTCTTGAACAGTATGGAGGCGTACAACCACGAGGCTGTAATTCTAGTTATTGTATGTAATGTGCGTGTAACATTTTTTTCTGGTTGTAATGCTTTGTATCTCGCTTTTATTTCAATATAATGCACATTTTACAATAAAGTGTGTTTTGCTGATATTGCTCATTGATATTTGTTATGTGTACAGCCCTTTGAAACATGCTTTGTGATACTTGGCTTGGTAAAGACCTTACGAGCAGACACAAACACACAGACAAACAGTTTTGTTGAATGATGTTCACTACAACATGTACTTAATGATGTAATTCATTTTTGTGTGTCTAATGAGCAGCAAAGGAGCGCATGGTGTGTGACCCGCTGTGTTCGGACACCGGGTGTTGGGGTCCTGGCCCAGACCAGTGCCTCTCCTGCAGATACTTCAGCCGTGGACGGACCTGTGTGGATACCTGCAATCTTTATGAAGGGTGAGTTACGCTTCATTCATGCATACAGATGACTCCTGACTGGTAGATTACATAATGTGTTCGTCCTCTAACTGTCGTCAGGTACCGATTGCGTTTTAGGTTCGCCCACATTGTAAAAAACGTGTACGTCTCTTCAACTAACCACTACATCAATGCATGTTCTCATCTCTCTCTGCGTGATGCAACAAAAAAAAGAAAGTTAACCACTAAATCACATCACAAAGTCTGGTTTATTTCAGATCAGTCTTAATACTTCGAGCAAACTGTGTACGTCATCTCACCCAGCATACCAATACTGAATGTATAGCACTGTATCAATGCCAAGAAAACAAATCTAGTAGACTCTAGCTACACACACTCTTTTGCTAGGAAACTCATTGCCAGTCGAGAGAACGTCTAGTTTAAGTTGCTTCTGATATTGAGCACACAAAGGCAGGTGGACCTGTGGATGAACTTTTCCTAGTTCATTTTCTTATCATTTTTAATTTAGCTAAAAGAACATCAATTTTACATATACTTTCCCCCTTTTCTTTTATAGAAGAGATTCCTGTTAAATGCTGATCACTTGCTTATGAATATAAATACAGTAACTACATCATAAAGTGGCTTTTTCCACCCAAATGAAGTCCTTTACAATGGATATCTTAAATGTAAGTTGTAAATTGCATTTCAGAATTTTAAATTCACTTTTCATAGAAAGTAAGTTTAGGGCAATTGATTGTAAAAGCTGAAGTCAATTGCAGATTTCCACTGGAAATTTGCTTACTGAAAATAGTACAGCCAATTACTTAAGTTACCAACATTTTTAATGTACCAATGTATCAGTACAGTTTATGTTTCCTCCTATACTATGTACAGTTGGCATCAAACAGGATCCTCTAGTGGTGACGACAGCTTAGAATACACAGTACTTACTTACTAACCGAAAGTGAACAATAGAAGAATCTTCTGCTAGTGTGCTGTCAAACACCTGGTTTTCTAATATTATTTTTTAAAGCAAATGTTCATCCAATTATCTCTGATGAAAATAGAAGTTTTACAAAACAATATAAAAACTTGTCGGGAAACATCGTTATTAGTATATTCACTAATATAACTGTGCTTTTCAAGTAATCAAGTACGTGACAGAACTCCTTCCGGAGTGAAGCAGCAGTAAAATGTGTTCCACTGATCAAATCAAGGACAAATATAGAAACATCCATCAACTCATCCTTTTCAGCTATGAACATAAATGCTGACATTTTCAAATAATCCTCAATTGTTGGAAGACGTGCTGAAAAATCAGCTAATAAAAACTTAAATTCCAGCTCGAAAACACCCCAAGGCTCTTTGTTACAGCTTTCAAGTTCAGCAGTAATTTTTTTCTGTTTACTATGGATAATATTTAAGAGCCGCAGGGTAAATAGAAAAATTAAAGACGCGGTGGTTACTCTCTGTTTAAAAGGAGCCCGTGCAGAGTGACAAAACAATGGGGGGGGGCCTCTACTTAAAAAGGAAGTATAGCTTAATGCCATCTTATTCTCACACAAGACGGTGACAAGATTAAACCCACGAGGGGTTTTATTAATAACAATTTAGATTTATTTTTTGCAGAAGTGGTGGAAAGACGCTTTTGAGTTCAGAGCCCATATATGATCAAAAAAATCTTTGGTGGCCACATTGGAGAGGAATGAGGAGGACCAGAGGGTGCTGTTCGGGCAGGGGGGCTAGGCGTGTCACTGCGTGTCACAGTCACTGCTTGCGCACGGGGCCACGCCCTGCCTACCTGTCCATCTGCGCGTCAGCACCACCCACACCGTCAGCGTTACCAGCACATCGTCTGCCAAATATAGAGCCTCACTGAATGCAAACCCAACCCTTCCCTCTGAGCATTGCCACATCGCGTGTCTCACGAGTCATACTTGAAATGTTTCATATTTCGTCATTATTTGATGCCTTTATTTGGTATCTGCTCAGCGTTGACCCATCTAATCAAATTTCCAAGTTAAACTGTTTTTGTTACAGCGCCTTTATTCCTCTGTGGAGGCACAGCAAGTCTACAATAACAAGGATAGCATGACACTTTGCAGAATTTACTTCATATCAAGTGTGAATGACAAAAACTCGGGACTTTGTTTAATACACACTTCTTGCTTAACCACAAGGAAGCCCTTTTTTAGCCTCAGTAGCTCATTTACACATTGCGGTCAGACAGCAGAAAAATGACAAGGAGCTTGATTCGCCTTACACCTCAAATTAATTGTTCTTTGACGTGATTGTTCTAAATGCCTGAATTGCATTTAGTTGTCTGTGTGAACATACAGGTCCAGCAGTACGGAAAAAAAAAAAAGCCATTTGAAATGAATGTTTTTGAATCAAATTTATATAAAGGTTTATTATTCACAGCAAATGTGTTGCTGTATATTTGTATTTGTCCCTTAACAGACAGAAAAAGCAGAACATTAAGCCATATAAGTTTTAAGCGTCAGTGATATCTTCCAGCTACACTGCAGCCTTTATTATTTCAACCAGCACACACCCAGACAAAGGCTTACCTCCCCTGACTCTTGGAAGGTTTTATGAAGGCCAGATGAAGCATAATTAATACTAATTTGATTTAGATCCCACTGGGCCGACGACATTTTTTCTTTCTATTGCTGGAACATTCTGTTTTCCTTCACTGACCAAAAGAGAAGTACCCAAAAGTCATTCTCCTTGTCCTGTAGCGACAAAGGTAAAGTGCTAACTCAGCCGTACTGTGGTCAAATTTAATGACTTTTCGAGGCCACTCTGGTGTACTATTATAAGGGGATTTCAGAAATTGAATAACAAGGCACTTAATTTAATAGATTTTTGAAAGCATTGCACCCCTCACAGGTGCTGCACCTTTTCAACTGCGTCGACCCCCTGCGTGATGGTATTAGTATTACAGTTAGCTAATTAGCTACAATGCTTGTAGGTGTAACAATAATGTGTGTGTGTGTGTGTGTGTGTGTGTGTGTGTGTGTGTGTGTGTGTGTACATGTGTGTTTGAGACTGTAAATTGATGTTATGACTACATAATGACCTTTTTTTTCGAAAGTAACTAATGTAATAAATGACCCTCATACTAGCAGATGAAAACTGAAGTATTAGTAGTGGAAAACATGTGTCTATGACTTTCAGTCCCTCCCTCTCGCTCCATTGTTCTGGAAATGACATCCTGAACCAAATAGTATAGATAGAAAAGGATAACTTCCAAACTTGTGTTCAGCAACAAGAAAGCTCTTAATGACAACATTCTGGAAAGTAAAATGCAATATTGACTTCGAGATTCATATTTAGCGGGAATTCAACGGATCGCTGCTTTTGGATTGTTTTCTCTCTTTTGCACAATTTGCCCATGAGGCAATTTCACTGAATTAGCTGATTTATACATAATGGAAATGTACTAAATTAAGTGTTTTATATGTGAGTGCTCCATCACACTTATATCTGTATTAATCATATGACACATTTACTTTGTATATTCTACTATATGTATTATCCATAATGGCTGAGGACACATAGCCATGTTATTTCTCTATTTCACAAATAATGTTTTGCTTTCCCTCTTGTCTCTCACCCCTGTATCACTCTCTTTTCCACACCCATCTTGATCCCTTCCCTCCTTGTCTCTCAGGGATATTCGAGAGTATGCCAATGGGTCAGTGTGTGTGGACTGTGATGCCCAGTGTGAGCGAGCTGACGATGACTCTTTGACCTGCAACGGTCCGGTAAGCTTGCTTCTACACAACAATAGTGAGGCAGACATTGAAGCACTCATGTATGTGTGTCATCTTAATGTAGACAGAGAACAGGGCTGTTGTTACAGCAGTTTGTTTGTGTTATGATCCTTTATCTATTCATTGAAGAGGAATGGTAGACTTATTCCATCATTGAAAGAAGAACTGCAGCCTCATTTGTCTTAAAACTAAAAGCCATGGAGCCAAGTCTCATCTTAGTCATAATGTGACAGTGAAAATATTTTTTAATTAAGGTGGCTGATGACATTCTGTATTTTTCCTATTGTCAACAAATCCCATGAAAAGACTAAGACCAACAATGAATCGAACCAGCTAAAAGCAGAATTGGCTTAAAGGGTTCAATTGTTGTTATCAGTGTTGAGCGCCCCCAAAGAGGAGTGTTCAAGGCCACAGCGTTACTTCACTCACCACAAACCAAATGACTTGGAGCTGCAGACATTCCCTGTGGTCATCATAGACTATGATTAATTATTGTATTAGCAGTCAAAGTGTGCCTTTCAGCTGCACTATTGATTATGTCTCAAAGTTCTGAGTCAAAGGTAAAACTGATGGTTTAAGCTAAGATCAGCATTATATTGCATGCCAGTTCACATTGGGTTTTTATTCAGCGCATGTACGTTTGTGACTGTATATTCATCTGTTTTTATTTTGAATTAACCATCAAACATGTATTGAGGGACAGATATATATATATTTTTTTAATTAAAAGTAATTGATAGTCGTTTTTTTTTTATCCAAAAGCCTTTTGTACTGAACAAGCTCTTAGAGAAGCATGGAAGCTCTTTGAAAGATTGTTTTGGTCGCAGCTGTACATTAGAAAAATGCCAGAGTGGAAAGAAAATCCCTGACCTTCATTTCTGTTTGCCTCTCCTGCACACTACACCCACAGCCACATGAGGCCCCTGACCCTGCGCTTTCTCTTAAAATCGCATCTCGCTGTTTGATAGAGAGGGATGATTTGCGACAGATGCAAGCCAGAGGGGCCATGTGCTGTCTTTTGTGTCGCATCGCACTCTGTCAGATAGTTTGCCCAATACAGTTTAGAAGTAGTCGTTTCCAGAACTTCTGCAGTGTTTTTGTGGAAGTATGCAAACGTGGGAAGCAAAGGCCAAGTTTGGTTGTTGGCTTGAGTTGTTGTTGCGTTGTTGTTGTTGTTGGATGATATTAGTTGGTTTGATTATCTTGGCTGTCAGTTTGATACCCCACAACCCTGCACTTGACATCTTAGACAAGTGATAGGGAGATGAGTGCTGTAAAGAGAATAAAATGAGTAGGGTTACAACTAGTTAGTTAGAACTAATGCAAAATAAATAGAGGCTATGTTAACATTTTTGGAGCACTTAGACAATTTGTTTAATACTTGAAAAGGTTAGATTCTTAAAATGTACTTTATACATGACTTTCAACAAATGTTTATGTGTTTCAGCTGGCGAGTGTGTGTGCATGTGTGTGTGTGTGTGTGTGTGTGTGTGTGTGTGTGTGTCTTGTCAAGCTGTGTATAATGGAAATGTCCCAGAGTAACCTGTTGCACCACAAATGGATTACAGCAATCATGTTATGGCCACAGAGCCCATAGCAATTACATTATGGCTTACACAGAGTTATTTGATAGGCCTAATTCCCTTTGCGGAGAGAGATTGGAGATATGACTATAGCTATGAATAAAGGCTATGCAAAGGACAAAATAAGTGATAATGGTAGATCTACAGTAGCTTAGGTTGCTAACATATTGCAACAGACACAGAAGACTTAAGCTTAACTCAACCATCATTTTAGGCAAAAAACAAGAATTGCAATGCTTCACTGCAAAAAATGTAAGTTGCAATTATGACAGATTGTTACGTTAGTCATTCTAACAGGCAACATGTGTTAACCAGTGATTCTAGTGTCTTTAATCATCTGTAAAATTCCCACTACAAAATAAAACGCACTCCTTTTAGCTACCGTGTTTACTATTATGCTTTTATTTATTGCATTTGTATTGCTGGCCATCCTCAAATTATTAAAAGAATCCCATCTGTTGAATTTTTGTGTCAGTTTTCAGATGTTTCTGTTTCCTTATCCTTTATTTACACGCTTTGCTTTACACACTTTGTCTTGTATATTAACCTTACAGCATTTTGTTATTGATCATGTGTGTTTGAGAAAGATAACTCAGACTAAAATATTTTTTTGATAAAAAAAAAAGCTGACTGTTGAAGAAAGGGGAATATTCTCTCCTATCTTCCCACTTTTTACATCTATTCTTTGATCCCCTTTTCTCTCTTATCTCAAATATGTTTCTTTTATCTTTGAAAAAAGTTGCAAAGCTTTTCCATTATGTATCGTCTAAAAAAAAAAAAACTACTTTCATATATGATATTCACAGTTCTTTCTATGAGCTCCTCCTACGTTTTGAAAATGTTGCAACACTTTGATAGTGAAACAAACTAAATATCCAAATATGATACATTTGAATCTGCCGGCGTGGATATATGCGCTGTATATGACCACTAAATTTAATTGCCCACTGTCATATTTATAGGTGCTAAAACATCCATTTCTTTCCTATGTTGTACCATTGTTGCTTTTCTACCTCCTCTCGCCTCTACGCTTATTAAATCACCACCTCATCATTAATGCTTAAAAGATTTTGTGGTGTAGTGTGGGAGTATATTTACAGACTACAGCAGATATACAGCAGAGCATGATGACTTAGTCTGTGCATTATATCACAGTAAAATGTCTTGTAAATCCTTCCTGAGGCACCTGATCATGCCTTGAAAAGCATTTTATATAGCTGCCCACCTTGACTATAAACTCTGACACCATAAAGATTAATTGTCAGTCTGCCTGAGATGCTGGTGTTTGTGCAAAAAAAAAAAAGGGAAGATATAGAAATATTCATTTTCACACACAACAGCGCACACAAAACTTCGGTGTTAAGCGCACAGGCAGACCAATTTAAATTTACAGCAGGGTACTTTGGTCGCGACGCTGTGCATCCCTGTCACTTTTTGGATGCCCTGATACCCTGCTGGACCAAACACTGTTTGTTTGCTCTGTCACATAATTTAGCTTGCTGATGTGATTGGACTAATGGATACGCACACACACATACGTACACACCAATAGCCACGGGTGGGAAGATACTCACAAAAGCGAAGTGCCAGGCTCATTGCTAAAGCCAGTGGGAGCAGCAAGACTTTCAATTTGCATAATTATACCGGGGTGGATGCATGTTCATATACACACACACACACACACACACACACACACACACACACACACACACACACACACACACACACACACACACACATACATGCAGGCCTACAAGCTCTTGCACTGACACTACTTCTGGTTATGTATGAAAAAGCACTCATACACACTCCTTCACTTGCAAAAGGATCATTATCTTCCTTCGCTACCATCTTTTTACCTTAGTTGCCCTTGTTGCCCCTTGTTTTCAACGAACTTTTATGATTCTGTCCTACCTGTCACATATACAGTACTGTACTGTATGTGCAAATACATGTGTCAATTATTGTGTGGACATCCATGTAAGTGTATGTTACTGAAATGCATGGTTGTTGATCAGATTTCCACTCACTTTGTTTATGTATGCGTGTTTAATTAGGTACTTTTAGGCAATTAAGTACTTTTACTCAAGTACTTTACTTGAGTATAATTGTACTTATTATATTATATGGAGTATTTCCATGTTGTGCTATGTGTGCTACTATACTTCTACTCCACTACTCCACTACATTTATCTGACAGATATAGTTTAGTTACTTTTCAGATGAAGATTTTTTTACCATAAAAAGCGTAAACCTTGTGTTCTGACATCTTACACAAAATCGGTCGGGCCCCATGTCACATTGCAGATGTCTGAGTTGTTAACAGTTCCACTTGAAAAATTCTGACACCCTTTTGATTCATCTTGTGACCCTTGAAAAGGATGATATCCCAAATTTGGAAACTGGATACTACATCAGAAGTTACAACCTAATAATGGTGAATATAACTACAGAGGTGCACAGTGCAGAGAGTGTATGTCTGCAATGACCAATGCTGCAATGTTTGAATTAATACAAATTGACCCCATCTATCAGTTTTTTTTTTACTCTCACATATCACACATCTGATTGACACTCATTTTAATCTATGCAGCTGTCTGCACTGGCTCTGTGCAGCTTAACGTTAGTAAAATATTGTTCCTCCAGATTCTATGAGTGTAAGGACAGAGCTGTCACTGAGGCAGTTGTTGATCCCTTGTGGCCCCTTCCCGCAAGTTAAGAGTGAGTAGTCAGCAGTCAATGAAGGTATTTAACAGTCAATAAAATATGTTTTTCAATTCATCACCACAACCCTGAGAGGTCCTTGAGCATACAGTCATAAATGAGCAGCTTAAATACGAGGCTGATGGGTCCAGAAGTATGCGAAATGAGCTGTGGACAGATTTGACTTCTGATACTTTTGATTTAAATACATTTTGCCACGAATACTTACTCTCTGTGTTTTTACACAACTACAATTTTGAATGCAGGACATTCTTGTAAATGGATTATTTTTAAATTTGTATACTGGTTCTTTTACTTAATTAAAGGATCTTTATACTTCTTCCACCACTGGTTTGTGTGTGTGTGTGTGTGTGTGTGTGTGTGTGTGTGTGTGTGTGTGTGTGTGTGTGTGTGTGTGTGAGGTGTTTGTCAATGAGATGTTCTTTGGGCCTTTTGATACGAGGCGTGTGTGGGAGAGCTCTTTGCCTCTCTGCCTCTCCTCCCCTACCTCCTTCCTCGCTTATATTAGCTCCATAAATCCTGTTCTAGGCGGATTGTTATGGTCATTGTGTGTGCTGTGAGCGATGGTTATTATCTGCCTGCTCCGCTCACACTGCTTTATGCGTCTCGTCTGCTCCCTCCCTCCCATCCCTACTTTCTCTCTCTCTTATTCACATTATATCTTGCTCGCTCTTACTGCCTCTCTTCCCTTCGCTGTTTTATTCTGCTTCCAAGTCCGCTCTCTCTTTACCTCACTTTCCCTAATCCTCTATAGTACTTTTCACCTTCTGTCTTTTGCTCCCTGTTATCTCTCTTTCGTTCACAAGCGTTCACTGCTACAAAAGCACAACAATTTAATCTATAAAGCTGCTAAGAAACCTGCACTTGGCAAGTTATTGATGTAGAAATATACCCATCAATCAGTCTACATTACACTCTGAGGCTACAGCAGATATTTCATCCCCTAAATTTGTGACACCGCAGATTTGTCCTTTATGTCAGGCTTCATGATGTCAAGTATAGTTAAAGTATATAGTCTCTACATACATTTGATATCACATCTTTACAGTAAAAACTGTCAACATCTGCGAGAGACAGCTGTCCAGAGACCACTGGACTCACTGGTGTCCAGGAAGATTAGCAGCCGCTAAGGCGTCAGCTAATGGGGATCCAGTTAATAAACTAATAGTGATAACCAAAACTTTTGCAAAAAGACCTCTTTTCTGTCTCTAAACTCATCAATCATGAACAACTCTGTAGGAAGAAAGAAGAGTTATCGTGTCACTAACTGCAAATCTATAGCAAAAAACATTTGGCTTTCCTTCAATTCAAATCTGCCTTTATTATTATTAGCGCTGGAATGCAGTGTTCAAACTCTGCACTGTAAAGCAGGCTTAGCTAGAAATGACTCATGCTACAAATCATAATTATGATAATAATAACAATAAAATAATTATAGCTGTCAGTTAAATGCGCTGCTAAATGGCAACATAGAACCTCGCCGATGGTTATGAATACACATGTACATTTTATTAACTATGTTTTCAAAATGAAAAAAGCAATGCATTTTTTATTTCATTTTCCATAGGGCCCAGAGCGATGTGTGAAATGTGTCCATTTCAAGGATGGTCCTAATTGTGTTGAAAAGTGTCCCGATGGCCTGCAAGGTGCCAACAGCTTCATCTTCAAGTATGCAGAAGCCAACAACGAATGCCATCCCTGCCATGCCAACTGCACCCAGGGGTAAGGACAGTCAGGACAAGGACTGGTCAGAGGTGTGGGGTTCAATGGTCGTAACTCTAGCAATACATTTCTGCCTTTTCTTCATAAATTAGAAGTCGGATCCTTCGATCTAAAAGATGAATGCAACCAACCAGTAATCATTTATCTAGATAAAACCAAATACATTGGTCACAGTAATGATGATGATCATTGTAACACCGCCGTTACTGAGTGTGTGTATGTGCTATCAGCACTAGCATAAGATAAAATATAGCAATTATATCCTCACTTTGTAAAAAATTTACTTGGTTGTCATAAAAGTGAATACAGGAAAACTATCCTTAAACCTTTCTCCTGACTGATACTCCTGGCCCAAACCTTAAGGGCCTGGTTGCTCCAGCAACATTTCAGGCAAAAATCAATGGCATAGCCTAAATTAATGGTGAGGTGAAATAAATCTGCCAGGAATCTTCTCATAAGTATTTAACTCTGGTTGATTTTGGCACAAATATTTACACCACTGAGCAATTGCAAACCGTCTCAACAATGCTGACGTGAAGAGAAGAGCTCGAGAGTCCAAAATGTATAAAGCACAGTATTAGTTTTATTGCACATTACAACCCTGCTCTGTTGGAGTCTAAGCTGGTGAATAAACTGTGTTAATGTATTGCACTTACTCGGTTGGCTATTGCGTAGCACTACCATGTAACTGGTCAGCGCGTCAGCCACAGTAGCACACCAACTAGCCCTGCAAGTACTAATTACATCACCAAGCTTCCAGCAATGCGTGTTTCACAAGGACAAATTAATTTTCCTGTGCCACCTTTCTGGAGTGACAGGGTACAGACTATGTTTTATCATTGTCTTCAATCTAAGACCATTTACATAGTGGTTTATTAGTGCATAATCAGAAATACTCCCTTTCATTTTCCACGTCCTGCAAACATAAAATTATGATCCAACAACTTGAAAGATAAGAGAGATTAATAAAGAGGCAAAGCAGAAAATGAGAGAGAAGAGGCAAAGAATGGAAGTTAGAGGAGTCAGTGAAGTACCATCGCTCACTAGCCACTATGTAAGCCAGCTCAATGTAATTTTCAACAAGGATTGGTAAGATTGTATTGAACTCCACAGGGAGTTTATGTCACTTCCTTGTGTGTTATTTCTACTCTCCTGAGTGACAGCCTCCAGCTTGCTCGAGCATAGCAATGTAGTCGTAAATGGAAAACACCGGGCTGACACTTTGTCACAGGTATAGCTTCATAAGCAGATCCACCTCTCCAAAAAAACAAGCTGGGTGTAGGGAGAGAGACAGACAAAGAGGGAAAGAGACAGACACAGGGATGAAACCAATATCCCGTACTTCTAAATATTCAAAGGAGCCTCCGAATGTTGGCGCTAGTATTAAGACTGTCAGACACCACAGTACACATGGGAAATTTGAAATACCAAGACAGCAGGACTGGTGAAATTTCCAGCAGACATCTTTGCTTTCTATCTGTAGACAATGTAGCTTTGTAATCTTTCACCCATGTGGACACACTGAAACTGAACCTTGAGGATAAACCTCCTCAAGGTGTATGCTGGTATATAACACCAGCATACACACACACACACACACACACACACACACACATTGTATGTTTTGACTGACAGCAATAAAGGCTGTAGTGGACAGATAAAACAAACCAATAGATCATGGCTTAAGGTAGCTTATAGAGTCAGGAATATGACCAGCACACCAATGTCCATACTTGAATGAAGTTACTTTGACAATACATGGACGGATACAAAGGATTCACTGTAGAGCAAATGCCTTTACTCAAAGCATCTCACAGTAACATGAGTGCTATACGCTTTTGACAGGTTCCCTTCTGTTTGCCTGTCCCTGTGAGTTACTGTACAGTCAACTATTGAGCCTTTACCACAGGAAAACATCCAGCCCCCACCAAATAAATAAAAACACATCCTGTGCATCCCTACTGATGGAAAAAGAATACTTGTAGGGAATACATCCCAAACCATGTTTAACTATGAACTTCAAACTGGATTATTTATTGTATATCTTTTAGTTTCGTTCTCTAAAATGTGCAATTTAACAGATTTCCCAGTACATAATGAATAATACAAATGTGAATCTTATTATAGATTATTATATCGCTGATGTGTGAATGTTGCCAAAGTAGTGAGCTGTAATGCAGTAGGCCTGCATAAAAAAACAACTGAATTTAAGTCAACATGTGTGACCTTTCTCGCTAAAGTCCATACGCCCCATGACATGGGTTAGATTATCAAGCAAGCAAAACAGAAAAAGGCCGCTGAGGGCAAATATTCCAAGCCAAAATGTAATAAACTGAAACGGGTTCAGTTTTTTTTTTTTTCATTAACCATTACTTATTGCTTTGCTCAACTCCCTGTCTCATCATTCTCAGATATGACAAACAATGAATGTTGTTTGTCTAACTTTTTGCTTGTCCTGTGTTTGTTTACTTAGGTGCATTGGACCAAGACTGCAAGACTGTATTGGCTGGATGGACAGGTACAACATTATTTTCCGTGTATTCCCTTTCTTACGAAAACACACCTACACTGTAGCGCACACCATGTACACACAGTCACACGCACACCCAAAAGAATATCAGTAAGCAACGTCTCTGATTAATGGCTAGCTCTAAGGTCCAAAATCCCTGAGTGTCCTTAATGCCTCTCTGTGCGTGCATGCTTGTGTGTGTGTGTGTGTGTGTGTGTGTGTGTGTGCGCACAAGCAATTTGCCTGGTTCTTGATAAATTGATAGTGCTTTAGCTTTTGTTCTGAGGCTACTGGGAGGGTGAGGGAACAAATGCAGTTTACAGCAAATGGATTCAAGATTTCATAAGAGAAACAGTTTGGCATCAAGTGGCTCTGAGAATTGTTGGGTGGTGTTTGGAAAGGAAAAAACAAGGCTTATAGGCAGGGTGAGCAGCCAACACATAAGAACGTACTGATGGGTTTGGAGATCTGCAGCACAACACTGCCAAAATATCTAAACCGTGCAGCAGGCTAGGACAGGATGCTTCAGAATGACAAATCCGTACAGTTAGATACATAGACAGACACAACGGATAGCCATTAAATCTGATCAATATTCAGTCATGAACCTTTTACTGAGACCAATAGATGCATAAGGAGATACCTATCATTTCAGAGAAAACATTCACGTCTTTTAGAGATCTGCTAAAAATCAAACATTCTCCTTCTGAAATAGTCTTTGGGACA
>NW_027176274.1:7387520-7562520 GCF_023349555.1 Cebidichthys violaceus | reverse complement strand
ATATTGGAGAGGACACTTCTGTTTGGAAGAGGTATTGGACCATACCATTAGAAGCGGAAAAGGCACTCTTCCTTCATGTTAGAACAAGAAGAGTACATCATCTAATACACTTGTGAGAATAAAGTCTGGTTTCACCGCTTTCTCCCTCTTCAGAGCACACAAGTATCTGTAAAGTGTCTTTGCCAATAGCTTCTATAATGACGAAATAGCACAGATAATTTTTATTATCCTACTTGGAATTCTGTCATCTATGCAGACATTTATACTGTTGCTGTTTCTTGGTTACTTATGTATGTTATTCTTCACATTATATAGCTAACAAACAGCATGCGGAAGAAGCCTGCTGTCATTCTTAATGCTAAAGCAGAATGTACTGCAAACAACATTAAACGGTATCTGCCAAAACTGATGCATGTTTATTTAAAAGGAAGTATTTAATAACTACAAGGGACTACTTTTTTACTGAGCGATCACAAGAACTAGGCGGAAATTGACAGCCCTCTTACCTTGCAGTGGTATCTAACTTGTAAACACACACATTTATGCCGTGTAGTGTATGCAAAGGATTTCACTTTTTTTGACTGCTTTTAACCAATTCTGCAATGTCTAAACTGGCTAAACTACTTTTCACAATTAGTTTGTGCAATTAATGCATTCATGTTTTCTCATCGTTCTGTTGTCAGTAAAGTAGCAAAATGTTGCTGTATAAATGGCCTTATACAGCAACACTCTTAAATGTATAAACTTTTATTTGCTCTTAATTCTCTTTTCTTTTCTGTAAAGAGAAACTCCAACTCCAGATGCTCCAAACATTCTTAACCATCAAAATCTTCTCTTAGGTAAATTGGAGGCATTTTTTAGCAATTGCATATTATTACCATAGGTTACGCCTCTGAACACTATGTAAGGACTAGGCAGTTGTTATGCCATGTGCAAATACTCTGGCTCATGCCCAATAATTGGAGGGATATTGGAGGGATGTCACCAAAAATGAGAACTCCAGTAAAAGTGAAATTGAGGTAATGATAATTAAACCTAAAAAAAAAAGTAAACATGTGAGTTTCCTGAGTGTCAGTACTGGAAAATCAAAAAGCACTATGTAAGCCATTTAGAATATCATCCAAGGGTTTTTATAATCTTAAATGGGATAATGGACCAGTGTATATTTGCCCACACATGTAGCAATCCAATCATCATAATTAATCTATAATGTATGATAATTTAATTTTGATTATTTGATATTCTTGCAATTGTTATGTTCCTTGGATTGTAAAAACAAGATGTTTTTTTCTCGTCTTGGTAAGAGTGCTCTCGCCCACTCGTGAAATGTTCTCTTACCTGAGAAAAGAGCAAAAACAAAGTAAATGCCAGAAATCAATGGGTACTAACAAAAGAACTAATTGTGAGTGAGTTTGTTCCTATATGAGGCCCATTGTTGGTTTCAGTACTGCCTTATACAGTGAGAAGGTGAACAGATCCGATGTGCTGCACTGTGGCTGCTACACAGCCTCAGCATCTTCAGCACTTCTAATGCTGAACAGCTCCCCATACAGTGGAGTAGCATACAGTAGTGTGTGTGTGTGTGTGTGTGTGTGTGTGTGTGTGTGTGTGTGTGTGTGTGTGTGTGTGGATGGATCATTGCTGAGACATCTGTATTGCCCTGTGCGTGTTTGTATATGCTTGTGTGGCCCCCGCCTTCCTTGTTTCCACCCTGCAGAAGCTGATTTGTTATTCCATTTAAATGAAGAATGGCTATTGTTTTTAATCAAATGGTAACCATGAGCCAGAGGGACATAAGCTGCCAACCACAGCCAGGCTGATTTACACTCCTGTTCAGTTTTTCTCTCTCTGCCCGCCCTCCCCTCTCTAATCTTCCGCTCTTCTCCTAATTCTCCTTATATTGCTCCCTCTCTTATGCTTTTGCTTCCTCTGACTAATTCAGCCACTCGCTTCTCCATCGCTGTCTTGTTGTTGTTGTTTCTGCCACATTTCCTCTCCGCTCCACTTCTTCCTCCCTCCCTCCTCTCATATAATCTTTCTCCCTCACTTGCTGTTAAATCTGTCCGTTCCTCCACTTGAGGAGTAATGAGACAACAAAAGTGTCAACTCCTTTTCAGGCTCCACAATTATCCACCTCCCCCACCTCTTTCTCTCGCTCTTCGTCCACCTTTCTCCATCTCCCTATTCTGTTCACATATTAAATCTCTCACTTGTGATATTGAAATGATAATGGAACTGGATTCGTCTTGTTGGAAAAATGATGTCATTGTAACCCTACTGTTCCCTGAAGTACTGGGCCGTTACTTATTAGTATTTTGCAACAAATTGCATGACAATATTAATGGTTTTTAGATTAGATACAGTAAATATTGAATTAAAAATACTCTATTTTAAGAAATTATTCTTGTTTAAAGAAAAACTTAAATTGCGAGTAAGCGAGTTAAAAACTGAGTTTAACATTATGATTTCCAGGAAATGATGTCACAGTTTTTAGAAACAGCCTTTTTGGAATTGATCCAAGGAACAGTTGTGTTAGTGAATATTAGCAAAAAGTACTAAAGTAAAGTAGCTGTTACTGCGTGTACCACATGGAGATTCCTGAACATGGTAGTGTTTTGTGTTCCCATGATTGTCCTTAAGATAAATCACATATAATTGCTTGTCAGTGTAAGTGATATCAGGTATTTCTACAATTGAATGACTTCTGTTTTACTGGATGTGTTTTTTAGCTGGTGGAACCTTTAACACCAAGTGGAACTGCACCCAACCAAGCCCAGCTTCGCATCCTCAAAGAGACAGAACTCAAAAGGGTCAAGATTCTCGGGTCCGGGGCCTTCGGGACTGTTTACAAGGTAAAATGCACAAAAAAATTAAATAATAGTAACTAGTTTGCATGCCTTTCAGGTTGTACTTGAATGAATGCTCAAGTTGAGATCATGATATGAGATCGTGAAAAAAAAATAGGAAGACAGGAGAGACGAATTGCAGGATCATTAATGACAGGAAATGAATTGGAAGGCTGGAGGCGTGTGATGAAAAGAATAAGTAATAGCAGACACGGAGACCCCTGGGGTTACAGTGAAATAAGAGGTATCTGAGGTCACCACCAGTGTGATGATGAGTTGGGGAGAGGTAGAAAAAGATACAGCTGAAATTATAAAGACCAGACTCTCTCACTGAAATCATCATTGGTCAATTTGTAGATCCATCCATTCACAATATAGCACATTTATATGTCAGAGGTATGGTAGCAGAAGCACAGGTGTCCTTTTTCAATATCTTGCACATTTCCTTGGGGAATCTCAAGGCATCTCTAGGCAAATAAGAGTACATTGTCCATTCTGAGTTTCAGAGGGGAAGCATCCAGGCCGACTTGAAAATTGAGTGTTGTACTTTGCAAAACTTCTCTTTTCACCAAAATGCCTCACTCTCTCTCTCTTACACAAGCTCTATTTGTTGAGCTGCTGAAGGTACCCTGTTGAGTTATGACCACTGGTGCCACGGAGAAACGTTTCTGTTTTTGTTTGTATTTTGTGTTTTACTGACAAACGCACAATGACGCACATGTTAGCACACAAGACGTAGTGCGTGCAAGCCAGAGACAATGAACAGGTAAAAAAGAATCAGAGGATAATTAACCTGAACTGGAATTTCTCTCAGATCTGTTGCAGCGTAATACGATGTCTCTTTTTTTTTTTTACACTATTTCAGAGTTGAATGCAGTAACTTGTTGAGAATTATTATGGATTTTATTCGTAATAAAATACATTTTAGAATGCAGTAAATGGATTTAGGTGGGAAACACTGAATTTAAACTGTAACTTCAGAGGGTAGCGTTAACTGGTAATCAGTCCATTTTTTCATCACCTGTAAGACCCCAGGACTCATTTTGTTCAAACCTCACCTGGCAGAGTTGACCAATCGTCTTGACGTGGAAGCGGGTCCAGTGCTTGTATTGGGTGGAGTTGTCCTTAATGTCACGTTGAGCTCCAACGCAAGTACTGTAGCAATTAGATAGAGAAACATTGATGAAATCCTGAGATGTTTACAAAAGAACCATGCTAGCTAGAACATAAATGTACAACATTACATATCCCGCATGCTGTTAATATGAGAAAAAAATAGCAATTCATTCTGCTAAATATTCATCTAAGTGTGGGTAGACAGACTGTGTTTCAAACGGAGGCATCACTTTGGAGTTCCAGCTTTGCGAGGACACATTTTTTAACTCAATGAGCAGAGGTGTCGGTCTTTCTGTCACTGGGGATATGTAGTCACATCAGGGCAGAACAAAGGTGGAACACATTTAGAAAAAGTTGAGAGGCACTTTATTTCTCTCCTCTGTTAAATGCTTTGGCCACTTTGGCAGCTGCTTAATCACTTTAATCCCACCTGAAATTGGATACTTCAAAATGATTAAATAGTTTTGCCCAAGTCTCTTTTGAAGGACAAAATCACAGTTAATCATACAGTATGCAGAACATCTCATAATCTGCCAGTGAGAATATGGAAGATGGTTATTAAGACAGCTGACAAATTCAAGGTGAAAAATCCTTAATTTATTAATTGAGATTCCTCCTGTTCAAATCTTTAATATGTTGGTGGGATGTTGGTGAGTTGGAGTTTGGTGACTTGGCATTCAGTATAACGACTCATCGCCTGTTTGTGTTTCTTTAGGGTATTTGGATCCCAGAGGGTGAAACTGTGAAGATTCCTGTCGCCATTAAAATCCTGAATGAGGCCACGGGACCCAAGGCTAACGTGGAGTTCATGGACGTGAGTATCTTGAAAACTCCCAAATTAAACAGAAGAAACAATAAATGACAAGTTTCTTCTAGTTTTCCATCAGCTCAATTTTATATTTTAGAAAATGTTGTCATATTAACGCATTATGTTTGGTTAGGTCAGTCCAACAGATACAACATATACCTATCAGGGCACTGTTGCATTGGTGACTTAACCCTGAGAGGTGTTAACCATCTTATTTGACCAGATTGAAACCACTAATCAGTAACTTTTGAATCACCTCCATTGATGGAATGAAGCTTTTAAGAACAAAGTTCAGACTCCAAAGACACCAGAAGAGAAAACATCAGGGGCCCCTATACGCACCCACACACACACACACACACACACACACACACACACACACACACACACACACCCCTACACACACACCATGCCACAGGCACCCGGCCCAGTGCAGAAGGCCCTATTTAAAAAATATTCACAGCACGGCTCATTTCAAAAGGAAAATTAAAAAAGGAAATTATCTCCCTATGATGATGCAATGTAGATGAAATATCCTCCATCAACACACGTACACATACAGACGCAGGCACTCATGTTGTGCACTTAGTTTGACAGTCTAAGAGGGAGAATTTTAGAGTGTTAGCTTTTCTATTTTTATCAGGACATCTTTGATGAATATTCGTTGTGTGTTTAGCGTAATGCTCTATGCATTTTGAGGGCTTGTCTGGCAATCAGAGAACCAGTTATCAGTGATGACATGATGTTGGGCTTTACTGTAGAAAGAGGGATGGAGATGTAAAACTCTAAATATGCATTTACCAGCAAAACATGCATTTAAGTACTATAAGTTGTCTGATGTATGCATGTCTCTATATGTGTGCGTACCATTACATATAGCCAGCTGCTCACCCCTAGTTCTCCATCCAACTCGCTCAGATGGGGTGACAGAATATAAATGGTAAATTAACTTATTATCACTGGTTATCGAAGGGAGACACTTTCCTGGGCTTGGGGAATTCAGTCTAGTGATCTTCTAGCTGCAGGCCACATTCACTTGCCACTGACTGTTTGAAGAAGTCACAGAGAATTGATCATCATTCAATCCGTGTTTGTGTGTTTGGTGTATGTTTGTTTCCTACTCCTTACCTGTGGAGCACATAGAGGAGGGAAGTTATTCTATCAAATGATCCCAAAATGTTTGGCCCAGTTAATAATACCGACACCCCCTTCCTGCTGCCAGTGTCAGTACCCCGCAAGATTGTCATACATGTATGTGTTTGCAAGTGCGTAAGAGTGTCTATGTTTGTGTGTGTATGTAATCACAATAGTGGCTAAAGGCAGAAAGGGCATGCTACCGAATGTTATTTCTTTGAAAGACAAAATCGTCCTCAAAGCTTGTTTTGAAGCAGGAGAAACCCTGGTCTGTCCGTGGGTATTGCATTCAATAATTATTCAACCTCTACTGGACTCTATGGGTAATACTCCTCTCAATACTCTTAATCACAAGGACACCCAATGAAAGTTTGCATAAGCGTATTTGGCAAATCAAGACTTGCCTACCCAAATATGTGCTGACTCCACAGTATGGAAGGCAGCACCTTCATCAAACGTCTCACAGAAATCATAGTTCAGTGGTCATCTGCCGCTTCCTCATCATCAAAGGCTGAGGCGAAGTGTAACAACATAACGGTGAGAAGGAGAGAATGTCGTCGGCCCCCAGCAACCTCAGCTTTCCCAGCATCGCCCTCATGGATTCAGCTGGGATCAGAGAGGGCACATAAGGGTCCTGCTTGGAGCAGACAGACAGTGCAGAAGTGACAAAATCACACAACGCAATGGCGAGGTTTTCCGCCCACACCCTCGTTCCTGTTTGATGTTGTAGATAAGTCGATGTTGTGATTATATTTCAGTGTGTTTCCGTGTGCTTGGGATCGGAGGACAGGAGATGGAGAGGAGATTACCCTTAGAATCCAGTGGAGGACTCCGTTGTGCTTACAGAACTAGGGTTACAATATTGTAACCTTGGTTTCCCTCGTATTTAACTTCTGTTCTTTTCATTAATGTTTTGCTCAGTATTTGTTCTACATGATTTTCAAACAGACTGGACAATAAATGCAAACAATTTATTTATAAACTACGTTGATAAACCATATTTATAAAGCACTTTGTATAACCATGTTACATGGTGCTTTGCAGAAAATGTCAATATCACAACAGTGTCCTTTGAAAAGAAATTAATATTTCTTGAGATTTTCACTTTGTGTTCCTGTTTTGTTCCACTTACACATCATTTCAAAAACATTACACACAATTATTTGAAAATAACCTCAAATAAAGTATTGAATGTGTTCAATTCACATAACGGCGAATTTCAAGTGAATAAAGGTTTAAGTTTTTAAAGTGGTTAATGCCATTACTCAAAATAATTTAATCTCCCAATTTAGTGTTTTTAAAGCAAATTGGATGACTACTTTTTGCAATACAGCAATTTTCAGATTTTTTGTTTTACTATAACTCTGAAGACATAGAAACACTTTAATTTAAAATTGATAGAGAGTCACTTCAGCAAGAGTAAAATCTATTTAATTACGTTGTAGTTTGGCTGTAATTTTGTTTAACAGAAAGATGAGAAATGGCCAGAGTGAACATTTTCCACTCTAAAAAAAACCATACTATTGTGTTTTGTTAAATATCACGTTTTCTCACTGGGTGTTTATGCCGTACATTACATATCCATTATCCTTTATATCCATGACACAGACATACCCTCTACTTGATAAATCTATAATCTACTCACATTCATTATGGAATTACCTCCATAATCCCACAATTATTAACTACTTAAAATGCTGTCAGTGTTGTAGTCTAGTTTAGTTTATTACTTAAAGCCTTTCCTGTAGATTTAAGAGTGCAAAACCAATATACTATTATATACTATTCCATTTTAATGAGTGAAAATGTGAAAGTGCAATAGGATGCTGTGTCATTGGGGCCTTTCATTCATGGACCTGAACTCACAAATTTGAATTTATATAATGTGATCCACTCGCCGTTACCTTAAAGATATTCATGCATACAAAGGTTAAGACATCTCAGGAAACCACATCACATTGACAGGGGAACCCTGGAGTTGAAAGGGATCCTGTCCAACAGCCTTACTGAATATACTGCCAACACATGAACAAGTATCTGATTATGCAAGCGTTGTGATACCTGAGCCATAAACTGTAAATCCTAAACTGTGTTGTGGTTGTATCTCTCTGTCAGTGCACTGTGGACACATACTGTGTTGTGTATTATTATGTATAATGTATAGTTACACAGAATAGATGGTCTATATATTGTGTTTGGTCGTGTTTTTGTATCATTTGAATAATAGATTGCGTATGTTTATATGATACTACGATCGTATTCTTGCAAACTAATAATAATATTTTTTCTTATTCTAAAAATGCCGCACATAAAGATGTTGACACTGCAGGCAAGTTCAAAGCTCTATTAATAATGTACTGGAGCCGCTTCTTCATATGGACATATTTACTGTACAGTAGCGTATTCTCTAATAGCAACACTTCAGACCGAACCAGCGGAAAGACAGAACTGCCTGTTAAAAGACAGTGACAGATGATTTACAGCAATCTCACCTTGGTGTAGTTGCTACATTTTTAGTCAACTACAAAGCATGCTGACAGTCTTGTGAAGCATTGAGTCACTTTGATGTTGAGGTTATGAATAAAAATCAGCTGTTTCTTCAGGAACCTTGCTGCTTGCTTCAAGGGGAACTTCAGCCTTAAACAGAATAAGGGATCATATGGTCTTTGACAGTTCAGTCTACACTTGCAAACAAGATAAACTTCGCCAGTGGGTTAAGTCTTTGAACTATAGCTCCTGCATTTGTCTTCTGACACTAACTGAAAGACTACCTGCTTGGGCACAATACAACATATTATTAATATGGTACTTCTATGTTTTCTTGTTCTGAATATGCAAAGAGAAGCACAATCTAGTTAGTGACAAAGTCATCAAAAAAAGAAGTGTAAGTGTGTTTTGTGACCGGATTCCATGTACAGCTTTATCCAAATAAGGACAAGCAGAGTGTTTGGAACTGCATTTCAAGATCAAAAGTATCTAAGATCAAAAATAACAATATTACAGTAATGTATTTTCTGTTTGTGTTTTGCTGAAACAGTTTGTTGTTACCTGAAGTGAACAACACTATAGAATCTGTTGACAGACCATTTCAGATGTCAAACTCTCAACCCTTTCCCCCCACATGCCTGAGTGTATATCTGTCTCATTCAGGAGGCCCTGATCATGGCTAGCATGGAGCACCCCCACCTGGTCCGCCTGCTGGGTGTCTGCCTGAGTCCCACCATCCAGCTGGTCACACAACTGATGCCTCATGGGTGCCTGCTCGACTATGTCCTCGAGCACAAGGACAACATCGGATCCCAGCTGTTGCTCAATTGGTGTGTCCAGATTGCCAAGGTAAGGTTTGAGAAAGTTTCTTTATCGTTGTTATACTCACTGTATGGTTGATTGGTTTGGTAATTGGCAGGCTGGTGGATTAGCAGATCAGTAAAGGCTTGTTTTAAGTATTGGTTTTGTATTGTATTGATAAGTAATGAATATTGATCATTTTGTTACCCTAACAGTTTTTTATCAGTGGATTGTCTTCACTGATTGCTGCTTTTTTGCTTCCTTGACTGCACCAAATATCTCAATGAGTCATACGTGATGTTTTGGCGTGTTGGTGGGCCATTGGACCCTTAGTTGATCTTTACTGCAGACTGTGTATCATGCACTGCATACTTCAGGATTATCCCTCATTCCTTCTTGAATCTTACTGTATAAATTGTGTTTGCTTTGGATTACATGTACACCCAAATCTACTGAACCATCCGTATGCCCGTTTGTGTGTCTCAGCTAAAAGAGGCCAAGTGATTCACTCCATTGCTTCCAGAGTGAAAGGCAGATGTCTGCTGGTATTTGGTAAAGTGTCCGTGAGTGTGTGCTGGTGTGTGTGTGTGGAGGATTCAAATAGCAGACAGTGGTGCCCCTTCCCAGCCTCTCTGGAGAACTGAAGTAAATAATTCAAAGCCTAGCTTGATTTTGGTGGTGTTGAGAGCAAGGAGCTCAGTGTTACAGGATAATCGATTTAGGAGTGCATTTTAATTTGTTCTTATATATTTGTCAATATTAATAGGGGACAGCTACACCTTTTAATTAACCTATCTCCCTTTGTCTGACACAAAAATCACCACAGAGTCGATTCATTATCTGACTCGGTATAAGAACCGTAACAACACCGTAGCATTATGAGCAAACAAATTCATCTATTGATTATCAAAAGGTATTTTTTGCAAGGCTATGGTATTAGATTGCAGTGAACCTCTGTATATATCATGTGATATAATTATGTCTCCAAACATGCTGCATTTGACAGATGGCTGATGAAATTCTCATACACAGAGAGCAAAGTAATTGGTTAAAAAGCCAAGAGAAGCAGAATGAAAATGACTAAGCAGTCGATGCAGTCCCAGATTTAATATCTTAGACAAATATTTCTGTTGCCATTTTTGGCTAAATCAGAGGCAAGCTGTACTCTAGTGAGCTTCTATGGGAAAATATTAAAGCATCAATTAAACTTGGGTTCACAGTTATGATTGCACCACATAAAGTGTTTTTATATACCAAAGGTGATCAGATCATGCATCAATTCTTGTCGTGCTGACAAAGTCCCCATGCTGTGTAAACATTTTCATAGTATGGAATTAATCACACAAATTACTTTGTGGAAAAAGGATGTAGATCATCTATATACACAGGAATAAATAGTTGCCCGCTGTGAACAGTTGTCAACATGGTGGGATGTATAATTCATAAAGGGTAGATATGAGGTTGTATTATTTACCATTGTTATTCTGTGTCTCAAGTGTGTATTGTTTAGTGTGTTCAATAATTGGCTACAGCTCCTGGGGACTCAAATAGCCGTCAGGGGCCAGGTTTAATAAGGTGCCCACATATGGGTTCATGCTCACACAAGCATTTATCTGAATATGCCACAAAGGTGAATTAGGACCACCATCAACATTTCCACTTCTCATAATAGTTCTCATAATAACTTGTCCCATGCTTGAGTAAAACATATTTCCTGCATATAATTTCATTATCGTTATTATGGATGTATACATCTACTCATGCAGGGTCTTAAGGGGCTCTCAAGGCTTGCAAGTGACAGGGCTCCACTCTCTGAGGCAACATCCCTGTGGCCCTCCCACTCTGTCATGGCCGCCATCACAGCCATAGATTATTAATGGGGTGATCTGCCATGAGAGTCGTACTAATGAGCAGATTCATTAGAGCTACTACGCATGCAGGGCTCTGATGCCACAGAGTGTTATTCTTTTTCTGTTCCTTGGGTCTGATTTTTTATTTTATTTTTCTACATCACTATTTCCTCATTATGCCTGGTTGCTTTTTACATCTCCTCCTAGTCCACCCACTCTGTGGTCCTCTTGTTCATATATACAGAGTAGTGTTGCTACAATGTCAGATGTTTGACTTTGGAAACACTACTTCAATACAAAAAGTGATATATCAAAATATGACTCCACTGCAATACAGTGGGAAGAAAGGAAAACATCAAACAGATCTACACAACTCCTCAAGTAGCCTGACACAAATTTGTCAACTTCAGAGGAAGGGAAATCCATTTGAAGGCATGGTGCGTTTTTGTCAGTTGATGTCTTGATACCACTTTTAATGCCAGTACCAAAATGCTAAAGTCTCTGTCGATACCGCTCTAACAACAAAAGAGACATAAAGAGGGGAGATGATATCATATAATGAGTCCATACCACTCTGATAACAATACACATTTCTTCTTTAATATGTATATCTACTAAGCTGTAAACAAGCCAAGTAATGGACATGTGCTTGGCATTGTCTTGCAAAATGATAATTTGATTCTACTTTAATTTGAAATGCGTTAGCACACCCTCTATTGCTGCTACAATGGATTCCCTCATTTATGAGCCATAAAACGTTTTATCTGGGGCAATGCTTTTTGCAGGGTGAAGCTAAATCAATTCAGTGTGTCGTCAGAGTTAGTAACATATACACAGGAGACACATTTCAGTTCCACAAATTAGCTTTTAAATGGTACTGTATACTGGTATGATGTTATCACACAGTGTAACTATACAACTACAGTAATTAAGTGACACTTAATTTAAATTTCTCTGACATTTGTCTGTTTTGTAGTCTATTCTAAACTAAAAGCAGATTATCTGTTGTTTTTTTTAAAAAGAATGCCAGTTGAAATAAGACACAGTTTAAATAATAACGTAATATGTTTCAGAGTCAGTTTCATCTGCAGTTTAACACAGTTAATGCGACAACACTGGCAATAATCCAGTAATTGCAGTTATAGTCTTCATGCCATGAAAATGGAACTGTGGCTGTAAGGCACCCTGTAATAATACATACAATTTTTTGAACTAGTAGAAGAGACGCCGAAAGATACAGCAGAAGAGAAGTCATATCATTTGCCGCATTCGCACAAGTTGTACATAACAGTGATGGTTGCCTTCGCAATTCATATTCTTGTTAAATATTTAATGTGAACCCCACGTATTCTGCCTTTGAAGGAGAACTTGGTGTCCCACTACCTGTGAGACTTGTTTCAGGATGATGCATCATAACCATATCAATACAACAGCACTGTTTAAACAACCTCAGCTACATGGCAGGAATACCTCATCGAATCACGCTTTCCAGCAAATCTTTCCTGCCCCTCGCCAACATTACTGCTTTGGATTTCCTCCAAGCCAGGTGTTGTGGTTTGTGGTGTGTGTGTGTGTGTGTGTGTGTGTGTGTGTGTGCGTGTGTGCGTGTGCGTGTGCGGTAAGAGGGCCCACAGTGTGTATCACAGGGTCATTTCTCTGTGTAAACCTGACTAGACAAACATGCATTTCTCCAACTCATCATAAACATCCCCAGGGTTCCAATGAAATCTCAGTTCATTCCTATTTCCTTTCTCTTCTGTCTACTCCCCTTCTCCTGTCTCTCTGTTGGTATTTCTTTTTGTATGTGATTCTCTTATTTTAGTTTTTTTCTGTCCTTCTCTGAACATGTATGTAATAAAACTTTCCATTCCAATCCTTTGTTGGTACAAATAGTATCCTATCACTATTAGTATGTCAAGTAATAAGGCAGGGTTGACTTTGACTTGATTTTTGGACTGCTGTGATAAGCCACCCACTGGCCAATAATTACATTTTCCGCTGTCTTTGAACAACCTCTACCAGTGCTTCTTGTTAATGCTGAATAAGTTTGGCAAAAGATGTATATTGTGCTGTAAGTCAAGCCCACTATGTTTTTTTTGTTGAGTCTTGTTTGGAGTTACTATGTTTCCTACCTAAATGGGACATTGTTAGTTTTTTGCTGACTTGTTAGACCAAGAGTAAAATAATCAACAACTTTTTGGGATAATAATTCCACCAGGACACAATTTTTCAAGGGCACTATTTAGCTCAGGGCAACTAAGGTCTGCCCTTGAATTAATGTGATTACCTTAATAAATTAAAATTACTGCAAGGTTTTCATTTTTTTTTTGTCAATCAGTGAATGTTGATTTAGGACACATTTCCCTTGATGCAAGAACAAGGAATGCTTTCATTCCAAAATAAAAAAATCACCTTTTTTATCTCTTAAATTAAAAGCATTATGTTGTTTACTGTGTTGTTGTTTAAATGATTTAAGATTAAAGTGATAGGCAGAAAATATGTGAAACAATCATCCCATGTTTTCTGAACCAATATCCATCTGACTTTTGTTTGTTTTACAGAATACCCATGTTGGTGTGACTACCAACAAACTTGTACTTCTGAACAAACTCTCCTTCCCCTCTCTTCTCCCACGCTTGCCTCTTGTAGAAAACACTTAAACTGCATTTGGATGTTTGATTCCATCCAGCACTGGCACATAACATGCCTGCTCCAAGACTGCATGTTAACACACGGAGCGAGAGGCAGATCACAGGCGTCAAGCCTTTGATGCTACCAACCATTAG
This sequence comes from Cebidichthys violaceus, assembly GCF_023349555.1. Lineage (NCBI taxonomy): Eukaryota > Metazoa > Chordata > Actinopteri > Perciformes > Stichaeidae > Cebidichthys > Cebidichthys violaceus. The sequence goes on along the minus strand of NW_027176274.1, from coordinate 7,548,692 downwards.
AAATGTCAACAAGTGTCCACTATCCCCTTGCTCTATCTCTCGCTCTAGTTATCCCTCTCTTTCATTTCCAAACTAATTAATTCTGAATCTTTTTTGTGGTGGTCTTTCATGACTGCATAAATAAGTGTATGATCCAATGTTAGCAGCTAGAACGCTTCCCTTCCCCTGGGCCTGAAAGGCCTGTTTGATTTGAGAGAGCTGCTTTATACATGTTGTCATCAGTTGCAATTCTCATCAAAGTGGAAGGCTAATTAGGTAGAATTTGTATATTTCATGTGTTGTTTATGTAAGTGGTATTTAAGCACAATACTTTCATCAATAACTCAAACACACAAACATCAATTTGTGGGGAAATTCATGTTAAAAATAAATGATCATTGACACAGGGAATTAAACTGCCTTAACATATTAGCCTTTTGATATAGTGGTAATACTTTCCTCCAATCACAAGCATACGTTCGCCTACTAAAAATTTGCTTAAGCATAGCCAGCCAATCAGGACGTGCCTACCCGAATAAGTGGGAACCCTACAGTAACACACAACCCCAAGGCAGCACACATCGCTGCTCAACATCCTACACCCTCTTCAGCAAGCGGTGTAGGATCAGCAGGGCCTCCTTTGAGGGCTCCGCCGGTGCTCATAAAACTAGGTTTACGATATCATAATCTCGTTCTAACTCACTAGACTTTATGGGTACAGTGGGCTGAAACATCAACCCAGCCACACTGATCCTGACCGACTAAAGATTAGCCACCACAGCCCAGTTACTTCTTTATAACCTTGGCCAACACAGCGGAGAAGTTGGGGGCCCTAGCCAACCCAGGTAGTGTGTAACCTAACTGGGTGGAGACATTGCCTAACCCTACAGAGGATAAACAAACAAACAAGCCCTGCACAACCGACTCACACCCACCATCTTCACCAGTCCTGTGTAGTTCCAGTGAGCACAAACCCTGAAAAGGAGCCCTCCATGTCCAAGATATAGAACCATGTGAATGGACAAGACGTCGACCAAGACGCAGCTGTACACATGTTCTCGATATCACTCCACCGAACAAAGCCGCAGACACTACCACGCTGCGTGTGGAGTCTCCCCCTGCCTGCCTATAGACTTGGGAGATTGGATAGGGCTTTACTGCCACAGCATCCCCAAAGCACAGGAACAGCTGTTTGGTGTGTCTGATGGGGACCGTGCATTCAACAAAACATGGCAAAACGCAATCTTTACTGATACGCCAGAAGTGCAATTGTCAAAGACAGACACAATCACCTGCTGGGGACTGGAGTCGCATTTGCACTGGCAACTTTCACAATAAATGTAGGGAACATGTCATACACTAAACACACACTTTCCCGAAAGGCAAAAGGTCACAGTAGGTTAAAACAAACATCTACTATGCTATGAAATTTAATATACCACAATGCATAGAATAATGACAAAATAAAACGTGGGTACTAGAAAGATTTTCACTTAAGTTAATCCCACCTTGGCTATATGCCAATTACTTCTGTAATTATGTTATCCTGTTCAGACTGCAATAAAAGCAGTGAGGATAAGGAGTTGGGTCCAAGTTTGTTTTCTCTTTCTCTGGTGATTGGCACATCGGAGTGATGCTGCCAAATGTGCGTTAGCATTTTTGGATGTGTCCCCATTTACATAATAACACACCCGGTGGAGCAACGCCGATGCACCTTTTTTAACACTCTCTCTCTCTCTTGTTGTTGAAGCCACAGGCAGGTATTCCAGCTCAAGAGTTTCACTTGCCATAATGTGAAGGACCCGCACGCCAAATCGGCTCATTTTACTAACCTCAGCACATTTCAATTTAAAAAATGAATCTGATCTGCTCAAGTCCCGTAAACTAGTTTACATGCAGTGGTCATCACAAGCGAGAAATCTTTGCGAAGCAATTTCTGCGGAGGGCTTCCTAGGAGGCTGATATACAGGACAACGATGAGACATTGTCTTCATCATCAGCAGACGAGGCCGATGTCTCAGCATGGATGACCGGAGGCAGCAGAGGAACGTATGCGGCAGGGGCAGGGACTTTGACGCCATCAATCTCAAACTCCGGCTTGCTCTCATTGAAGCAGAGCATCACATTAAAAGAGTCGGAAATTACCCCACCACTGCTGGCCATGCTCGGTGGCTCCTGAACACTGCACTCTTCATGGTCCCCTACCAAGGCACTCAAAGCACGCGTCGCAATCTGTCCTGGCAATGAGGCTGGGCACTGACGAGGTTCTTTAAGCGGCAACTCCATCCTTTGAGCTAGGCAGTCAGTGGCAAATCACTGTTTGCTAAACATAAAACGATGTTGAGTAGTGATGTGTGCTGCCTTGCATACTGTGAGGTTTGCGTGCATTCAGGAAGCTACATCCTGATTGGCCGTATTTATGCAAATTGTCAGTGGGCAAACACATTATTGGAAAAGAGTATTACCCATAAAGTCCAGTAAAGGGCGGAGCCTGTGTGGCTTGGAACTGCTGCTCCTTTATGCCAAAACGAGTCAGTTGAGGTGGTTGATCTGATTGGGATGCCCACTGGACATCTCTCATCTGGCCTGAGAACGACTTGGAATTCCCCAGAAAGAGCTGAAGAAGTAGTAGGGAGAGGGACATCTTCTACTACCTTGCTCAGAGTGCTGCCACCATGGCCCAGACCCAGATAAGCAGCAGAAAATGAACAGATATATAGATGGATTTGCGGTCTTTGTAGTATTTTTATCATTGAAAATTCTTGGTTAGTGAACCTTAGTCACCCAGAATGGCCTCTGCATGCAAAAGCACAAACCTCAAGGCAGCAGACAGATAAATAGTCACCAGAAAGAAGAGAAGGATACACAAAGACTATTAGGCCTTCACTGACTCATGGTTGCCATGCTGTCAATCAAAAGTACACACAAACAAGCCAAGAAGAATACATTCTCTCTCTCTCCGTTTCGTTCTCTGTAACTCTCTCTCACTCGCACACAAATAACAGTGACGCAGATTTAACTGTGTCTGGCTGAGTCGTGATGGATGTAGCCAGGTAGGGCAGTGGGGGAAATGGATGACTGCAGGCAGCCCACACAATGGATGATACTCACAGCTCGGGGAGACAGGTCTACACTAATGAGTGACTGACAGGCGCACATGCACTCATACACACAGGTAAATGACGGCAGGTAGATATCCAAATCTTGCAAACATAACAAAGTGGACATCACGTAATTTGGTTGGATTATGCACACATATTGTTTTGTGATGCCCTCAAATAAACACAAATGCCATCACACCGACACAGACACTGTTTGACGTACCAGGTATTAGGTCCATGTTTCCCTTTTTTTTTACTATTTACTTCACTTTTCTTCTCATCGTTTCTGTCAGTGTCAGACCATAATTGTTTTCACAACCTTCTCTCAAATACACACACAGAGTCACACTCAAACACCATGCTGGAGATATGTTTCTTTATCCAATGCTTTATGTCAAGCCCTTGCCCTATTTTCCCTCCCATCACTACTCATTACAGAACTCCGATTTTATATTTATTTCCCACGGAAAATAGATATACCACATCTCTGCAAACAGAGATATGTTACTCTGTATGTGTGTGTGTGTGTGTGTGTGTCACTTAGGTAGCCTAGAGGCTGTAAAAGTGGGCTCTCTCCCAACAAGTCAATTAAAATTACATTTAAAAAAATGGGTTCCAGCCAAGAGACTGTCAAAGCATAGATGAAAGGTTTGTACTCTATAAAAACAATGAACTACTTTGCACTGTTTTAATTGTCATTGATTATGCTGAGTATCATTGAAATGATGAGGTTAAGAACAAGGCTGCATTCAAGTGTGGCATCAAGCTTCATTTCCTGCATTGAGCAGCTATTGCAGGCCAATATGGCATATGGTCAATTTTTTTTACATTCCACTTCATCAATGTATAAAGGCAAACATTTGGGGTGTAGTGCCACCACAAAGTTCAACTCACACCACGGCCTTCAACTCTTCGACCCCTCAGCTAACATTAGTTTTTCCCTGACTTGATTGAGTCAATACTAATCCAAGCGATACAAGTTGCTCAATTTCAGCTGTGTTCACCTACCAGTTTGAGCTTTTAAAAAACATATACATTTTCTTCTTCTCGGAAATTAGTTGTTTTGACCATATTGTTTTGTAGATGGTATTATTATTAATGCTCTGGTGAGCCAGTTTTCAGTAATTTAGCAATTTGTTTTAGAAAATTGTTCAGTTGAATACTAGTTTGGTCATTTTCACCCAGTTAAATTGATTGCTATTTAAGCAACTGTTTCTTCTATAAATGATCCAGTCTTCAATTTATGCAGCGTCTTTGTTGTTTTGTTAACAGATTTACAATAATCTAAAGTGTTTGCATGTGAATGAATCTTACTGCAACACATCATCTTTATTGATACTGCTCAGCGGATTGACAAGCCCGTTATTGTGTCAACATTCATTATTATGGATGATAACCATTTACATAAGTAAGGGTTTGAATCCCTGGGCATGGCTGGAAATGTGGGTGGCTATTGGGAGTTTATGTATTTATGAATGCTGTCATACTGTATGTAAGTTAATATATTGTAAATATGTACCTCTGTGTAGGTAGTTTACAGCCAAAGTTTTGGTGTGTATGTTCTGGTGTTAATGTTAGTGGATGGCTCGTCATTTCTTAGCCATGCAGGCGGAAGGCCAATGCTGCGACAGCTTGGACCCACTTCACTTTCAATTAGTCGCCTGCCACTGTAGATGCCTGCTCACCAGCCTATCTGGAACTGGCTCAAGCCCTGTGTGTGTGTGTGTGTGTGTGTGTGTGTGTGTGTGTGTGTGTGTGTGTGTGTGTGTGTGTGTGTGTGTGTGTGTGTGTGTGTGTGTGTTTGTGTAGATTTATGAATGGTTGTGTGTATGTGTGTGTTTGAGTGTGTGTGATCTGGTCTGGTTGAGATATGTGCCAGGCTCTGTGACATCTCACCCCTTCCTAGTCACCTGCCAGACCTACTTTCGTATGTGTCACATACGAGTTATTGTGAGCAAAGAATGTTTTTACAAAGCACACAATAGATATCAAGCCCCAAAGCTAGCTGATGGATTCCCAACAGCACTGAGAGACCCACTGTAGGTTTAATTTATAAAAGTCACACTTTTTTGATCATCTGATTATGCTGTCAATTTTCCAATCTTCCAGTCTAAAACGATAAATTCCTCAACGTTGAATGATTATATTTAACATATTTAGTTAAAGTTATATTAAGTTTTCCACCATGTTTCCCGTTATTGAGGCGTTTAACTTGTTTTAAACCTTACAATCCTTTGAAATATGGAGTCCATATTCATCGACATAAGTTTATGTGAAGACAAAAACGTTGTAAATAGAAATATATGGTAATTACTTCAATGACTAGCCTGACCTCTGTCAGTTTGTTTACTATGTCACGGTTATTGTGTCAGAACATTAGGCATGTTAGTGAGTCTTGTTTTTGTAATTGAAATACTCTTGAACCTATGACCATGACTTGAAATATTGTGTGTCTGCTAGAACCTTTCTTTGACTGAACACATATCAGCAAGTGCGAGATCAAGACCCAAATGTGTTAAGTACACTTTCCAACTTATCAATTCTGTTTCAGGGAACTCTTTTGGTGTTTTAATAATGCACTTACCAAGATGAGAGAGGGTAACTGAGAGGAAACAAAGCAATCAAAGTCAAGTACAACCAACATGCCATTAAACCTTTTAATGATCTCAACCTTTCCATATTCTGGTTCACTGCAATTAGCAATAAAACTCTTAACGGGTGTGGACTAGTGATGTAGCTGCTGTAGCGCAGGTCAAGATATACGGTCATGCATAAGGACATGCACCATCTGTTATTTTCAGTGGCGTCTGACTCATACAGAGGGCATTGTAATGTACTGTGCCTCTGTTTCTTATAATGTTTCCCTTTCTCTTTGCTTTTTTTTTTTACAATGATGCCACCGATAAGCATATACAGACCAAAGTTTGTGTTTTACATATTCACAAATGATTCTGTGGTAGCCATTGTTAAGTGATGGGTTTTTCTAGCATTGAGATACAGTATTGAACATATATTCATCCCTGCTATTTCATAATGATAAGTCACTGACATTCAAATCTGGCATTCGATTTTTCAAGTGTATTGTACAGTTGTTTTATTTACATTATAATGGCAAAAAATAAATACTGTAGCGCCATGATGAAAAACATAACCTACTCACTGACTCTCATGCTAATACACATCTGCTTATCTCAACGACTTTGCTAGCATACAAATGTGTCTTTGAGACAAACTCAAATAGTGTAGTTTTATGAAACTAAATTGTTTATTGTTTCACTTTCCCTGTCCTTACCCAGATCTGCACCCCTGTGCCTGTGGACCCTGCTTGTGCAGATTTGTATCCAAACCCATTTGAAAATCCAAAACAGTATATCTTGAAAGCTCACGGATCTTTTCAAAGTCTCCTAAGACGCCCTGTGGAATTGTCACAGCTCAAGGTTGTTTTGGAGTGTCATCAGTGTCATCTGAACAATGATGCAAATGGAACAAAACTATAGAAAACCTTTCCCGCTCATTTTTCCTGATCAGGGCACGGAGTTAGGTATTGTTGCAGCTGTTATCATGGCCGAGACAGGATCCTCCCGTTACAATATGGCCTTTGTTGAAACTCGTCGACAGGATGCAGACACGTCTCACATTCCCTTCAGCATTCTGGGCTGGCTGTAAAGACCTCACACAATCACACTCTTGCTTCCACACACATTCCACACATCATATCCCAGAGCTCAGGAGAGGAAGCCATACAATGTTGATAGCAGCTTCCAGCTCGCACACTCTCCAAGGCTTAGCACACATTCACCTGCACCCACACACAAACACACACACAATGAAAAGTACCTGCGTGCACGTAGACAAGAGTCCACACTTGCAGACAGTTCTCAATACAGACCACAAATTACAGACATACTTTTGCACATATAGTACTCGCACACCTCTTGAACTGATGAGAGATACTGTTATTACCGTAAATACAGGAGACAAAGGTAACCCAGAATGAGTAAACTGTCTGGGAGGAGAGGGAGAGGTGAGGCGAAGAAATATATTCAAGAACTTGAGGAGTGGACAAAGCAGATATATTTATATTCATTTAATCTTCCTTTCACCATTGAGGCTGAAGCATTTTTATTATTCACTATCTGGTCGGTAAACCAGCACTTGGAGCAAACGCACAAGACAAAAGAAAAATATTAGTGTTACGCTTACTACCTATGAGCATTTCTATGTTTTGGTTAATTCACCCTAATCATGAAAAAAACATATTTTTTCACTTGCATTTAGTGTGGCAGCTATGGTTTAGGATGAATAGCTGGTCGTCAACCAATCGTTAAAATTTTCGACACCCCCTCTCCACATGTCAAAGTGTCCTTGGGCAAGACACTGAACCACAAACAGAACACATGGCCAGGCTACTGACCATTAAATGTGAGTGAATGTGTGAAAGGATCTATGTATAGGCTTCAATGTATTCACATAGAACCGAGCGATTATTTTTCACATGAAAAGATACAGTGGGGTAGTGAAGTCGCTCTCCTTCTGTGTGTGTTGTAATCTGAGCTTCTCTGTGCTTTGTTAAAATAACCAGGTCGGCATTGTGTGCCTTTTAGTGTATGTTGGTGCACGTGAGAACGTTTTGCTAGCGTTCTCATGGCCGGCGTTCTGCACTGCGCTAATACGTCTTACAGCTGATAAGGGTGTCCCTACCAATGGGTGTCATCGTGGAAGCATAGCGCCCACCCTCCGGTTTGTCCCCCAGGTGAATACTGTTCGCACTGTTGCCGTTGTTTGCACTGTTAGTGTGCTGGCTCAGCTGTCTCCATGTGCAGGAGCCATATGGAGGCACTAGATCAGCTCTAAATTTTGAATTTAGCACCTTTTAATGAGGCAAATTGTGAAAGTCTTTGGAAAAAAAGTGCTTTGTAAATATATTTGGTACTTAGCCATGCAGATAGTTTGGATTTAATTGGTTTAATCTGTCACCGAGATTTCCGTCTCCAACACTTTTATTTGAACTTTACGGAAGGAAAACTCCATATCAAATATGCTGACACCAGGTAAGCTATTAAATTTGCATCATTTGCATTTAAAGCCCATAGCTTGAACATATCCCTTCTTGTAATTTGTAATCTTCTGACCTTTTCCTTTTTGGCTGTTTCTTGGCCCTCGCTCTTTGCTGGGGATTTTCCAAACATTGGTTACCGTTCCTCTCACTACCACTACTTTTCTCATAACGGCTGTTCACCTGCCCTGCACATGAGCAGACACAAACTTGTTGCTGATTGGCTGGAAAAGTGTTGCGTGAATCAGTCTGAGCCACTTTGTTTATTTCCCATTTACAGAGCCAGGGCTGTGTACGAACACCAGATTTTTGTAAGTTATGGTGCCTAACATTTGTGTATTTTTGTAAGTGACATGAGCAAACACACTTTGATACACACACTCGGGCATCACTCCCTGGAACTCCTGCTCCATTGCCGAGCTGCCAGCCTCGCAACAGATCAATCATAGATCACAGCTAATGTCTTCCATTATAGCACCCTGTGATTGCCCTGTTATTATCACACTAATTATGATTATCATCATTATTATCATTTCTCTATTACAGTTCATTACTCCAGACTCGAAAGAGGGTAGTATAATGGTCTGAGTGGCAGTTATTCCATTTATTGATTGGTGAGAAGTTGCAAGCCTTGTTGCATGCTTTTTCTGTCTTCCGACAGAAGCTGTCTCAGTGCTGACAAGGCTAACAGGCCAGTCCACTACCCAGGTCTGACCTATTGGACTGTAAATTGGCAAAATCATACAACATTAAGAAGAGATTGAAAGCAATAAAGTAAGTACTGTAAATTCTTGCTTTCAAGCAAAGTTAGGGTAATTGAAAAAGAAAATACATTATAGCCTCAGGTTTGTGGCCATCATTGAACAAACAAATCTATTGAAAAGAAAATGAAAGAAAGCCAAGGCTCACTTTTGTGTTCAAGAGTTTAACAAAAAGGCCTGAAGAAACATAGTTTTACACCAAGGAAGATTGCCTCAGCCTTTTTTCAAAAAGCATCCTTTTATCTTTTCATACAAACACACAGGCAGATTGTTGTAAAATCTGTACCGACACATTGTGGTACCCCAGTTAAACAACAATCTGCTATACCAGATTTGTTATTTTCAGAAAATCAATAATTTATGCTTTTCCATTCAAAACACACAAACTCACAATGTGGTACACTGCATACTTACATGAAAGACTTTTCTTCATTCAGATTTCTGTCAGCCTAAAATGGCACTAACCTGTTTCATTCCGTGTTTTAGTATGTTTTTCCAGTTAATTGCAAGTATTAGGCATGTACAGAGGAGCTCAATCCTGTCTCCTTCAAAATTACGTTCCTATATACCTAAACTGTATTCTTAATTACGTTTCGAGGGAAAAGTATATTCTCCCTGATTAGGCTTGGGCCCTGGGCCTATTTTTAGGCATCTGCTCGAAAATTGCATACCCATACTAAAAAGAGTGTATTTCTCCAACTACAAGGTGTATTTTAATAGTTTTGGTGTTATAATAAAGGTAACACTTGTGAGATGTGTTCAGATATGTAATTATTAGTACATATGTTACTGGTTAAGAGTAAATTAAGATGGCATACAGCACAAATTGAAAATTTGAATTTTTGCCCAAAAAAAATGCAATTTCAGGATATTATTTTTCAGGAATGATGTAGATGCAAGCTTTAAACCTGTCCCAGATCATAGCACAATATATGGACAGTGTCCAGGCAAATTTTTACTTTGATAAAGTGAAGCATTCAAGCGTTAGAGAGGTTCTAGTACAGAGAGGTCAGACGAGGTCAGCCAAAATGTAATTTTGTTCCAGCTGTTCCATTGTAATTTTATATACTATATAATTATATATTTCACTTGTATGATGGGTCGATTTGACCCAATGAACCTTCCGTAGTCGCGTCAGAGCCTCCTCTGTTGAGACAACCCAACGTGACTTTGACTGTCAGAATCGTTAGCCAATCAGAATCAAAAAACCACGCGAGCGTCAAATTTCTAAAATCCGATTTGCTGAGACGTACAACCCTCCCTTTTTAGCTAGCATGCACAAAACAACCCGGGACCTCTCATTCAAACAGAGGGGCGTCCGGTGAGCACATGGACAGAAACAATTAACGGATCAATACTTTTTTTGCTGCAGAACATCTCAAAGTAAGGAGCTGGTTTATGATGTGATCGATAATGCGGATATTTAGATCGTCAGGTTGCTAGCAATCTTTTAAGCTAACGGGTGTTAGCATTGAATGAATTTTCAAAAACTCATTGGCATAAATGTGGCGAGTGGGTCTGCCTAGGGGGCGCTATATGGATTTTGATATTTGGTAATATATATAGCTTGTGTTTGGAGTTTGTACAAACAGTTGAGATTACTTTGTAGCGCAGGAGCTGCAGTTTGAGCAGGTATGCGACATCATTAGATTCGTTACTGATGAGTGCACTTGTTTGGCATTATGAGTGGGTGAATTTTTGGATGAACACGTGTGCCCCCGCCGGTGGGGGCTCTCGGGTCCAAGAGGTTTGTGATTAATGTTGTAAATTGAAATATAACAAAAACACAACTAAACTACTTGGCTTTGTTTAGTTCAACATAATGGTTTGGCTTTAAATTAATAGGTTTGTATTGTTAGTTAACTTAAGAACTTAAAGGACACAAACGGCAATCTCCTGGGTGAAAGTCCTGTATTTGTTCACTCTAGCCATTCATCCTGACCTCCTCCCTATGCCAACTACAACAAAGTTTAATTATGAACATATTTGTGAGACGTGAAAAACAAATGCAATCCGGGAGAAATTATGTTTCCTTTCAAAAGTAATTGTCAATGTATTTACTTTGCATGCAAATGTAATTTTTTTAAGAGACCAGGCTGGAGAGCTACCAGGCAGTGTCTTTTTAAAAAATAAAGAAGTGTACACACTTTGAGGCCCTTCCTGTGGGCAATATTGCAAATCAAATTGAGCACAGTTGATGTTTACTCGAGAGGTGTCTCAGCAGTGTGTTTCAACACACCCACCCAAACAACCTGAGGCAAACTGCACACACTTCCTCACTGGAAAGCACCAACAGACTGGGCTGCCTACTCTCGGACACAATCAGGCAGATGGCTCACTAGATAGGAAAACTGTCCCTTCTCTGAAATGTGAAGGAATTTGAATAAATGCATACTTTAAATAGCTTCTGTCTCTCACAGTCATCCACCTTAGTCAGCGGCTGACTCATAACCCTGTTTGCGGCATGCCAGACACTCAAGCTGTAGCAATGTGATTAAGGACAGAAAGAACGTCACATCATGCCGCTGCTGGCAGAACACCATTTATCTCCCGATATGTCAAGTTTTCATGAATCAAGACAAATGCTCTTGGGATTTGATTGACAACCATGCATTTTAGGAGATTACGCAATAAGCTTTGAAATTGTTTCATAAGGGAAAGGGTCATACACTTTTCCCAACTCACAGAGGAACACATTTCCATTCAGTTCAAATAAATATACATGTAAAACTGTACTGTGTGAACACTGTAGTGTAGTACATTTACACAATAGTATATAACGTACAGTATATCCTGTGTTTGTAAGCGTGATGTAACTCAGCTAACACGACACTCTCAGTGACATCTTATTTTAATTCAGATTTTCAACACTTAAAATGTTTTTGTGGAATCAACATTACTCACAGGACCCAATTATAAAATCACAAGTGTGATGTGTTGCTTTGGACAATGAGTCCACTCATTATTAATTTCCTCACCATCTTAATTCTAGCGCTGGCCTGAATACAGTTTTACAAGAGTCCAATAGAATGAATATTTGAATACACATTGTTACAGAACAAAAAAATGTACTTTTCATATCGGTCAATAATGCAAGACGTGTTTGTTTAATACTGTATACCAACGAGGAGGGAGCATCCTATTCATTATGTAGGCCTATTGATTGGCAGGAATGTACCCAATTGTGTTGTGATGGCAGAACTGTTAAGAAAAGCTTTCAACCAGATGGTTAACCAAACCTGACCTCAAATTTAAATAATTTTTTTTTATCATGAAAACTTTCTGTTTCTCTCCTCCTTCTTTCCCTTTCTCCTTTTTACCCTATTTCTACCTTGTCAGTGTGGATTTTAAGTAGCAGTGGTGATGTCCGGCTCCCGCCAAGCACTGGTGTTGCTGGATAACCATCACATGCACAAACACAGATTGTTCTACCTGCAACCCCCCCCCCCCCCCCCAACAAAGTGTGTTCTAAAACAACCAACAAGCAACAAACCAGAAAGCAAATCATGTATAGCGTTACACTATCAATCAAACCTGATTCGCTACTCAAAGTTAATAGAACACAGTGTCAAAAGCAGCGAGAAACCTCAAAGAATAAAAACTACATAGCTTTGCCGTCTGACTAAAACCCCAAAGAGCATAACCTGACAAAAGAGACATTCAAATTGAATGTATTTTCAACACTAAATGTGTTTGGGCTGTCTCTGTTGCAAAAAAGAAATTTGAGATTGAATGAATAAGAACACTTGATTGGTTCAAACGATTCAAACACAAGCCTACGTGGCCTAATCCTCAACTATGGTCTAGAATTGACACAATGTTCTTAATGACAAGCTAAGAGGTCATTTCAAATGTGCTGTTGCTGTGATTAAGCTACTGTAGGGCAGGTTCAAAAGACAGCGTCACTTAATTTCTTCCATCTGTGGTCTTGAATCTGAAATGCTTTGTGCTTCTCTTCATTTTGCTTTAACAAAAAGTGCAGCCACGGCAGCAACAGACATACCACGCAGAGCTGTTAGGTCAGCGTGGCTTGCTTGTGTTTTCACCTACAGATTGCAATATACCGCTCAACAAAGCTTGATAATGTACGAGACATCCAGCTGGTGTTGCTACATTTCAGATTACGTTTTTATAAGCCATTAAATAAAGATTATAAAGATGGCCCCAGTCCACAAGGCAGGAAAGAAAAGAAAGGAAAGAAGAGCAAGACATTTCAAAACACATTTCCTGTTGGCCAAAACCACAGCTGATTGCATACAAAACAGCTTCTGTCCTTTGGCACTGGTAGACACTGCCACACAATACCATGTCTACCGTGTGTGTGTGTGTGTGTGTGTGTGTGTGTGTGTGTGTGTGTGTGTGTGTGAGTGAGATTGTGATTGATTGATTTAATTTATTTGATATTTTAAAAAGTAAATCTAAAACTGCCCTGCAGTCATTTCATACATTAAAAATCACAGTGGAGAAAAACACACTAAAGCCTGAAAGCGTACTTCTATTTTGGTCTTCTAGTACAACACTAACACACCACAAGATAAAAACACAACAAGGGCGGACAGTACAATTAACATATAAATAGCAGGTGGCAGGGTGGCCGTGTCAACATCCTTTTATTATTTTGATCATCAAAAGTTAAAAATGTTAAATTAAATTGAATATGCTATGCCCTACTTCCCAACCAGTTCTTTAAAGTCACATGAAATATGCTCTGTGAAAAACTCAGATTTGTGGGCAGGTTATTCTACTGTACTGCTTCAATATAGAGGAATGTGTGTTGCCCAGACAGTTATTGAATTGAATTGAAAAGGCATGAAGTCTGTCAAGCTACCTCTTGTAAAGTAGCTATGATTTTCTGTTAAAAGTGACAAATAATTTGATACTTTGGTACTATATTTTTCAACAATTTGTAAGTGAGCAGCAAAATTATTCTTTTTTTCCACCTGTGTGCAAGTGCTTCAGCGCACAAAAATAGGCGCACACACAAGCATATGACCAAATTGTGCTACATCAATCAAATAAATGCATGGCTTATTACATGCAAATAAGATACACTTTCCTCACTTATTTTAATTATTTTTCCTATTCCATGCACACAAATAGTTACACATTAGCCATTAGTGTGCAAACATTGTATAATAACGTGTCAACAAATTAATTAACAAACTCATTTTAGAAATAGATTTTAACTCCTCTCAAAAACAAGAAGGAAATCGGTTTCATACGTTTTATTTGATGCTTGTAAGGTGCACATCAGAAAAAAAAAAGAAGTGATTTACAAATTGCTTCGCTTAAATGCGATTAACTTTATGTGCAAATTACAGGCTACTGTAATTGAAAAGGACAGGAACAAAGTGGATCTGCGCCAGTAATCGGACCATGTGGCTGCAGCTCTTTGGCTGTTGATAGAGGCTGACCAGTCGTATATTCCACCATGGCACTTTAAGTATGATGTTTTTCTGCCATGTGTACTCATTGGCAATAAGAGCAAAAGAGACGGAGTCAGACTGAACAAGAGAAAGAGCAAGACAGAGAGGGATAGCAGCAAATTACACCATTGCCAAGTACATTAACATATCCATCTGGTGTCTCATTCTGCCTCTACTCCTACTCACCCCATTGGCCCCTGTTTCCCCTCATCACTGGGCTTGAATGGGCCCTTCCAGGACAAGGTCATGTTGTTGGCGTGTGTTATGAATCTGCCACCTGAACCCAAAGGTGCCTGTGGGGGCCTGGCGCACAGGCATGCTGGCAGGGTGGCAGTAGTGGTGAAGTGATAGGAAACCAGGCTGAATCGCCCCGGTCTGGGTCACACATACACACTGAGTAACACCTTTATGTGTTCCTTTATGCTCTCACTCTCTGTGTTTTGTCTCCACATTACAGTACTATCAGCCATCCATCACTTAGCAACAATCATTTGATGTGTTTGTATTGTTAACTTGCATTCGGCCCATGTTTGTGTTTTGTGTGTTTCCCTCAGGAATTGGCGGTCACTGCCATCTCGTAGCAAGGTTCTATGTGGGTCATTGATGACCAAGTGTGCAACACTGTGCAATGTGGCCCATAACTTATATCTATGAGACAGAGAGGGACAAGCACACAGACGGATGGCATGACTGGAGTACAAATAGCCATCCAGTGGACATATTGCAGTATAGAAACGCGTGTGAGAGCAAGAAAGGGAGATACACCAAAAGAGAGCGGCAGCAAAATAAAGGATGTTTTACAATTTATTGAGATAACCCTCCAAACCTTATTACTCAACTAAGTCCAGGCTGTGTAGTGTTTTATTATTATAATAGAGAGCAAAAATCAAGCATTATCTAAAATTGAAATCACATCAGTGGAAAATTCAGGCCAATGATACCTTTAAGCAGATGCTTTGTAACCTATATCTCTTAATTTATCACATTGACCATATGAAAGTATTTTGTCAACCTGGAGAGTTTAAAGTACTTGGTAAAAGTGTACATATTATACCGAAGTGATATGCATGGAGTTGTGTTTGCATTGCCATGAACACAAGCCCCCCTACATGTAATTGAGACTGGGAGGAATGTATGTATTGTTTGTTGCTGTGTATGGCCTTTGAATCAGCTGCTCCACATCCTGCATCTTTTTGTGATGTGAAAGAGAAAATGGCTCTGGCGGCTTTTTGATGCGGGGACTTCACTTAGAATTTAATGAACTGATGCCCTTGCAGAGACAGCAACAGGAAGAAAAAAAGTATGAGATGATTCAATCTACAATAAGAGAGATGGATGTTTCTGCTGAGTGTTTGTAATTCTTTGCCCCCACCATATGTATACCTGCTCTTTTGTTGCTCTGTGTCCTTATTCAGCACGTCCTACCCTTTTCCCAACCTCACCTAAAGCCTTGACGTCCCCATCAGATCATAGATGTTAATGATATGCTGGCATCCCTCTGCCAGCGTCTATGACCCTACCTTATACACCATACATACTGTACACACAGACAATGACACACTTCCATAGTGTGAAACTAAAAAAAAGATAGAAATGCGCACACTTTAAGGTGTCTTTGGTGAGTCCAACTTTCACTGGAAAACATTATTTTGAAGAATTCATGAGAATTCATTTTGTTTCATCTGAATTTTGCTCATTACATTTTTTTTCACCCAAACTGTTTAAATGCTACATCAGAATGTCCTGGTTCTCTCTGAGTGACACCTTGAGGTGGTCTGCTATTAACCTGAAGTGAAATTATTTTGTAACTATGCACCGTTTCCTCTAAAATCAAATCTGAAATTAGACAAATCTAATTGTCAGCTGAAACAATATTAAATCTGTATATCCCTAAAGCACACAGACAGTTTGCTATCATTGTTTCCTCTTATCCCCCTTTTAGTAAAGGAAAGTAATCCAAACAGCATTCTAATTCCCTTGAAGCCAAACATATGTAGATGCAAACAAGTGCTTGTTAACTTCTTCTATGTGTTCATACTATGCAAATTTCAGTTTCAGCTGACATGAGTGTATTTAGCTTTCTACTCCTTCTAGGACCATAACTGGCATCCATGAGCATTATAGAACCATTACTATGAATTCTTTAGATGTTGGATATTCCTTTGTGAAGCCAAAAAGTGTGACGCAAACATAAAAGCTACATTTTACATAACATTCTCACCTAAAGCAGCTGCTTTTATTTGTATTGCTGTGCCATTGTTCTTTATGTCTCTCTCTGCCTGAGCATTTCACTCGGTCTCTCCTTCTATGGGTGGTGAGGTCAAAGGATATTCTTCTTCATACATTCATTCATAAGAGCTATAGCTGGATGAAGGGCTTCAAAACTCTAGCCTAAACGTTTATTTTCAAGTAAAAGTTTTCCTCTCATTTATTGCCGGGTTTTGTTTTTCTTTATCTCTTTTCATTAAAACAATCCCTTATGTACGGAGGCCCTGAGAGGCAAGGTGAAAAAATGTGTTTCATTATTTGTACTTATTCAAAACAAAAATTTGAATTCTTAATGTGTACAACAGAGAAGAAATGTCCTCTCTTCAAAGCTCTGAAAGATGTGCCAGAACTGGCTAATAGACTTGAGATAATATGTATTGTATTAGCAAAGTAATTGTTAGAGGTTTGGATAAAATACTTGTGAGGATTTCTTACACAAGTAAAAATACACAGCTGAACCATCTAATCACATTCATGAGCTGAACTGACTATTCCACTGGAAGCAGACAATATGAATTCTATGACTGCAGAATTGTTAACTTAAAAATCAACTGCCATGGCCAAGAGGGGTCATCGCCTGCTCAGCTGCCACAGTGACAGTTACAGGAAAGAGGTTGAATCCCATTTAGAGTGATGGCTGCTTGACAGCTCTTCAGCAAAAACACAACTCCCTTTCTCCCTCAGAATCATTTCCTTATCTCTAATCTAGAATATCAATGTTGTGAAATAAAATAACGTCTTCTAGCACCTCATGTCATTTCATATTTTTTAACAAATCATTTTCATGATTATTCCAGGATCGTAGCAGCATCCATCCCCCCCCGTCTTCTGTGCCCTCTAAACGATGGTAACAGCCTCTGCAATATTGAATTCAAACTAGGCTTTGCTGTGAATTTACTTGTAATTCCAGTGGAAGGGCATGGCAGAGTTATCAGCCGTAGTTAGTCTTTTGTTTTAACCAGAGGATCTTGTTTCAAGCTTCTATGCTGCCAAACGTCAACCCTGTTGAATTGTCCGTGAGCAGGATCTGCTAGTGAACCTGATGCCTGACCTGACTTCAAAGAAGTCCAAAAGAAATTCCAACAAAGAGCAATAGATTTGCACACACACTATGTTTTTCCCAAACTAATCTTTCAACCACAAATCAAAGAGAGGGAATTAAAAAAACTAAAACAAATTCTGCAGTCACAGACGTTACTATGCATCTGACTGGGAAGGGGTCGGATCTATCAGTCATGTGAGCTGTCAATCACTGATGTGTGTATGTTTAAGGCCCTATGCTAATAGTGGTGTGGGACGTAGGGAAGACATTGGCAAGCTGAGGTATAATGACAGTGAACGAGGTTATAAGAGTAGCTTTTCTTCTCATGATGTTTTCAGGGTGTGATAATGCACATTGAAGGCTAACTTCACAGTAAACAATTGACTGTCATTGATTTTAACCTGCATTTTTCTAATGGGCTTAGTTTACAAGTGCAGGATAGTATACGCTGTTATTCTCTGTAAAAATCCCATGAGACTTTATAAAAAATGTATTCAGCCCAATGAGCTCAAATAATGTTTTTATAAAGTCATAAGCCTTTTCAATTCCACAAAACATAATTATACACTTGACTACCCGATTGAATAAAATGATGACATACTGTATAACACTAAAGATACAGTATTAGCCAGTATCAGTTGGGGAGGTTGTTCCTGAGAGATTTTAGTAATTGGAGAGAACATTTGAAAAAGGTTGAGATAAAGGTCACTATGCTTGATCTATGTTTTTTTCTCTTTTTTTTCTTCGTATAAATGCCAATGCCTTTTTATTGAATTGCTTGAGCTGGTTTGGATGAATTATACTTGTTTTAGTTTTTTTCATACTTAGCGCATATAATGAAATGACATTTCAAGAGACCTCATTATGAGGGATATGAAACAAATTTGAGCTGCATTTTATCCAAAATAATTACCTGAGTATTGGCTGTTGTATAATGTTAATGTATCATGTTTGCTCCCAGAATAATTACTCCCAGTAAAATGTGGCATTTGGCATTCATACATTTTTAAATATTGTGGGAATTGGACAAAATTGCAATCTCTCATTAAATAATGTAAGGATTGGTTGGTTTTGTACTAATTGTTATTTTCACAAGATTGCATGCGCGTGTTTGTTGTATCCCTTTAGGACTTAACACCAAGCGCTTCCTATAGCTTTAAGATTTAATGGATCCTTTTTTTCTGTGCATATACAAATTAATCTAATTCATTATTTCAGCATATATCCCTGCTTCCATCAGAGCACAGGTCAGAAAATTAATATAGTAGGTCATTGAGTGAGTAGAGACCATAACTTGACTTCAACTGGCATTTACATTGTTTCTCTAACCCTTTTTATTAATGCTGAACCGAAGACAGCAGCGATAGAGAGGGAAGAGAGACTTCATTCTACAAGACAATTCAGACCAGCTTGCTGGCTCCAAGGCATCCATAAATGCTTTACGCACAATTGAGGATTGTCTGGGCACGCTAATGTGCTTCTGTGTGTGTGTGTGTGTGTGTGTGTGTGTGTGTGTGTGTGTGTGTGTGTGTGTGTGCGCACACACTTGTTTTTCTGTCTTTGTGATGACCAATTTTAATTTTAGACTTTCAGAGTGAGGACATTTTGGCTGGTCCTCACTTCTCACCTGAGGATTAAGACTTGGTTTTTATGTTCAGATTATAATTAAACTTAGAGTAGAGGTTGGAGTTTGGCATGTAGTTCCGATGGTTAAGGTTAGGGTCCTTCATATACAAAGTTTATATATGTGTGTGTGTGTGTGTGTGTGTGTGTGTGTGTGTGTGTGAGAGAGAGATAATTTTACACACATTTGCTTGAACAACCCATCATATTTGCTATGTGTGCATAGAGCAATTCTTCCTTTTCAGGAGGTTAAGAGAAATTGTAGCAAATATTTCATTTCACACAGTATTCTGATTTTGGTGTCCGAGGCCACAAATAATTTGACTACGGACACGAGTAAAGATAAGGACTGTTGTGCTTCCATCATAACAGACAATGCTACACCAGTGGCTGAAAATCACTTTAAATGTTGCAGACACTTTTTGACATTGGATCCATATCTGTTCATCCTTTTTTTTTAATCAGCACAATACTTGTTTTGCCATCTTATTATTAAATAAAAGTGATGATTGCATACTGTGCCTCTTCTATTACACTCATGAGAGTGTTTGTTCATATAAGGGAGACAAACCCTCTTTTCCACTGTAGGTACGGCAGTGGATTCTGCATTAGGCATTCATCAGAGAGAATAAATGTATATAGACAAGGGTTCCCCTCATACACTGCTAACACAGTTTGAGGACAGACAAATTGATCAAATTCAAGGGCCCCC
The DNA here is from genome assembly GCF_023349555.1 of Cebidichthys violaceus. NCBI lineage: Eukaryota > Metazoa > Chordata > Actinopteri > Perciformes > Stichaeidae > Cebidichthys > Cebidichthys violaceus. The sequence goes on along the minus strand of NW_027176274.1, from coordinate 7,528,724 downwards.
TAATGTCGTTTTCTAAATTCTTTCTGACATGGGAGCTCAAAATGAAATGAAAGCCTACTGCTTTCATCAGTATTGTGTTATCGTCAACCCCCTTCCCCCCTCAGTTCCTCCTCCACATTGGTCCAATTCGTTTCACCTCATCCCTTAAACAGTGAATCACCTTCTCCCATGCCCACTGTGATCTTTTTATATCCAAACCATACATTAAACATGCGCAACGTCAAGCAGATGCTACTGGTGTCACGAACCTCCAATAAACCTGCGACATTATTCACAATGTGAATATCACAAAATAGACAGTCACTAAACATCCTGTACCCTCTAGAAATACTGGCATCCCAGTTAAAATGAGTCAAAGAGGCTTTACTATAAAGACATAATCAGCACAGATGAGTCATGCTCTCTTTCAGTGTTCAGAATAAAATTACTCTCATTCATAGTAATTACAATTTTGTACAGAGTCTGGTGTTGAGCACTTAAAAAAAGAGATGCACTGTGTCTCACAACAACTGACATCCTTTAAGTAAAAATAAAAGTACATTTCACTGTGATTTGGTGTAGCTTTTGGTAATTTATTGTAGAATTGCATATTACTTTGAGACCAGCCTTCTGAGGGGGCACTTGTAGGTGCTTAAACCATATCGTTCAAGGGCCAATGTATACCTGCAAAACAGTTAAGAGGCCCCATAATGTATTATAAATAATCAAAATGAATGACATCAAATAGTGCTGAAGCCATATTAAATAGATACGTCAAACTAATTACCTGTAATTGGTTAAAAATAATGGTAAAAAAAAAAAAGTTAAAGTGAGAGCTGTGAGAGCAAGGAATAAATTCCTCTTGCGTCACTATGGGGACAAATCCACAGTAAATGACGTCATTCCAACACCAACACAGGAGGCGGACACACAAGAGGCTTAAAGAGCCTCTATAGGATGTTCAATCTCATTAGAAGTGTTTCCTCATGAATAATATTGAATAAGAATGAATCACTTGATTATAGATTCCTGTATGTGTGTGTGTGCTGACTGTGTGTGTTGACAGCTTCCTCTGTGTGCGACTGTGTGTGTGCATCTATCTTGCTAGAATAAACAACATTGGGAAGTGCTAGTCGGTGAAAAGTGGGCACCACCTCTTCTTGCTATTCTCCTATTGATTTAATCTCCAGCCCTTTGCCACCAGCCCCAAATCTGTCTTCACAAAACACATCTGAGGACAATCCCAGTCGGGTTTTGTTCACATGACTCTTTAAAATGAGCATAAATAACCATGACGGGAGGTCAGAATATTTTCCGGGACAGTCATAATTTCCCTGACTGGTGAGAGAGTGGTAAAGCATCCAGCACACGGACCTGTAGCTTGGGCCCTTTTCATCTTCCATTATTTTTGTTCGAATCGGATTTCCTTCACCACTATTTCCACTTCAGAATGACTCTGCTTGCATTCTTTACATTTAAAAGAACTCTGTAATCTGAAACATGGATAGCAAAGATTGTCATGCAGAGTTGTTAAAGGTTACATGGAACGCTTTTTTTTGTAGCTAGATGCAAAAGTAACACAAAAACAAAATAAATATTATGTTCATGTGACTGTGAAATGTAGAAAAACTGCTTCTTCCCTTGGCTTGCTTTCCTATGTAAAATCGCCGTGTGCAGGGTTTAGGGCATGGGCCTGATCCCTACTGATTGAAAAGCAGCCTGTGTCTGGAGGTGCGATCATAACAGAGTCTGTCTGAAGCCCGTGGATTTTCTCTGGTGGCAGGCTTACCTGAAATACAACTTCCACAACTGCCATCTCCCTGGCTGTCGCATCGAGGCTTGCTACAATTACAAATGTCTGGCAGTGAGTTGTTCTCATCATGTCCACATGGGAGGGCAGTAAATGAGAGCAACCGAGTAGAAAAAGAAAAAAAAAGTTTGTTCCTCACGCACGTCTGCAGCCACTTCCCACTCTGCACACTTCCATCACCTCCCCCTCTCAATCTCATTGTGCTGGCAAATTAAAATTCACGGGTTGCCAAGCCATCTATTCTCCCTCCTCTGCTTAATTGTCTCGAAAATTGAGGAGATTACCGAGTGCGATTTATGTACAAATAAGAATCTGTCAGAAACCTGGCAATGTATACCATGACATACACGCACACATAGACTCTGATGATTTGGAAACTGTTGGCAATGAACTCAGAAACAAACCTTTATCCTTTTCAGTTCTACACTTTCTGTGTATTACACTGAGCAACGCATGAGGAAAAACACACAGAGACGAATGAAAATCACACGTCATCACTCAGTGTGTTTTGATGCTGATCATCGTCCTCTTTGTCTACATTAGTGTTTCTTTTCCCAAAATGTATTCTCGCTAAACTGTAAATATAAGGTCACACTGCAGCACAACCAACACCATTGTTACTGCCAACAATATTGGTGTCACCTATTTTCTCAGGAGATCACCCGCTTTGAATATTATCAGCCGATTGAATGGTAATCAGCGGATATCAGCTTCACAAATGTGAGTTAGCAGTGGCCTGCTACAACTACTAGTAGGTACAGAAGGCTGTTGTCATGAGTTCACATGGTCGATCACCGCTTTGGATACAAAATAATGTCAATCTCTGGTGGCCAGGGGTGGGCTGGACATAGGGGATACCGGGGAAATCCCCGGTAGGCTGACGGGGTTGGGCTGGTCCAATACCGGCCCACCTTCATCACCAACCGGCCCTCCCTCTGATATCGCCGGCCCCGACTATATTCTATGGTTCACAGAACACGTTAAATTTACTCTAGTATCTAAAGTCATTAATCACTGACTGACATTTATGCTACTCCTCGCAATCTGTATTCACACTCATGGTTTCCATCTTCTTTACTCATCTAATCTCTTCCATCAGTCTAACTTTGTTTTAGGTGTTAATCACTCTAGCCTACTCACTTGTGTCACTCGCTCGCAGACGAAGCCGTTTTTGAGCGCGAGCCGGCAGCATGGCACCGGCACCAAAGCGTAAATCCTTTAAAGGTGGAGCTGAAACTGGTCAATACGTGCGATGCATTGAGTGGGCCGGTCTGACAGTAACTCCCAGGCCACTTTTTTCCCCCAGTCCGGCCCTGCTAGTGGCCGTAATAATTAGTAATAACACGAGCAAAGGGGAAAGTCTGGGTCCACATGGGGTTGTGGTCGTGGGCTATAGGACTCTTCCCGAGAGACTGCTGCTCATGTCCCGCGTGAAACTAAAAGGCGACTCAGCACTTACTGTACTTTTGTTACGTAATGTACGTACATCACTAGCGCCAAGTTACGTGAGTTAACTAATGAGCGTATTTATTCTAACCAAAACCACAATGTTTTTATTAAAGTAGTTTTTGTTGCTTAAACCAAAAGGTGGTTTGTCTGTCCACAAAATGAAGTTTCACTTTCACAAAGTCGTGGGGCAGTTTTTTAACGATAACGACTTTTAACGGCCACTCATAACATCAAAAATAGGTGAGTGGATTAAAAATCAGCTGCCCAAAAAGTATTTAGCAGTAGAGGTCATAAACCAATCTGAATATGAATTTGCTACATATATTTGCACAAGTCATACTGTACATTTATCACCAAATGTTTTGGCAATCAAACACCCACTTGTTGTTGGAACATATATTTTTTATTAGTCATTTAAATGAAGCTGCCAGAAGTTCATAAATTTAGTATCAGTTTAACATATGTCCAACTTGGCAACAATGGTTCGCAGCTAACATTTGGCACACAAGAGCTTATTGAGCTTGAGGCCAGTGATAATATTCCTACAAGCAAACATAAACTGCAGTAAATGGCGATCATACAGTATGCTATCAGTGAGAGAGGGCTGTGCACTTCCCCATGTTTCCTGATCCCACAAACCATTGGTGGTTTGAAGCGTCAAGGGATCTGCCACTGCCCCTCTCTAATCACTTATATCATTGCTCTAAATGGAACAGTTTGGTTAGTATTAAACTAATACAAAGGCATACAGAAGACAAGATTCATAACAAAAAAAAAAACAAAGAAGTCCTCACCTTTAATTAAGCTTCCTCACTTTATCTATGAATCTGTCAATGTCGTGACATTTTCTGAAGAACTGATGAAACAAAGGTTACGATATTGTAATCCTAGTTCTATAAGCACAGAAGGACTCTACTGGACTATTTGGGTAATAATAATAATAATAATAATATTATTACATTTATTTATTTATTTGGTTGCTATCTTACACCTTCTTCAGTAAGCAGCATAGGAGCGACAGGGTTTGTTTTAACTTAGAACTAGGACAGAATCCCTTTCAAGTAAATCTGGATAACTTTCTGAGATGTCTTAACTCTTGTATGGACATATTTAAATTAAGGGTGAGGCACATTCAGGTGTATAAATTAAATATCTCAATTCCACAGCATCCTATGATACATTTTCACAGTTTCCAACATTAAAACAGAGTAGCATATTATTTTTGCACACTCAAATCTACAGTAAAGGCTCTATTGACTTGTTGACTCTGAGTCCTTATAGGTAAAGTAAATTGCAATGAAATTGTGGAATTATGGAAGTAATTCTATAATGAATTGAATCCTGTCAATAGATTATACTTTTATAAAGTAGGGGGTACATCTGTGCCTTTTGTGTGTGAATATAAGGGATCACTGGATGTAATGTAGGGCACAAACATCCAGTGAGAAAAAGTCAACAACACACACTTTGCTTGTATTCAATTTTACTGTGTGTGTGTGTGTGTGTGTGTGTGTGTGTGTGTGTGTGTGTGTGTGTGTGTGTGTGTGTGTGTGTAAGAAAATATTTCATTATTTAATTTAGGTCGTGTCATGACTGAACTTTCTTTTTTTGCCTTTTTTCTTTTCTACCAGCTCAATATGTATGCTCTTTTTTCACTTCCTCTGTCAAGTTTTTTCCACCCTAACCATCACACACACACACGCACACGCGTGCACACACACTCATGCACACACATACACACTCATTTACATATGCAGGTGTATCTCCATTCGAGTTGCACGTCTGCATGTACGTGCGGGTTTGTGTGTAAATGCACAGGTGTGTGCTCTAACCACATGTTCTCTCCTGGGAGGGAGCCAAATGAGGCAGTGTGATTATAGCCTTACCAATGTAATCTCACCTCTTAGGCTGTCGCCACTCAACCCCACCTCTACCCACCCTTCCTCCTCTCGCCTCCTCCATCCACTCCTCCTTTCATTCCAGCCACTCCAGCTAAATCCAATTTGTTATAGTTTCAAATAAGGCCATGTTTTTCTGTGCTCTTGCCACTTCAAACAAAGTGGCTTCTGTTATTGCTCGTCCAATTTGAAAGTTGAACGTTTTTTTTCCTCATCTCTCTTTGCCTTCAGGTCCCATCTTTCTTTCTCCTCAGGTCCACACTTGCATTGACGCACAATCGGCAGTGTACTCTAGATGTGGAGCACAAGATGCAGCAACAGCTGTTACGCAATTATACAGAGCTGTTCTTTTGTAGCTTGAGGATATTATTGCCATTTTTGTCAGACTGAACTTTTCTATCTGCTGACACAAGGTTGACAGACAGATTGACACTGCAAATAGAACACACTTTTTTCATAAGTACATTTTATTTTAACATTTTCCAAGAAAAGATTAGTAACGACCCCTCTTATTGGCAACTATATCTGTCCCAAGTGTGTGCTCCAAGTAGATTTGAGGGGGATATATACTCTCCCCTACTACTCTCCCCTGAAGATCCCCTAAGAATGAATTGTGTAGTTTTATCAAATGGAAACTTGGTCGGAACATCTAAAAATGTCCGACTATTGTCTTTGCCTTTGTTTGAGGCAGATAATCAGTACCAATTAGATATAAACAGGAATAAAGTGTAAAGATGTGGTCTCTAATTGTCCAGTAAATGTATTGAATGAAATGTTTACCTCCAACATGCTTCTCTCTCCTATAGGTTTTTTTTAATTATTATTATTATTATTATTATTGCCTCTGGGTTGTGCTGCTTTTATTGCATTGTCAAGCATTTGGCAATACCGAGGACTTTTCCACATTCTAGTTGTTGATTAATTGGAAATTAAAACTATAAAAATACCAATGTGGTGATAATGGTGACGACACAAATAATTATAGAAATTCTAATGGGGTCTTGATGATGGAAGTGACAATGATGATGAAGACAGATGGTGATGTTGAACAGGAGCCAGACTTGCATGTGTGTGGTTTTTGCATACCAGTGCATACTCATGCCTGCAGATAGGTGTATTTTGTCTAAATTAACTCAATATAAAATAATTGCTGTGTGTGTGCGTTACAGGGGATGATGTATCTGGAGGAGCGTAGGCTGGTCCACAGGGATCTGGCAGCCCGAAATGTCCTGGTTAAATCTCCCAACCACGTCAAGATCACCGACTTCGGTCTGGCGCGGCTGTTGGATGTTAATGAGAAGGAGTATAATGCTGATGGAGGAAAGGTAAATGCTGTCATTACTTTGTGACACGTTATTTACACTGTCAGACAAATAATTCAACAAATAAAATAAAAAAACCTGTATGTCTACATTTGACATCTTACACCCCAGACTGTACTGTGCAAGACTATGGACGGTATAATGAGCCTCTGAAATACTTACAACTGTTTTAAGTGGGGAAAAATGCTGTATTTTTATTCATGGATACATTTAGAAAAAGCTCAAAGACATAGTTTGACATATTTGAAAATACGTTTTTGCTTTCAGACAGTTGGAAAGGTGGATGAGAGAGAGAGAGTTCAGTTGATTCAGAGGCTAAGCTGATTAAAAACACACAGACACACTCCCATGGAAACAGTTGGTAATAATAATAATTCAAAATTAAATTAGACAATGTGAATAGTATTTGTATTAGATAATTGGTATTTGTATTAAACAAATAAAATACTATTGTCAAATTAATTATATTTAAACACCCCAATATCACTAGGGATGTACCAATCTAGCTGTTTCAGTCCAAATACTGATACAGATACCTGGGCTTTGCCAGTACTGAGTACCAATCTGATATTGTGTTTTAGTCAGTACAGCTAAGGCTTGACTTAAACATTGCTTTATTTTTCATGGTAAAACAAAATGTAACAACTAAATACACAAGGTATATATTTACTATTACAATAATATATTGTACACCAGCAACTTGGTAAGATTAACTTGAATTAAAACTGCAAACCTTTTTACTACAGCAACAAACTGGTCAAAATTGAATCAGGAATTACAATTCCAGTATATATCGTCTCTCTTAGTGAGCTTTCTTCCTAACTTTATTCACGCGCTTGGATTTCTGCTCAAACTGTATGATTGCACTCAAAATATTGTTGCTCTAATAAACGCACCCGCAACAAGACAAGGATCATTTCATTGGTCCAACACTACACCTAGCATTCTGTTGTTTGGAGAATTTTGACAGGGTTGTTGCACAGAAAATCCAAGAGCAGAAAATAAATCTGAGAGCAGATGATTCACTACCGCACTGAAGCAGCCTGAGTGTGAAGAGAAGGGCTGAAGCGAGAGCCCAGGAAGTCTGTGAAAGCTATCATATACCTGCATGCGAGCATATAGTTTCAGCAGAAGCAAAGCAAATCCAAGTACAAGGAAGAGCTATTTGGATGTGAGGACAGGGTTTTGAGGGAAAGCATTACAAAATATGAAAGTGAAATCAATGATTCATGCTCTCAAATTGAAAAAAAAACATGTTATCTTGTAACCATCTATTATAAAGACAGGGAAAAAGCTCCATACGCTCATCCTGCTTTCTTGTGTTACTTCTTTGTTAGGTTAAGGCAACAAAAGTACATGGTTAGGTTGAGGAAAGAAAAGATTATGGTTTGGCTTTCGAACTTTACTTACGTAATCTACATAATTTAAAATACTTAAACTTTGACTTTTGGGTTCTCCTGGGACATAGACACCAGTCTCCTAGGTGAAAGTCCCATGTTTGACCCCTCCATCCACCTTAACCTCTTCCATACACACACTTTGATTAAAACTTATTGCTGTTGAACCTGGAAATGTGTGTGTCCACCATGACAAAGAATCCTAATTGACTTTCAATTGGCATTGTTTCTGTGGTGCCGCAATGTCATTTTTTCCCCAGTGCAGTTAAGAGGCCATGGTCATTTCATGTATATCTGTGAGAGCAGGCTGGCTTCTGTGCATGTGTATGGTTGTCTTCTGTTTCATCAAACCTGGTTTTCCTTCACTCTCTCATATCTCTCTTCTCTCAAACATGGTTTACATACTGACATGCTGTGCTTCTACCTGGCAGATGCCCATCAAATGGATGGCACTGGAGTGTATCCATTACAGGAAGTTTACTCATCAGAGTGACGTTTGGAGTTACGGTAAGCTTCAAATCTTTTTTTTTGTAACCTACGTTAGACGAACCATTAGAGCCAGAATATTTTCATAGAAGAGGCATTTCTGAATTATTCTTCAGTGATTTTCCTTTTAACGTGACATTAAAATACATTATTTTCAAGAAACCTATATGCAAAGTGACTTGCAATGAGTGAATTTCGTTATACGAGCAAGAGATTGATGTACATAAAAATTGTGTAAGTGCATGCCTTCTAAATAAATAAATAATATTATGTTCAGTGTTAAAATGGATGTCAAATGCTGGATAGCCAAAAATGTCCTCAAGCTTAATGAGAGTTGCTTTAATTATTAATAAGGTCATTCATTGATTATTATGGTTGCTGTAATTGTGTGTGTTATGGTTATTTAACATTAGTTTTTAGATTATTTATTGTATTATATTATTTCATTATGAATGTAGTCAATTCTTCAATGTTTTCTATAGATAAATAGACTTCACTTTCCTGAAGTTTTAAAGGAAATGCAATGTAATAAGTGATGTGTGTGAATGTAGCAAAGTGTGAAAAGGTGGGTTTTCAGCCTGCGGCAGAAGATGGGCAGTAACTCTGCTCTCCTGACTTCAGCGTGGAGTTCATTCCACCACTGTAGGGTCACAACAAGGGAGAGCCTTCACTGAGATTAGCAACCCCAGGGTCCACTGAGTGATAGGGTTGCCAATCGTCTAGACGGCGAGGCACAGTGGTTGCAACAGAAACCACAAAGACAAACACAAGACTTATTAGTAATAGGCAGAAGTAAATACATATTAAAAATAAAATATCAGGAATGCTGTAGATTATGGATGCAAGTTAATCTTGTGAGGCATATGGTTTGCATTACATGTACAATAAACTTCAGTCTGCTTCCTTAACAGGCAGGTCCTTAACAGATCTAAGGCAGCTACAGTGGGTTTTGCCATTGTAGCACTGCTGATGATCAAGTGAAGAGTGTTGATTTCGTTCTACCTCTTCAACCGCTTGAACATGTGTCAATCACAACCACTGTAAAATGCAAACTGGATGATCTATTCCTTTAAATCTTTGTAAATCTAGAGACCAACCTTCTCCATTATCCTTCAGTCTTATGAGATTTGTATTGCTTTATTTGAAATAAAAAAAATTCCGGTTCACGTTACCAATGACTCTTAAAGTCATTTCACACTGATTAAAAAAAAAAGCAAGATGGGTCGTATCAAAGAGAATAATGTGTGTTTGATTAAAAGTATCGGTACGGTTTAGTGCACATGTCCCTAGTGTTCCGCTATGACCGGGGGCTATTATAGTCCTATCTTATAGTGTGCATTCACTCTGCTTACCACTCATTAGCTCATTAACACTTACATGATTAAGGCTGAGGAGTTCTGAAAGTTCAGATTGACTGATGACTTTCAAGACTCTGATTAGTTGCTCTCCTCCACTCATCTTCTGTCCTCGGATGACTTGTGTTCTCTTATCTTGTCCTCTCTTCTTTCCCCTTTGTTTTGTCATTTTGTCTCCCCTGTCTCTTCATCCTATCCCCTCTGATCGCCTCTGCTCTCTCACATCTTTGCTTTTCCTCTTACTTCTTTTTTTTCTTTCTGTCTTCACTTTTCTTTTTTACATTTTCTGGTCTATCTCCCATTTCTCTTTTCAACTATTTCACTTCTTTCTCTTCCTATCTCGTTACTTGTCTCTTCTCTGCTCTTGCTTTATAACCCTTTCTTCTTAACTCTTTAATCTTTTCTCTTACCCTTCTACTCCCTCACTGCATCTCCTTTCGATTCTACTTCTCTGTTCTTCACTTGTCCTTTTCCCTGTGAAAATCTTTTCTCTTCCTGCTCTACGTTACTGAGCTCTCCTCTTTTGTTCTCTTCTATTTACATCATATCTTCTTCTGTCTCTCTTCCTTCTTCCTTTTTCTTTTCAGGGGTAACCATGTGGGAGGTGATGACCTTTGGAGGGAAGCCGTACGATGGGATTTCCACCAGAGATATCCCAGACCTGCTCGAGAAAGGAGAGCGTCTTCCTCAGCCTCCCATTTGCACCATCGACGTCTACATGGTCATGGTCAAATGTAAGTAGATGGGTGGGCATAATACTTTAAAGTCCTTACAACATGACATAATCAAATAAAACACCACCATAAACCAGAGCCTCAAAAGATTATAATTTTAAGTCAGTATCTTTCTGGCCTTCTCAACTATTATTTGACATTTTAAGCTACAAAAAGATTTTTATTGAAGCGCCTCTGTCTAGCAGTGTCTTGCACATGATTTCCAGTTTTTGTTTCTATCCACTGCTTCAAACAAGTTAAAAAAAGATAGATTTACAGTTTTAGTTAGTGACTGTGTGGGCGTTTTAGTGAGAGATTGAGTTATTTTCAAAATTCCACAACAGCTTTTTTGTACAAGAGGGTCTCGCTGGTGTCAAAGATGACATTTTTAAAGCTGAAATATTGCTACTCTAATATTATTTTACATTTGATCTTTTCTACTGTCAGTGTTGCCATATTAATGGCGTTGAAAAACCTCTCTGATGGCAACAGTAGTGGGAAATCCTTCAAAAATAACTTTGGTAGGAGATAAATTACAGTAGGAATTATTTTTTCTACCTGGCTCTGACCCCCTACCATTAACATGTTGGCGTCATTGGTTGGTCAGTGCTGTCATGCTGTCAGGCACTGGGGTCACAGGTGGCGTTGTAACCTCTGGCCACTGCTACCAGGACAAAGGCTTGGTGCCAGCGCTACCCTGGCCTTGTCCTGTAGTCTCCAAGCTGCAGCCTCTGACCCTCACTGTCACCTTGGCTCTTACTGACATCCTGAACCTGAGCCAACCTGGCAAGCAGATACATTCCCACAGCAGGAAGAGGTCACGGTCACCTGCCTGTTATCTGCCTTTCTTTTTGGACCAATATACATGCACAGAGCTCATTGACCCAAATACTCAGACGCATGTTGCATCGCGCGCGTATTGTGGAAATGCTCTTCCTGATGTTCGGGAGCTTTACTGGCGTTAAACTAGGTACCGAGATACAAGATAATATTTTTGACATATGCAATTTTTTATAGCTGTATGTGTATACGTGTGTGTAAAGCCACACCTCTCTGTCTTTTGATCTCTTTCTCTTATTTCCCCGGGTACCTAGACAGGCCTTACTCAGGGCCAGATCACATGATTGCTTTGGCATCATACCCATGTGTTCACAGAGAACTTGGCAAAAGAGCACATTACGCCATATGGCCATTCTTGATGAAACAGTATTTATCTTTAGATTGGAAATAAATCATTACAATCAAAAGAATTTCATTAAAAAAAATGTGTGATTGTTCATTATGGATTAAATAATAAACTTGTATATCTTGAAAACTCTTTTGAGACCTTCAGAAGTGGGGATTATATCATCAGTGTCTGATGACAAGTTATCATAAGTCTCATTCTTATCTAACGTGATCTTAAGCGATCTAGAGATACATGTTTTGCTATTACTATTCCTGTAACTCGATTTTTATAAATCAGTAGTAAACATAGCATGACTGGTTTTCAGTAATCTTATGTTCACATGCTTGCAATACTTTGACAAAGTTGGAATGGGTGGTTAGGTTGGGTTGGATTTGGAGGAATACTAATCTAAGCTAGAGGGTGGAGGTTCTGTAGTTGGTGTCTTCTTCATAGTTCTAAATTTTACTCATCAGACCCTTTCATGTTAAATATCATTACAATCCACACTGTAGCCACATGTACTTGAAATTAAATATTTGTGTTATTTCAGCTGCAACACATTCTCACTCCCAACTCGTCAAATATGGCAACTTGGTCGCTGGCCCCTATGCTTCAAACTATGACACTCTACAAACCCATCTAGTGTCAGCTTTGCATGTGTCAATTTCTGATTCTTGCATACATACACTGTCTTTTCAAAATTTTGTGTTCGAAGGAAACAAGTTGTCTTGGTTCAGGCAACAAAACTACTTGGTTGGGTTTAGGAAAAATGTGTGGTTTTGGTTCAAATAAGTGCTTTTGTAATGTAGCTAAGGATGCTACATTACGTACGAGTTAAGTTATGTAACATTGACAACACCGGCCCTCTGCGTGAAAGTCTTGTGTTTTGTTGACCCATCCATCCACCCCTTCCTCCTTCCTACCATGGCTGTATAAGGAGAAGTGGACACAACATTGGAGGCTCTGCCCCTTTTCAGCCCAATTGCATCACGTGACAGACCCTGGAGATGTAATTCCAGTGGTTTGGCCACTGTGTCAAATTGGCTTCAGAGCCCAGCGTGACCTGGGGTCTTGCTTCCTGCGCAGTCTTTATCGCTTTTTATATAGCATCATTTCCCTTCCTCCTTTATTTCTGCAATAACTATAGCCACATAAAGCGTCATAGTTTGACGCATAGGGCATCCGACTAAGCTGCTGTATTTGACAATTTTGGAGTGAGAACAGGCTGGTTATTTTGGGTTCACAACAAAGTCGAATCATTATGAATGTTTTAATGCAAACAGCACAGGAAAGAACAGGGCTTATATATTTGATGGTATACTGAGGCAGAACCCAACATTGAAGAATACAGAAATGCTGTACTTGATCACCACTGACCTGTACACTAGTTACAGCACATTTCCTCCCACATAGGGCCGTTAAATTAACTCTGAGTCAGCAAATTAAATGATCTTAATGGTTGTAGATGAGGCTTGTGCTTACCTCAAAAAATAACATAGTGGGGGAAAACTTTAGCATGTTAAAAGGGTCAAATTTAAAGTCAAGGCTTATTGGCAAAAAATGTAAAACATCCATAGGTTTAAATACCTAAATATATGTATTTAGAACTTCATATTGATCAGAAACTAACACTAACACATTTTTCAGGCTGGATGATTGATGCAGATAGTCGGCCCAAGTTCAAGGAGCTGGCTGCAGAGTTCACTCGGATGGCTCGAGATCCCCAAAGATACTTGGTCATCCAGGTAGGTAAATCTTGGTGACGTACTACAAGATCTGGATTACATGACATGTCTTTTTCTATTTGTCTAAAAACAAGCATAGTTGAGCTATCTTCAAAGTGTTCGAAGTGACAGCCGCCATTTTGCTTGGTTTTGTGTAATTTTTCTATATTTTTCCAATTTATATAGACTTTAGGTAATTATTTGTATATATACACACTATTATTCACTACAAATGACATTGTACTCACCCTATTCCTTTTGGGAGAGTATGGATCACATTACTTGTGTGTTATAGCTAAAAATTATTAAACAAATGCAGTGACGCTAAGCCTATATCATAAGCAAGAGTCAAATAGCAATGACACAAATCTTCCTTTTAATCCTTAATAGAACTCAAGCATTTATGTCTCTTCAAGTCATATTTATCACTTTGCTTTTGCATGTGTGAACTACTTGTTTTATTTTCAAAATAATTTAAAATAAATAAGAATAATAAAATAGGAATGGGGATTATTTAAAATATATATTATTTCAATTAGGATGTGAAAGGCCTTAAAGTTTACACAAATAAAACCGGATTAGTTACATTATTTTTTTAATCCTTGAATACTAATACAAATTACTGAACATGTACATGCTGTGCATCCACACACAACTTTACTCAGGGTGACGACCGCATGAAGTTGCCTAGTCCCAACGACAGCAAGTTCTACCAGAGCCTCCTGGATGAGGAGGAGCTGGAGGACCTGATGGATGCTGAAGAGTACCTGGTGCCTCACTCCTTCAACATTCCACCACTGGCATACACTCCCCGCACACACATGGACTCCAACAAGGTAAGAATCTCCAAACATCTTAATGTATCACTGTAATGATTCCTCCCATTCATTCTGGCCAATAGAAGATGTCTTCCTAAAGCATTATTGTTCTAAAAATTGTAATAACACTGCCACATCCAGGAATTTCACACACCCAACATGCCGGTAGATGGTAGTTAATGGAACATTTCAATACTATCTGCAAAAAGGCTTCTGAAGATATCATTGGCTGATTCAACAGTTCACTAAAGGCCTGTTAATTTCCACAGCTATATCTTTGACTTATTTCTTATACTTGAACCTTCTGGTGGTGGAAGGTTTTAATAACTTAAATCACAGAAAGGATAACATCTACTTTTCAAACAGTCAAAAACAAAATAATGTGAATGGAGAACCAAACATAACAATTAGGACTTCTGTTAGAAACCTCTCTAACAAATGACGCAAGCCTTGTTTTATATGTCCTTGAATCAGCTCGCAGAAACTTGAGTGTCATGTATGCCAACATGGTCCTTCTTCTCTATAGTGTGATGGCCTTGTCAGTTAATGTTTAAACCATCAAAATGAGATTTGATTGGCCTTTAATACAGCAGATATGCTGTGACACACTGATTTCCAATTTCCATTTAAATGGAAGGTTATTATTAAAGGGTAAAAGAAGGGTGACAAGTCCTGCTTAGTTGGTTACCAATAACAAAAACCAGGATGTAGGTCCCAAAATGTTCATGTTACTTTGGTATTGCTAATGTCCAGTCATGTTTTAGGTGATAACTCAGTCCAACGGTTACATATGTGCATATCAGCAATTTTTTTTCACAACTGAACTCGCCCCAGCATAATGAAAGATAATCAAAACAAACTGTGAGTCAATACATACGGTACAGGCTGTCTCTCCTATATACAGTTTTGCATTATTTAATATTCAACTTAATACTTGGTTTGTTTATTTTTCCTTGTAGAATAAGCTAGAATTAAGTTGTTCATCTTTTTTATTTTACATGAACTTTTCCTTACTACGATCTCTTTTGGAGTGTATAGCAGCAGGTTGACTGGCATGTTCTATGATGGAAAAGGAGACAATATGAAGTCAAAGCAGTCATTCAGCTCATTTAGATGCTCTAAAGTGATGTGGGAAAGTGGGAATGAATTTTCTCAGCGTGTATACTACAGGACTCTCCTGTTCAAGCACAAACAATTGAGAACTTAAAATCGTCTCACACAGCTTTCTCAGTTTCACTCTCATCTCCCTCTTTCTTTCTCTGTCTGTTTTCTTTGGTCTTTCTCCATTGTGAAACTATGGTAGTGGCATTCTTCAAAATTGGGGTGTAGAGACAGATTCCCTCTGTTCTTAAACTGTTCAACTGTTCAAATGTTCACCGTCTATCTTTGGACTTAAATCTATCACAAAACCAGTCACACAGCCAGGCAACTCAGCCATTTTGGATTCCAATATCCCCCTGTGTTTGTGTCAGGATAAAAACGCCCTCCGAATGCCAATGAGAGACATGACTCCTTTTCCAACTCTGTTTGCTGCATTTCAGGGAGTGACAGATTATTCATTCGCAAACTATTTGTAAAGATAGCCTCCACTGTTTTTGGTCGTATTTATTTGGGGCTGATACTGAATTAATTTGATTAATTTCATAGGGCTACATTCACCCACATAAATCACGTAGATGATTGTAATGAACTCAATTACTGTAGCTAACTAAATGCAATATTTACATATAAATATAATCTTCACTTGCATGGTTGCACAGCATAACTGAAAGTGCTTTTCCTTGATTCACTCACACACACACACACACACACACACACACACTAACACACACATGGTTAAAAAGTCCTGTATGTGTGAGACCCATCCATCTCCCCTCCTGATCCCCGGAAATGGTCTTTCTCAATAATACTTTTGCACTAGCTCTGACCGTTGCATAGTCATGTGGCTGCATCTAATTTGGGTGTCCAACACGAAAAAGGGTCCTAATTGATTTTCCACTGGCTTTGTTTATGTGCTTAACAACAAAAATAAAATGGAAAATGTGTGTCCCTGTACATGAAACCAATAGATTGTATTTTGCGACTGTTTCACTAACTGCCATGATACTGGGCTGTGTCTCCACACAGCTCTCAATATGGAGACGGCTGAGCTGATAGCTCGCAGCTAATGATGCTAACAGTGAGCTAACAGTGTTTAAATGTGAGGGGGGACCGGAGAGTTAGCGTTACGTTTCCATGAAGACGACGTGGGTTGGGAGGGCGTTATCGGTGGTAACTGTTGTGGGACTGCAGTGGGACTGCAGTGCAGAGCAGCAGCGATTAGCTAGCCAGCGGGGCACAACAATGAGACTCGCATGCACTCGAGGCCGACCCAGCAATGTAAACAAGGCACAGAGCTGCTCGGATTTTAACACACAGAGGGAGCGCTCAGGTAGAATTTATTTCACTATATCTTTACATTGCAAATAGTTGACGCTACCATATCAATGCTCTGAAGCCTGTAGAACCTATGCAGCCTCATGTCTGACAATCTCGGTTCACAATTTGCAAGAAATGGTGACCAAAACACTGTGCGCCACAAGCTCCCTCTGCTTTTTACAGAGGATTATTTGAATGAGACACTTTATTTGAGTCTTTAAAATATGTAAGTGTGATGTTTCACTTTCCCAAGGTTAACCCTGTTTCCACAATTTATTAGTTGAGTTCCATGATGGACTTCATGGCAAAAGATTATAAAGGCTATTAGGATCTAACTCTTCGTACAGGCCTGAGGCACCTCTTTCTTGTGGTATACAGGATGCCAAAAGTCATGGATAATTGCTGCAATCTGATAAATAAATGACTTTAAAAACTGATGATCAGAAGTTTGATTTGAACCTGCACCTTCATCACCGGTCAAGAAATCCATGAACTTAATACCCCTTTGTAATTCTTTCAACTTGCATGTTTAAGGAAACAAAAGTTCAACAGGGGAAAAAGTCAATCTTTTATACCTCATTAGTATCATTACAGACTGCTCAGAGATGCATGCAAAAGAGAGTAGGCGATGGGATGTGAAACAGAAAACGTCTTGTTGGATTCCTGGGATAAAAGATAAATCAGAATAAATCACCCATTGAGGTTCTATAAATTCCCTTTTTGTTATGAGTGTAGACACAAATGCTCACAGCAGGGCTGGGCTGATATGGCTACTTTAAGACTTTGCTGCATGGAGCCTTTTAATTAAAATCCTTTTAATTAAATTGTCCTTGGCAGTCATGCTGCCATATCAATGTTTGGCACTGCTGTCTCCCCTGCCTGTCACATTTAAATGTTACGGATGAACAATGGTTGAAATAACTACTTTTTGGATTTAAAGCACAAATACATTTTAGAATTTACAGTCTGTGTATGGTACTTGTCAAGTTGCATTGTTGTATATTATATTTGTTTTGTATATGTTGTACTTCACTTGTAAGTTAGCTACCTGCTTTAAGGAACCAGAGTATAGACCAAAGACTGAAAAACAGCATTTATTTCCTCACTTGGAGAATAAGTTGAACTTTAATCACACATAGAAAAGAAGAAAGAAACGTTGCTGTAACTCCCCACTTTTGCTTTTTGGGGTTTACTTCAGCTTGGTAAATTGATATTTTTGTAACACCCCAGTTCTCTCTATACTTACTTAACCCTCTCCCTCGTCTCCTTCTACCAGAACCAGTATGGTTACGAGGACCCCAGTTTCAGCATGGAGGATATGCTGACCAACCTCCCCAGAGTGGTCTCTGTTCCACCTGTGTCTGGAGTCTGCCTCCCACCACAGGATCTGTCCTCGGGTGGGCAGATTGCTGGTGGATTTGGCCGTGGCAACCAGGACGACCCTCGCTGCAATGGAACGCTGAGGAAGCAGGCCTCCCCGAGGTCACGTACCCTTGTACCTGGTTCAGCTCTCGCTGCAGGACAAGGTAAAGCAAAGTGTTTTCTAAAAGTTGGAGAAACTGAGGAGAATAGCAATCTCTTCACGACGTGTGTGTGTGTGTGTGTGTGTGTGTGTGTGTGTGTGTGTGTGTGTGTGTGTGTGTGTGTGTGTGTGTGTGTGTGGGGGGGGGGGGGGTCTCCTTAATCAAACCAGCAGGTGAGCAGAAGACAGAGACAGTGTGAGACTAATAGATATTGTAAGAGTAACAGGGACTATAAAACTACATCAGTTCAATTAGCTTTGAAAAATGTTTTTCACACATTAAATGGATAGCTTAGAGTTTGAATGCATTGTGCATTAATGACATTTGACTAAAGTTTGCATGTTGAATCTTCAGGTAGTCTTATTGACTATGTTTACATCTGCACAATTTTGCACAAGTAAAAGCAATATCTGATTAAACCTTTGGGATTATTTTACCATCTCTTAATTATATTTCTCTTTACAAAAGTGAAGTACTCACTTAACTTTTTTTGCGTTTTCCAAGCCACTATCATCACATTTTTAACAGATTTTTTGAAAATAAGAAACTGAGATACAGAGGTTTCAGCTAGACAAGTCAGGGCACCAATCGTTCTTTTTTCTCAGCATAATTGAATTAAATTGATTGATTGCTTTTATGCTTTCTTAAATCAAAAACATGTATAATGGACCCAGTGGTACTGGATTTTTTTTATAAACTTGTACCAACAAACTCCATAAACTAAAAAATAATCTAAGAATATTTAGATGTTTTTATTGACTTATGTTGCATTACCAGGTCATTTTAACACATATATTACATGGAGACAATTTAACCAAACATGCCAATTAAACCTAAATTGTATTATTAATTTATAGATTATATCTACACCATAGTTATTTTCCACAGTTTCTTTAATTAATTCAAATAGAGAGTGAAAGAAATTGGTATTACCATTTCAAAATGCTCATAAACATAAACCATAATTTCTGCAATAACTCATTAATGAAAACCACCTTCAAGCAAGCAGACAGGCTCTCTCTCTTCTTTGACTGAACCTATCTACTGTTTCCTTATTGGTATCATACTGTGATGATGGATCACTAACCAGCAGAGGATCTGTGAGATGAGCACAAAAGGCGGAACTGAACCACATATTACAACCTCTCAGGCAACAGGAGGGAAGCAGCAGCAGTAGAAGCTTCTAGTTCTTTTGAACAACAAGATTTTTTGGGCCCATTTATGCCTCCTTTTCAGATTTGTTTGTGGGGAAAATGAGAAATGAAGCCGCAATGGACCAATTTACAACATTCAGAGCATTGATATTGTAGTAAACTACTATTTGCGATATAGGGTAATGTCTGCAATTTTTCCACCCTCTGGTTTCCCATCAGGTAAACACTGTTATTAGCACATTTGCCGTGGTTTTTACTGTTAGCACCGTTAGCTACAAGCCGTCGGCTCAGACGTCGGCCATGTTCATGAGATAAAAGGGAATCTTCTCAGTATACATTAATTGAAAGATGCTGGTGGTATGAGTGTGCCATACATGGTGATCGCTCTTTTCAAGCACTGATAGTGATCTATCTATTGGCGACAAACGAATAACGAAAATAAAATCCATCTCAAGCCACTAAAACCCCGAAATCTCCATGAAAAATGCAGAAGTGCTTGACATTAGCCATAACCCAGAGAGATTAGTCACATAAAAAAATAGTTAACACTACACAAGAATATGCATGACGCTTATTTATTGAAGAATAACTTGCATTTAAAGGATAACGCAGATAGATACCACAAATCAAAATATAAGATCCTTTTTTTCATAGAGATGCAGTTTTTTAAAGTATCATATTTTGAATTCCTTTCTTTCATCCTTCCCGCATTTTTGCTTCCCAAGGTGGAGGGGAGGACAGCACTGGACAGCGTTACAGTGCCGATCCCACTGTTCTTTTAGCAGAACGAGGTGCAAAAGGAGACAAGGACCAGGATGGCTACATGACTGCCATGAGAGACAAGAACAACTCAGGTTACATTGAAAGTTTTGAGAACTCTTGCAGACTGTTGTATGCATGTATATGACTTTTAGTGTCTACAATAGCAACAGTTTTAAAAGAGATGAAAAGATGTTAGCTAATCTTATGATCCCCTTTTATTCCTAGACTATCTCAACCCAGTAGAGGAAAACCCCTTCGTCACACGTCGTAGGAATGGCGACGCCCATGCAGTGATGGATGGAGCGGGTTGCCACACCCTGCACATGGCTGGAGCTGCCGCTCCCCCCAATAGCCAATCCACCCACGGGGAGGATGAGTATATCAACGAGCCACTGTACCTGAATACCTTCCTTAACCCTGGAGACAAGAACGGATTGGCTGGAGCAATCTCCATCTCTGGCCCTGGGTCCTCTGCTGCCCAATCCGTATCGCAGACAGTCAACCCATCAACATCAAGCCACACGGTCTCCTCCACTGGATACGTAGTTCCCCCTGGCCACCTCCCTCACCCATCGTATCCATCACATACCATGCATTCGGGGCATTCAGGACACGCTTTGCACTCAGGCATCACCAGTGGCACAATCATGTTCGATAAGAAGGGCAAGAAGGCTACTTTTGACAATCCTGAATACTGGCAACACAGTCTACCCCCGAAGTCCTCACTGCACAACCCTGAGTACCTGCAGGACTGCAGCACACGCTTCTTCTATCGGCAGAATGGACGCATTCGCCCTGCTGTGGCCGAAAACCAGGAGTACTTGTCCGAGGCTGCTATGAAAGCCGGCAATGTGTTGCCACCCCCTCCTTACAGACAAAGGAACACTGTAGTGTAGTGACCAACCTGTAGCACAATGGAGGGATGAATAGACAGAAAGGGGGAATGATGAATGGTTGTTAAACAGTCCTCTCGTTTTCATGCAGTACTTCTCAACCTGGGGTCTCCTTGCACTCTCCCTGAACACATCTCTCTGTTATGTCTGATTGCAAGTCTTTTAGTCTTATTCTAAGGTTCTGCCTTTTCTTGAAAGGATTACAATAACAGTCACTGACAGCCTCACTTGACGATAAAACCATCACTTTTAGCTCCTGTTTTGGCCGTAAAAGCAAGTAGACACTCTTTGTGGTAGGTTCTATTCTGCAGCACACTGTCCTGCCATGTTAAGTATCAGAACAGCACCAAAACAACACAATAAAAGAAGTGAGATGTTTAATCAGAGAAAGAACTCAGAGGAGAAATAAACTAAGGTTAGCCCAAAGAGAGGATTATCGCCATGACCTTACATCGTTTTCTTTATACACCCATCAATTAAAGTCCTTTCAGCACATTACCACTGAGATAAATGTACCATTGCTTGTGTGCAATTACATGGCACATGCACATGAAGTTGTGTCGTGACTTACCAGCAAACCCGCAGTCATGCTGAAGATCCCAGATGTGGCTTGCATGCTTGCCCACACGTTTCCTTTACTTTTACATGTTGCTGCACTAGTAATGGATTTCAAACATTTATTACACACAGCTCATATCATACCTAAAACATGTTAACATGCCTGCAGCCTTAACACACCAATAACATCCATGCATTAATTCATGAGTAAATACACGCACAGCAGCGACAGATAAGCTTGCTGCCTCTCAATTGACCTTGTGCTGGCGGACTGTGTGTGTGCGGATAATGGCAGTCAGTGTTGCAGTACAGAGAAAGGAAAGGAAATGTCACTGCAGTTTTATGGAAAGCTGTGATATCAGCAAGTACCTGGTGGAAAGCATTGGCCAGATTATTGGCCTGTCTAGGGTGGGAATTAAAAGGTTGATCACTCAGAAGATGATCCTTAACTCCCCACGTCCTTCTTGCTCCACTTTCATCTACAACAATCTGCTCCGAAGAGCCAGAAAATCATCCACTTCAATATTACCTTCATAAGATCATTGTAACCAGCATCTTGACTGACATAACCAATGGTAACTGCAGTACAAGGAATAATGTTTCAATGGAACTGGTGCTTGTGAATGGACAGATATTTTAACAGTGGGAGAAGTATGGCGATGGTGTACATAAAGGGAAAAATATACAGTTTTTGAATCTGGATCAGAATTTTTTTTTTTTTTATGCATCAGGGATCTGTTTTCTTTGTCACCTTGTCTTACACTAATTCTTACGCAAACAGCACAGACACTGGGCCACGAAAGAGCACTGTGGTTGTGGCAAAAAGGCTAACCCTCCAGAGCTGTAAATAAGCAAATTACATGTCAATTACCAGACAGATACAAAGCCAGAAAAAGGCTCTGCGAACCGAGCTGTGACTGCAAGTACATCAAAAGACGAGGATAAACGATTTTTTTTGCCTCTCTCTGTGTCCATACTATTGTATGTCCTGAAAGCAGAAAATTAACGTTGACCACGTAGTCACGACTCCAGGGCCTCGCTCTGTCTCTTAGCGTGAAGGTGGAACAGGAGGAGAGACTGTCAAAACTGTCAAAGGCGGCCTCTTCCAGATTTTTACCATGAAACAATATGATTAAATGGAACACTTTCTTTTCTATTGGTATTTGACATTGATGGTGAGACATTACAAGTTATCACTGAATTCACTGATGGCTAGCTTTCTGTACTCATACAATACTGCCAGATGCCACAGTAAACTCTGATGGAGACCACTAGCATCTGTCGTCAAATGACTTTGAAGCCTAATTCAGGATGGGGTTGATCATTTAATAGCACTTAATGCTCTTACACAGCCAAATGACTTTGCTGTTATTCTAACTCTAAGCGGCAATTCTGTCTTTTTATCTTTTCATCATGTTCCAACTATAATTTACAGTGAGACGCTGAGGCCTCATGTTATCTGTTTCATCAGGCATTTTAAGAACAAAGGAGCATCCCCACTCTAAACAACATCAACAGTAGTTGGGTTTGGAGATACAGAACGATAGACAACGGGGATAGAAATTTGTCAATTTTTCGATACCCTTTCTACGCAGGTAGCTATCCCCTTGGTATCTCTAATTTTACTACACGATTGCAGGCAGATTTACAGGATTTTTGTATCAATGTGATGAAATACCTTGATTGTTAAGGTTGTGGTTAAGGTAATTAATTTACTGGAATGAAGGGGTATTCCAGTGATTTAGCACTGCACTTTCTTACAGTTTGGGGACTCAAAAAGATAATGTTTGGGGACTCAAAAGAGACCAAAATTTAAGGAGCAAAGGACAAGACTCTTAGTCTCTACTATGGGTTAAGCTCCAAAAAAAGAAAGTCCAACAATTTCCATAATGCAGCTCAATCAAACTCATCGCAGCTCAATTCATTCAACGCTTTTTATCTCCTAATCCCCACACCTCCAGTTTGAAATGTAGGCTTTTTGTGAAAAATGTCTCTAGCCCAAGCAGAGATAACCCGAATGACATTGGTGACAGACCAGGGTTATTTTCTTAGACTTTGGAAAGACCTCTTCAGAGCCACAGAAGACATTATACAGCTGTTTTTATTCACAAGCTGAGTAGTTCAGTGGTGACCGGCAAACTGAACTTCCTGTAGTAAATTGCTGGAGTATCCCTTTAACCAAAAACATTTCAATCTATATTCAGTTTCTCATTTGAATTTCCAGAAAATGTACTATAATATGATATATAGTGGCAGTTAATAATAATCTACACATACCCTGATTTGAGACTCTTTTTTTTTGTCAATATCGCCCACCCTGAGTAATTGGTGATAATATTATGAATTAGGAGACCGACTAATGCCTGTGCATGTCTCACTGCTGACATACCAATACACAACCACTGTTACGCAACCTTGTGCCTCTACACTGAAAATACCAGGCAGAGGGAAGGTTCAGACGAGCAGTGTTGATGATTTACTTTCCAAAACACAGATGTCACCCTGGCACAGTGTTTTCTTCCCCTCTCAGGTTTTATGAGGAACAATAATCATCCAGTTGAGCTCCAGCTGAGGCACAAGTTGCCCCATCATAAAGAAATTCAGATATCAAACCTAGATTGATTAGTGTCATCACAGTAGACACACTCCTGAAATGTGCAACTCAACAGAAATGTGAACGGGTGGAGACGGCCTGGGTTTAAATGTTCAGTCTTGAAGTGTTAAGTATTATTGACATTGCTCTGCTGCTAACTTTCGTCAGCTACATTAGATCTGTTCTGTCACACTATTTCAGATCTTCATTGATATGCTGATTCCTACTGAGTTTTAGCTCACACTTTCAGTATGTATACTGTCTTTGTTTAAATGTGTGCAAGCGTCCATTATGTTTTTAGAGTTAAAGTCAGTTATGTCTGTCTATTTTTACCATCACCCATAAGGTAATAGTTGAAGTGCTTATAGTCTGCTGTGTGGCCGTGTGTTTAAGTGCAATGACAGCAGATGAGAGTCACCCAAAGGCTTCGTAATGGATCTCTATGGAAAAATAAAGCCAATCTTCTGGAGGAGAAAACCTGCTGGGGCTCTTAGCCAGCGAGCATCGCAAGGGGCTTTTAGCTTTTTGAATGCTAATTCATCCACTTTCCCTTGTTGTTCTGTGGGGAAATCATGTTACCCAACATCTCACCCAGTGCACCAGCTAAGAAACCGTGAATGACAGGCAATAGGTTGTAATCTTGCAGTGGGGTTAAAACTAAGGTATTAGCATTCCAGAAATGTTACCCGACCAATGCATCAGTGTTACAAAAGCTAGCAGGGGAGAAGGTGCAAGTGCACTGTAACTGGCAGACGAGACCAGAGTAGATTGCCATTCTTTCTTTCTCCTCAGAGGTGACTGTAGAATTGTATGTAGCAAACACTGTTCTGCAGCCAGAGCAGAATGTTGAATGAATACAAACCAAGACTAATACAATCTGGAAAGAAAAAGTGAGTGTGGTCAGATGTTGACATGAGTCATGGTTTCATGTGAAAATATATTACTTTATATGTCAAGGTGAGCGTTATAGGTACAGTGGTCATTTATTAAAGGAGCACAATGGGCCCTTTTCACAGCAGCCATTTTGACAGGTCATAGCAGGGCAAACACAGGTGTGATTGATCAAATTAATTATGGTCGCAATCTATTTAGTGTCACAGCCATTCCAGTGAGCCAGCATGCACAAAACCAGGAACCTGGCCAACCTAAATGGAACTGGACCACAATTAATATTAATATGTATATCCTGTGTTTACCCTGCCATTACATGGTTGTGTTAAAAAGGACCTATAATTCCCTCTCAATACTGGCTACTCAAATGGTAAACTGGCCTTATAGTGACAGTTATATTTATTTTGTGCATCTACTTTTATTTTGGGGTTTGATGTAATTTTAACAAATGCTATATATGAGTATTGTAAATTATGTTGTTTTTATTTCTTTTCGGGGAGTCTAGCTAGCTACTAGCTATGTCCCAACTCAAGGGCTGTATGTTTGCCCTTCAGAAGAACTGAAGTCAAGGCTTAATCTGCACATCATTGCCAAACGAGACTAGATTTAAAAAGACCAAAACAAAAGTTGTGTTCAGTTGCACCTCGTCAACCCATTTTGCTTCTGCAAGTTTTGTACTAAGCATTGCCCTCACACGGCCTATGACATTTAAATACCAATGGTTAAGTGGGGAAGGTTTCATGATTCCTGACTGGACAGTATGATTTGATATTTCACCTCAACATATGACGAACAAGTGGCAGGTTAGACTAGGTTAATAGTGGCAATTTGCAAGTAGTTTCTATTTATAACCCCTTGATGACAAGGCTGCAAACATGAACAACAAATGGAGTTCATAACTTCCATTATTTAGACCATGCAGTGTTTTTTTAATTGGTTCAGTTCATGTGATATGATTTATATCTGATAAATATGAACTTTTACAAGCTTTACAAGTTGCCGTGGTTTGCCTGACCACTCTGGTTAAAACTGGTGCACAATCGACTGTGGGATTTTGAGGACTGCAAATGTTAAACCAGTCGTGTCCTCCAAAGCAAAGGCAAGTTCATATTTAGTCCCATTTTGTGGGGCCTTTGAAATGGGACAGCCCTTTTTGGACCTTTAAGATGTATCTGGCCCAGAAATGAGGACTAAGGAGGGTCCAGCCCCTGAACTGGGACACGGTTATTGTATTTATAGATTGTGCTCTATTTCACTTTTGTATGCTTTGATTATTCATATCATGAGGACCTTTTTCACAGCATTGGAAAAATCATTCCACCTGTGGTCTAGATGGACTTGCTGTATTGGATAAATACGTGTTACATTTCAGAGAACTTCACTATTAATAACTCAAGTAGAACTAGTTTTGGTCAATGCATCCTCAAGCAAACACATTTTTTAAAGGGAAACCATAAGGCAGCAGACAAACACATGTTCTACTGTTGTAATAGAATGAAACTGTGTATGGTTGTCATACTCTGATTTTACCCTGAATCATATGCATAAATTTTACCATGCCATAAAAACTGGCATAGATGACTAGAGGTTGAGTAAGCACAGTTTACAATGTATTGAATTGATGGTAGAACTGTAATCAAAAGACAAAGACGTTCAGATAATGGGTCATCCGACAGTTTTACCATTGTTAGAAAAATAGCAAATTAAATAAAGGTGAATAGTATTTTTATGGGTAGGTAAAAGGTGGCCAGGTACATCTGTAAATAGGAGAGTGATGCTTCTTTTTCCAGCTGAAGATATTTTTTTGGTTTGTTTTTATTTCTCTTTGCATCATTGCAATCTTAGTGCTCTACTGTACCTTTATTCATTTCTTTGGGGAATATCTTTGTCTGTCTCTGTATGTATATAAATATGTATATATTCAGCATATATACAGTCTATATATATGTATGTATATATATATATATATATGTGTATGTATATATATATATATATATATATGTGTGTATGTATATATATATATATATATATATATATATATATATATATATATATATATATATGTTGTACAATTTGAAGAAATAACTCTGATTTTAAAAACGTGCAGGGTCTCTTGTCACCCTGCCTTATCAGTTCCCCTGTGATTGTGAGATTGTGTTTTCAGCACAATTTAGTGATTTTGTGTTTTGACCTCTGCTCTTGCGCACTTTGTAGGAGTTATTTGTTATTTTCTGGGTGTAATATACCTCCCCTACCCTCCACATTTCTCTCAGTATTATCCATCTCTTGAGATTTTTTTTAAAGATTTTGTACACTCTTAAAATGCTGTTGCAATACTAATGAATATTCAATATTTCATCCCCTTTTCTTACAGCCTTTCTTAACCAATGTTATTAATCCACCAGTGTCACTTTACACCCTGTGTTTTAAGGACCTATACTATATTTCCTTGAGTAGTTTGAATAGTTTCCATTTGCACTGAGCTCAGTCATTGTTTACTTTCAGATGATATTCAGCTCTTCATCCATTTGGGGCAATACTGATTGAATGGTGTAGCAATATCATGTTACAATCCCCAGAGTGATTTAATGGTGTTTGAGAGACGAAGTGCAAGACAGTTTGCATGGGTTGGATTGCTCGTATGAATTACTGATATTTGCTTGTACAGAGGTTTGTACGTTAACTTTTTTTGGCCTCATCACTCTTTTCCAGAAGCCACAGTTTAACAGGACATTGGTATTTCCATTTCATAGGATCTTTACTGACTTTTTGGGAGTTTGGCCCATTTGTCACCTTACCTAATATCTGATGTGGGGACTGGCACCAAAATCATCATGTTGAACTATTTTCTTTGTGGCTCGTGATCAAACAGTTCGTCACAATACTGATGTCAAGTGTTGCTGATGCTCATTAACTGAGGCTGAATGGTTTGTTAAATTTACAATCTAAACCTATCAGGGTTTTATGGATGCTCAATTTGAATACACTGTCAATTGTAATTGATATTTCAATTGTAGAAGACTCATGCACAACCTGTGTTGTTTGTAAACTAAAGGTTTTGTGCTGTTTTCTGATAATGCTGTAAACTTTACTGAAGACGAATACTACAGTTTTGATTTCAAAAGGTAAGATTTTAACCAGCATCATCTTTTGATTATTTTCCGTCATCATTTTTGTATATTGCTTCTCCCCTACAGAATACTATAGGCCCACTGTACAGTTACCATTGGAAAGTTTATGGGCATTTGCACGGATGATTTCGGCACCAATCCTGTTATTTACAATATACAGCATATACATTTGGTAAAGTGGTCAGTTTGGCAAGCTTGTCAAAAGTCAGTGTGTTTGTTTAAAAGTACATTAAAGTTTGTTAGGAGGAATATTCTATCGTAAAATTATCATAAATTATTATTGCTTTGTATCAGAATTACTAAAAACTAAGTTTTATAGACCATACCTTGTCACATATTGCCATTTTTAAAAGATTCTCTTAACTGGTTATTTGACACATTTCCCAAGCTAGAACATTTAAATACGTGCTCCCTCTGTTTTGTTACATGAATCTGTCAAAACTATATTTTTAATTCAATATGAATAAAGATCAGTCAATATTTAAAGTTGGATTGTGCTCATTTTCTAGTGTTGTGTTATTATGAAGTGGTAAAACTAACAACATTGGGGTATGCCCCAAAGGTAACCCCTATGAAATTGAAAACCCCAAGTAGATTTGGACACTGGAACCCAAGGGATTCTACTGGGGTATACACTTGAGGCATACCTCAATTGGACCGCAATAGAGATACAACTTGTCTGCATTTCACAAGGGCTTCTGATATCGGCAATGATGATAAATGAACTGCATTTATATTTTTATAGTCATTTATAGTTTTAGCGACCATTCAAAGCATTTTGCCTCACAAGCCAGCATTCACCCATTCACACATGGAGCGATAAACATTCACACACACACACACACACACACACACACACACACACACACTCACACCAGCAGGAGTAATTTGCCAATTTGGGGTTCAGTATCTTGCCTAAGGACACTTTGACTTGTAGACTCAAGGGGCCAGGTATCAAACTACCAACTTTCTAATTAGTGTGACCTCAATCATTGTCAATCACATTATGGAATAAGGACCCATCATCAAATTGTCCACTTAAATACTTGTAGTTTTGCAGGAATAGCAGATGTGGGAAGTTTCGAGTGCCTATAAATCATTCACTATTTCTTCTAAGTGTGGTTGGCTTCAGTTTGGCCATCTGTCTTAATAATACTCTCAATGGGATCCAGTGCTACTTCCAATTCAGCTCTTATAGTTTTGAGGGCCCTTTACACCTCCTTACTTCAAATGTCAGCCTGTTCTTGAGTAGTTCAGCCAGACACATGGGAGTGTTGTGTAGCCTCTAGTCACAGCATGATATCTTCATTCTGCCCAGATGAGTCAGGGCTGCAGACATTGCTCTCCATTCAGCAGATTATGCCTTTCAGTTAGAAAGAGCAAGGAGTCAGACTGTACAGTAGCTCCACTCCCACCACCACAACCTCTATTTTTCAGCCAATTTTCTTACACATTAAAAGCTACTCACACAGACAAACTTGTACACTTGCCGAATAATCACACAGGAGCACCAATAATAAAGTGTCATTACTCCTGACACTTGCCTGTGCATGATAGATGCGTCTCTTTTCCAGCTGATGACATTTTATGGCATTATCATAGGAAATCCAATAACGAGATCGGCATCTTGGAGCCGTTGCCCCATGCAAAGTCAAATCACTTGCCTTAAGATGGTAATAGAGTGTGATCGAAACAATCTGTCACTGCCTCTAGTCTTACTCTCACACGCCAGCCCCCTTTGACAAAGTGTATAGATTTTTTACCTGATATGAGGGATGATCGGCACAGTTGAATGTAAATGAGCTTAAATGTCTTTAGGTGAATCGATTGACTGACGCTTCTCTACAAATAAAAGTGAAGGCTGTATTTGACAGTGCATCAATCTTTACCACATCTCCTCTACAGCACAACAAAACACTATAACTGTCTACATGTTTCCATGTCAGAATCAGAACCATTTATTGCCAAGAAAGTTTTCACCTACAAGGAATTTGTCATGGCGGACTGTGTGTGCAACTATTTTAATATGTGCTGATATAAACAAAGACAGAGGTTTTAGAATGGGCTGCGAGACAAAACTGTAGTTTTGCTTGCTCCAGCAAGAAGTCCTTTTTCTCCAAAGAATGCCATTTGGTGTCATCCTCACACTGCTCTCTCCTGCTACAGATTTTGCTGTCTAATCCCAGGTTAGTGATCCAACTGTCACAGCAACAAAGCCGCACAACCTTCAAGGCAGACGAGACACGCTGTGGATGTTTCCTCAGAGCAGATGGTTACTTGTGCAGCGTATTTCGACAATCGCACACTATCAACTGATGCAGTCACACTGTAATGTTAGGATTTTAAATAACTGAAGAATATAACGGAAAAGCTATAAATGTTGTTTTATCTTCTCCTGGGTCCAGACTTTTGAATCCACCTACTCCATCGAGTTTGAGTCGACTGATCGTCGACTGAGTCGATGAGCAAATGAGCACCACGGGCAGGACTAACAATTAGCCAATCTGCACCACGGGCAGGACTAACGCCATTGTCAAGCTGTAGTTAAGCCGTTGTCAAGCCATTGTCAAGCACTGTCAGCTGTGCACCGAAACCGAGGATTGACAATAACAACATGGAGACTTACAGAAAACATTGACGCTGCTATCGAGGATGTTCTAAATCGATTAAAAGTTCCACCTGCTTTGATATCTGACCAGCACTCTGCTTTGATGTCTGGGAAAAATGTATCATTTACCTCGTACTGTGATGAGACTCTGGCATAGCTTCTTTTTTTGTAGGGACTTTTTTTGGTGTATCACGGTCTGTCTTCTCAACTGTTCTCAAGCCTTCCTCATTTGTGTAACCGTAACGTTAAGCTCAGACTGCCATCCCTTTACAATACATCAGGAATCTTCAACCCTTACAAGACATTAACATTTTACACAAATCCTACGAGAAGACGCCGGGTCGATGCAAGAATTACCCTGACATCTGAATCGTTCACTCTAAGGCCCTTTTTTTTGCATTTGGGCTGCTGAACCACCTGCTGACCCCCTTGATTAACAAATTAAATTAGATAATTGAATGCCCACTTGAGGCTGGCTCGAAAAGCAAGTCAATATCCATAGACCGCCATGGTAAAATGCCAAACTTTAACAACCTGGTACAAAAAAAACGTTTTGGTCTCTATAACTAATATCCCTGTTCATGACAACTGTACAAAGGGTGAATTTTTTTTAAAACTTACCTGTTAAAATATATTTAGGCTTAAAGTTAGGCATAAATGAGTGTGCGGCCGCTTTGAGTTACCGGTGGGTGCAATACCAGAAACCTCTGCTGCGTCACCCTGCGTCAGACAGAAGGTATAAACAGTTTAACGAGTTGTAAATTCTGTCTGATATCAGGCAAGTTCTGTGGCGCTCCCACTGTTTTGGCATCGCTATCTCTTTTTCTCAGAGAGCCAGGGGTAAGGGCGGCTGTCTCTAAATCCCAGCATGTTGGCAGACTCTGATTGAATGGACTGTACAAAGCCCATTTAGCAGTGTTGTGATCCCCCTTGAGAGCTTTCATTATGGAACAGCATATTGAATTCTCTTCACAGGCTGTCTGCCTCTGGAGGCTACTATCTCCTCAGGAATGCACACACACGCACACACACACACACGAAGCATCATATTAGACAACATATAGACAACCCAGTAATAAATCCTGCCTGATTCTTAGTGAATCTGGTTTCTTACCATGCGGACAGAATAAATGCACCCTGATACTGTTATTGGCAGTGCTCCGTCCATGGATCAGCTGAGAAGCATGGGTGCAGGTGCTCAGTTATTTGTGTACTCATACATGCACACGCACGCACGCACGCACGCACGCACACACGCACACACACACACTGTCGATTTATAGAGCGCATCATGATTTTAATGCAATTGCCACAATCTTAAATTTAGTCTTTGTAATGGTAACCTGAAGATGAATTTTGGTGAACTTGGTCTGGCGAATTTCATCTACCAACCAATAGCAATTAAAATGCATAAAGTAAGTGCAATACAATGCAGCAGGTCAGTCTTGCTGCCAGTTGTCCCAGTGGCTAGCGGCAGTACTGCTTCAAAAAAAACTCCAGTGACCCAAAAGATATCTTCTCTGCAGGTGCATGGCCATAATAGAACCCTAATCTGTAGATTGTTCATTGGAAACCCAAAACTGTAAACAAATATAAGTTTTTGTAGTGTGAATTTTCAAACCAATAAAATGTTATATTTTAATTTTCATGTGTGTTTGATCATCTCAGTGTAATGACTGTGGGCCAGGAAGAGAAACACAAGCTGTGAAAGTTGTTATGTTTCAACATAAAACAGTTTAAATGCCATGTGTTGTTCTTTTCCTAATTTGGTTTGGGCTGTAAAAAATGTCAGAAATTGCTGCCAGCTTATTGAGACCCAGTTTCTCTTGAATCTCTACTTTTTCAAAGATAATTCAAATCACAGAAAGGAGTATTTAAAGAAAAACATTCAAGGTAAAATAATAGAGAGAGGCAGGTTGCAAAGCAAATAAGTAAAATAAAATATTACAAATTTTAAAATGTCAAGATTTCTCTGCTGCCATTTTGACAGCAGAAGTGGCCAAGCTAATAAGACTTTTCAAAACTACTACTACTTTCTCTGTATCGACCCTTCAGAGTCTCTACTAATGCTCTTTTAAAAGTTATTTCTAAATACAAAAAGTAAAAAAAAGTAAAAAATAAAACATTGCAGAATCATTCGAGATGCAAAATGGAGTAAATGCTGTCTGTGTGCTTCAGTTCATGAGCCACCTAGCTCACATTTCATACTAGCCAGCCAATAGCTACCTAGCTTCTGCCTAACTTAAATCACTGCCAATAACATACAATTCTACCATATGGCTTTAACCACTGAATTCAAAACATGTGAACCGTGTCCATGTAGTTGAGAGTTTTATTCAGAAGACAAAATATAGGAACAGCGTTGGATGCAGTGGATTCAGGGTCAAGAAATGTGACTCCGTTCAGAGCAGTGCGACTAAAGCTATGGAAGGAGTCTCGTTATGGCGTTCAAACATTAGATAGCGCGAGCAGCTAATATTCACAGACAAATTGACAGAGCGCATTGCAGCGGGCTCTGGTTGTGAACGCTGGTCTGAAGTCTGTAGGCCTCCATCAGAGAACCGAGCCGCCAGTGAGCTGACAGAGAGCAGTAAGTGTGTTATGTTGTGCTCTGACTATCATGCTTTTAAAGTACTCTTACGCTCTGTGCTAATGTAAACAATTAAGTTAACAGTATGCAAGTTGTGCATTTCACTGGGCTTTGTGTAGCCTGATGAAGAGAGACAAAGAAGTCCAAGACCAAATTGTGCACACTAAAAATGACAAACTGCTTTTATTTCTTGTGGACATGACCAATATGTTTCAGTCTCATGTTGTTTTCCTCAGACAAAAGTGGAAAAGTGAACACACCTTGAGTCCTATTCAACAGACAATTAATGATAAAACATCACAGCTTTATCACTTAATTAACCTCAATGAGTCATCTGATATGAGACATTTTCAGAAAGATAAGACACTTTGTCCAATTCCCCTATCTTATTGTCTTCATGTGATTGGAGAGACCTGGATGAACAGGGATTGATGATATCTATACTGGAGAGATCCGTTTAGGACACTGTAACTCATTGACTCTTTATATTTACTTTTTGACATAAAAGACAATTTATTATGCAAACACACACCACAACCAGCATTTGCTGATTTATTTGCCAAATAATTATATTATATAGGAGACAACAAGCAGCGAATGTAATTTAAAAAAGTCTTTACTTATAGGTGTACTTAATAAAGTATAACATAAATGCAATAGTTTGTGATCACACTTGAGATATACAAATTGGGAATATTGTCTGGTGTATTTGTGGCAGGTTATCTAATCAGAAGTATGGTGACCTCTTTACCTTTTATCTGTGGTTGAAATAATTCCAGTCATATGCACATCAAATGAAAGACTTGTTGAAGGGTTATTGAAGTTACTTGCTACTTGGTGACTACTTTCACTTCTACTAGAGTACTTTTTTTGCAAAGTAACAGTTCTTTTACTTGAGTACAATTGTTGTGGTCTACTCTATTCACCAACTTTTGCTACATATTATACTGTTATTAAACGGAACAGGCTGGAATTTAGTTGTTTTTGAGTTTTAATATCAGGGTCATATTCTAGAAATGACCTGAGAGGCAAAGTATACGAGCAGGGCTGCACAATTAAAATACACTGAATGCTGAAGTAGTTTCCTTACATGAATCAAAATATTCCAAATCCATTCAAGTGTAATGATTTATTGGGCACATTATAATAAGCGGTTATGAAAGATTTGCACAAGCTACTTCATTTTAGCTATGTTAAAATATTGTCATTTCAAGCTTGGGAAGATCTAAAACTGTCCAGCATTTCACTAAGTAGTGGTTGACAATACACACATTAAGATTAATATGGCAATCTCATTGGTCATTTGCATACTGCTTGTGATTCAGCTCATCTGATTACTGCTGAATATGAGCCGCTCAGCATTTAGTGTTTATCACTCGCTTTATTAGGCAAGGCAATATTCACATGAAGAGGCTCCTATTGAAACTACATTGGCATTTTAAATGAGAAGGTTGTCATTAGAACTCGTTTAAATTTCCCTTCACTTCCAATAATGATGGATACATTGTGATGACTGAATAAATCTTCAGGGACAGGATGCATTTATGTAGTAGTGTAGCGAGTCAAGTCCATGCTTGAGATGCCTCCCCCATATCAACGTTTTAGAAATAAAATATATATTTAGCGGCCTAGATGTTATTTACTTGAAGTGCCCTCTTGGTATTTTTTTGAAATACTCTTCGGCTGCTTCTCGTCTTTTCTGAAAAGGTTTCTCGGGAGTCTCAGAAAATATGACACCCACAGGAGATGGATATATATGAACTCTCATTTACCACTCAGGCAATAGCATTAAGACATGAGCTGCTAGTGATTCTGTAACTACCACATTTTACCAATAACTTGACTCCACTGTGCAGCCACACATTCCTTGAGTACAGCCAGGTCAATAATTATTGAATATGTATTTTATGCAATTTTGCTAAAGGCAAAACAACTGCCAGCTAGTCTTTATTTTTCACTTCAACTGGTCACAATGTGTCTTAAAGGATTCCCTTGCATCAAAGTTATTTAAAAAAAAAAAAAAAAAAAGTAAGCTTAGAATTTATAATTGTTGCCATTAGCCTAATCTAAACCATTGAAAATACAATGTTCAACATTTTGGAAATGCTGTCACTCAGTATACAGAGGCCTCACTGCTCAGAGCAGAGGACATATTTCCCAAGATGAACAGTATCATACAGGCATGTCAAACTGTACAGTGATATCACTCTTCTCTGTCAATCAGATAGCACCTGGTGACACACAGACTTCCCCGTGTTATTCCTGAAACAGAACTCACTAAATTGGACAGAAATGAAATTGTTTCGGTGACGACGTGCAGTCATTACAGGTAAGCCATTTATGTTCTTTGTCCCCGCCTTGTTGCCTGTTTAAGATCATTGTGCCTATGGGTGCAAGTCTTATGGTGCAGGAGGGATAAGAAATGACGATGCTTGGGTCGATTTGCGGGAGCTGGTGAATTTCGCTCTGACTGCGCCATTATCCTACGACACCAAGTGGCTGCTCACACTCGATACTGTGCTCCCTTGGGTCTTGAGCAATGCACCTCCCATGACATAGTTGCATCCCCTAGCAAAAGAGTAGAAGAGAGTACACGCGTCATTTGGGTGCAAAAGCTCACATGAATATAGATGGTGAGCTAGCGGTACCCAGCATGCTGTTTGACGTTGTAACAGTTATTAGGCCTTTATTAGCCAGGCCTGTGCAGAATCGATCAACGGCAATCATTATAAAAAACATACCGTTTCTGAACCTCTCACTTAAATCATTGGTTTATATCTCCAAAATATTTTGAATCATCTCTGGATTTCCTTCAGCTACAAATCAAAGTATATTTGTATGGTACCTTTCATACATGTGTGCAGTTCAAAGGCCTTTCCAGATGACTGACAAGCCAAAAATAAGTGTAGACTGTAAAAATAACAGAAAAGACAAAACACAATTTGACGGTTTGAGACAAATGAAAAAATGACAATAAAATAGAATAAAATTATACAACTTGTTATTTATTTTATATATATATATATATATATATATATATCATTATTAATTAAATAACAATAAAACAATTGTTTTATTGCTACATGGTAAATACCATTTAGCAACATACAATACAATACAATACAAATAAATACAATACAAATAAATTAACATTATTATCTTGGTTTGTAGACAGTAGCCTCTGTTTCACACATTGTATGCTTGGCTGTTGTGACATAATTGTTTAATTAGGTTGACTGTGCTAATTTCCAAGCCTTTAGAATTAATTAAATCTATTACATTATTATCAAAAAACACGGTCCAGCATACAATTTATCAAGATGGCCATATTGTGATGCTTGGAGTTGCAAATTAAAGAGCATCATGTTACTCATGTTAAAGATGAATCAAGAACACAGCCGTCAAACTAGCATTTCCTTGAGTATACAAAGTTAATCGCACTGAAGTGAGATTTTAAATGACTTCCACTCATAGAATATACTAATAACATGTGAACAGAGTGATGAATGAGACTAATTGCGGGCAACGCTGCATTTTAATTAAGCAGCAGTCTTAAGCGAGCAGGCATCATTGTTAAAGTCAACTCTCCATTGCAATTATCCTGCTCTATTCATGTGTAACATAATGGCTTGATGACAGTGCTTTGTTGGCGTACAGTGGAGGCATAATTGTGTCCTTTCAAACATAGAAAAGCACATCTACATTTTTTTCTCAAGTAACACTTATTCAGCAATACGGTAAAAGTTACTTATCCTTATTTTAACTTGAATTTCTGTTGGTCATTTTTTTTCTAGACGCTGACCTCCTAAAGGAGGTTGATCATGAGACAGTACTGAAGAACTTTGTTGTTTCAAGATCCCTCAAGACTCGACAGTTCATTCAAAAAAAAGAAAAAGGACAGTTCTAATATTCTGCTGGTTCCCTTGAACATATTTTTTTGCAATTATGTTGCAGATATAATCTGATGTGTTTGCCTATTTCCCATTTCATTTGTTAATTGAACATGGTCTTCAGTGCCACAGAGCCTTAGTTACCTCTATGGGCTTTGAGAAAGAAGCCCTACGTTTTCTAGTTCTGTAATCGTTGAACTGATTTTCTATGTTTTCTGTGTAAATTAAGGCTCTTTGAACTACAGACACAACTGCTATAGCCCAAGTATACCATATATTTCTTTCAGATTTTGAGTTTTTGATATATAAATGTACTGAAGTTGTGTGGTTTGACATTGCATACATACAGAATATGCATCGACCTAACGTTTGTTTGTTATGCACAGTTACACAGGCAAATGTTATTTTTCCATCAAACTAAGAATGAAAATAATGGACCACTAATGTTGTAACGATCCTCAGTTGAGGGTTTGATGTAAATATAATATTAGTCATGTTATCTCCATGCAAAGGGAAAGTTGTACTGTGCATATGAACCATTATCTCTATAATACCATGTAAAGCAACAGGCCTTGCACATATTGCGCAAACATTGTTAATGCAAATACTGTACGAATATTTTGTAAAAATCCTTGCCTTAGATTCATGGTTTACATGCTAATTTATATACATTTATATGTTCAGAAATTACAGAGGTTTGGTCAGGTATTGATGTGATGCTGGTTGTACGTGTGACCAAAGTCTAAGAGGTTTCAGTCTGCAAGTCCAAAGGTTAGACATTTCGAAGATGTTTGGCAAGTGTAGAGTTTACAGTGGAAACAAAAGTTATTCTTAATCTAGCAGCCATTCGTGGCTATACCAAAATATACCAATTGGGATAAGATGTGTTGTTCACACTCAGAACAGAATGAAGTTATGTATTTTGGTTATGCAATGTGTGTACTTTTTTTCTAAATTTGAAACTTAAAATATGTATAATGTCCAAAAACCTAAAACTCACAAACAGTTTTTGCTGTTGACATTCAAGCACCCAGCAGGGACAAACCTGTTGACCATGGAGAACATAAGGGAAACCATCAGACTCAATTTAGGCTTATTCTGTCATTTGTGTGGCAAAATCTTGAATGAAAGCACTTTTGAGTGTATTTGGCCTTGGTCAAGATCTCTACTATATTGATTACTTTGCCTTTCCTCTTTCTAGCATGAGAGACAAATAAACATCCCAGAGACCTCTACTCCTCAGAGGAATGAGTGCAGACTGTTGACAGATTTGTGTGAGGAACAGACAGTTAATGGGAAGATACTTTCTGTGTTTATTGTGTGTGTTTTTCTTCTATTTTTCTATGTTGACCTCCAAATTGATTTGTCATCTTGCATCACCCCATCTTCAACTTTTCACAGTAATATGGGGACAAGAAAACAAGAGGTAACTGTCTGAAAAGACGCAATCAAAGCAATGCTGATTACAGCCATTCTGTATCCACTATATGTGTGTTCATCAGAAAGCAAATTTCTAAATGACAATATGACAATCAGACACAGTTATAGAGTGCAGCTTAAAAGTGGACAGTCTGCACTGATTGGCCGTATCGGCTTTCTACATGTTTCACTTCCACGTCAAAAGAAGAGCTGATGATTGCCTCTACATAATTCCCTTACAAACAATTGTTTTATAGCTGCTCAAGGAAGAAACGCATTATGTCTTGATATCATGTAGAGTGTCATTACCCTTGTCACCGTGTTCCTTCATGATGCAATTTGATGTTTTTTGTCAGCACAAAAAGATGATTGCATTTTCCTTTATAGTTCACAAATCCAAGCAGCTGCCGAAGCTAAGCAGATGGCAGAGTCCCCCCCGACATCATCTTTGCAGCATTTGTGGTTCATGTTCCACCAGTAGCATTTGAAAAGCTTTGAGATCTTCCCGCAAGACATCCCGCTCTCATTTAGCCTTTCACATACTCAGACCTCAAAGGCAACGAGAGACTAAAGACATGTAGTAGATGGTCATGGAGTGGGGGAACTGCCAGGCCAGGACACTTAAACAGGTTAGTCTGAATGGCTTTCACTAATACTTAAGCCACAGGTTCTAAGGAAGGGTTAAGAGAGCAATAGTGGCATTCATAAAACTGGAATAAACCACTAAGATAGATACCGCAAACGTGTCTGTGGCGTTAGATGTACTTTAGCAGGTCAAAAGTAGAAGTCTAGACAATTCTATTTCTTTAGCACGTTTAGAAACAACTGGAGTGACCAAATTATTGTACAAATTAAAGTGAACAGCAATAAAATATCATTAAAAAAAGCAACAATAGATTGTAGTGAAAAAAGAAAGCAATATTATAATGTGCACAAATCTAAAACCGAAACAGAGCAATTTCAAACTTGAGCAATTTCTAATCATAAAAGTTTCCAAAGTACTAAAACATTAAAGCATTAAAAACCACTATAAGCAACCAAGGGCCATTTGAAATAAGTATGTCTTGTGGTTTGTCTTAAAAGTGTCAATTGGGGGGGAGACATTTAAAAGAAGTCGTTGCGGGTTTTCATTCCAACCAGGCACAACAAGAGTTCAATTAACTGGTACCTTCAGATAAATATGAATACAAAAGGTAAATAGATAAAGAAACAAATTCAACACACATTTTTATCAATTAAATAATGCCTACATTTATTATTAATATCATTTATGGTACATTTATTGGCATACAAAAGTATTGTTTGTCAGGTAGGTATTCATTTTATAATTTTGGTATTCAGATATTCGTTTGTTTGTTTTATTTAACCCCTCATCCCTCTTGTTTCAAATTTCCAATTTTGTATTGGTAAGAATACATTATAGGAAGCAACAACAAACATTTAGAAGACACAAGATATTGTTTTAAAATCTGCTAGGTGCTACAGCAGTGATTTCACTGTATGTCCTTTACCTGGGTTAATCAGATAACAAACCCCACGTCATAGGAAAATATTAGGAAAATATGTGCAAAATCAAAAATGCTCACATTACGGTCACATACAACGCAGAGCCCCATTGGCGCAAAGCAATTACAAATCCAGCACACACACACAAAGCCATAGTCCGCAGGCAGCCAAAGAGAGACAAATTACCTCCCTGTCAGATAAAATCAGACTCAACATCATTTAATTAATTTCGGTGTATATTATCATTTCTTATTGTGATTTTTTTTCCTCTTTTTGCTTTGTCTCTGTCCTCCTCCCAGCCTTGTCCTGAGGAAAACTTCAGTTTGAAAAATGATCAGGCTTCTTTTCTGTCTATTCTTCTGGGCACTTCTCGCTCTTGTCTCTTTTAATCTCCACAGTGCATTTGTATGAGATGTGCTTGGGCTAAAGGTGTTATTTAAACATGTCTTCCCTATAATTAAATTTATCAACCCCCCCCCGAAGATCTCACCTCCTCAAACATATGTGGCAAAGAAATGTGGCATGTTACAACACTGGCCATTTTTATCATAATGATAGGAATATGTCACCGTGCAACAATAGGGCTCTTTAATGTATTTTTATTTAATTCTGGACAAAAAAGTAGAATATTGCTTGCATAGTGTGGCTTGTAAGTCTGACAATTTGTTGTTTATTTGTAATGACACAATGACAAAAGATGAGAACCAAAGGGTTACATATGTGCTGCGTATTACACCTGAATAGTATATCATCAAGAACACATTAGTTTTGTTAGTGAAAACTATGATTGTAGTGGACTGTGCCAACATTGAAATGAAAAGCACGCTCTTGGGTTGGACCATTGATTTCATAATCATTTGGGACATAATATAATGGAGTCCCACTAATCTGCCCTCTAATCTCACTTCCACTTGGCATGGTGGCGCATAATGCGAGAATGTGAAACCACTGCTACAAATACAAAAGCTGCTGCTAATGCACTGCTGTTCCAAAAGACGTAGGCAGTGGACGCAGGGCGTGTGTTTGAGTGTGCACGTGTTGCTTTTCCCTCACTCACTGCGTGCATGTGCACCAAGACATGTGGAGTAGATCTGCAACCTAACTGAATAAATTCATTTAAATGGAATTTAAAACTGGTTGGCAACGAATTTCATCATAGATTAGTTATGATGCACGGCACGCACTGCGGCCATGTGTTATAAGGTGGGGCAGTAAGCCAGCCAATGTCGTGCCTTATGTAGATCTTATGATGAATTACAGGAAATGATGCCATCTCCTTTGTCTCTTGGGTAAGCAATGGCAAAATGATGGAGGCAGAAATTAACGATACAGTGGAAAAACAAAGCTTTATTGATCCATCACAGAAACGGAGAGAAAATGGACATTTTATTTCTTAATAAATGAACGAGTAACTCTGCGTCTGTCGGTCACAAATCTGCTCGAGATGGCAGACTTAGCTAATGCTGATAAAATGACATTAGTTTGGAGAGACACTGGAGTATAACATAACATTAAGTTTGGGAATGCTTCATGCCATTAGTGAGAGAGTCTACTGTGAATCCTTTATTGTTTCACAAAAGAAACTTAAGCAATATCTCTGATCAAATATCTATGAGTTACATTTCCCTTTTATTCTCAGTGTATGGCAATGTCCATTTGTAAAATTTTCTTTTTATTGTAGTAAAATAGCATTTTACAAGAAGACCAGGAATAGCTATGGGAACAGTTTTTTGTAGTCTGATCAATAATTGATTCATCAAAGTAATGATTCATTAATTCATTTGTTTACAAAACACAATTTGACCTTGTGAAAGGATGTATTTCAAGAAGCTTTACGAGCTGAGCAACTAATGTATGGAGTGCAGGATCGTTCCCACGGTGGAGAGATCAAACAAACGCAGAACTAGTCCAAGAGACCGCCATTCGTTTCCAGTGCAAAACTAAAATCAACATTTTGTCATTAAATTGCTAGTCAAGTGACTCATTTTGTCTAGTCCTGTGAGTCGGTCAGTTTACGTCAACCACTAAAATTGAATTGTATGATACCGGATACTTGTTTCTTCTGAGTATTCGGTCCCACACAACATGAATTCCATGTAGTTTAGATTGCTATTGCAAAATGTGAAGAATGGTAGTACAGTGCAAAGCCTTGACTTGAATCTGAAAGTAGCTTTAGTTGCCTAAAGTTAACCATTTTTAAGGTAGCCATATGGCAAATTTTGACGACCAAAATGAAATTTTGACTACTACCACTACAAACTGGTAGAATCACAGCCCACAGTGGAATAGAACCACATTTCACAATCGGGAATAGGTCAGATTATAAGAAATACACACTCTCCTTAAAAGAATACTATAATAATACATTTTAATATGAGGGATGGATAAGTAACCTGCTTGTACAAAAAACGTATCGTAAATCTGAATATCGATCTCTTGTATCGTGCGTCTACCTGTACTATAACTTCTAAAAACATTTCCTCGCTCTTTTATCAAATTATCATACATGTTTTTATAAAATGATATACGTAGTCATGACTTTCTTATTTCAGAGTTTTTTTATGTCTGGATAAAATCCAGCATTGTGGAGCTGGTGCCCTTCCAAATGTCATTTATATTACACTACAGAACAACTATCCAGAGGGCTTTGTTCATTCTGGTCCTGGTCTTGCATGTCATTTTATGAATGTGGTCACTACGTGTTTATTCCTTCAAATGTGAGGGCTAGTCATCATCTATATAGTTTCTCTGTTTCTCTACTTGTCTCCTACTCAGTCTTGTTCTCAGTTAATCCCCTCCTCTGCACACAAAGTCACGACCAGACAGTCTCCCATCCACTCAACACCACCCAGGGATGATACTATCTGATATCTCCCTAGAAGATTAAGGCCTTGGTTTGCACCACCATAAACAAGTACCTGATCAAGGCTCTGTGTCACGGATTAGAAACAATGTACGGTAGAATTGACACAGGTAAAGCTGCGAAATGTCAAGGAAGCTTGGTTCTTTATTGGTTTTCAGCTCAGACGTGTGGTATTTGAAAGAAAGCATCAACAGCCGTGGGAGAGAAACATGTTGGGGCTTCCTAAATGCTGAGAGGATGTCTTCTGCTATTACTGGCAGGCTCACAAATATGAACCAACTTCATAACACTTGCCTGCATACATGTGTTATACTGGGGGAAGAAATTAATTACTCAATGCCAACAAGTGAAACAATAATCAAAGACGATTTTTCTTACCATATTTTATTATATACATTATTTTTCCAGGACATAATTGTTATCATGAGCAGCATGACTAGTGTTGGGACTTCACCATGTGGTTGAAACAAAGGAATTGGTCCTACCTGGCAGTTCAACAGCCTGATTTGGGCACCAAACCCCACCATACGCAGCTCACCGAACCAGTGACGCTCTGTAATGTTAACGTATTGTGTATTTTTACAGACCACCGAGTTCCTGCTGTGTAAAATTACTGCTGTGTTGTTGCTGCGATAATTGTGTTGTTTCAATCCTGCTGTAAGAGTGCTGGACTTAATTTATAGTTTGGTTATTGGTCCCTGATCTCAAGTGGTGACCCGTATTTATTAATATATGTTAAAAATCCTATTGATATTTATAATTTTTTTTAATGTCAATAATTTAGTTTCCATACTTGCTAATATCCAAACACGCTCCTGCCAGATCCCAACACTAGACAAAGAGTGCCACCAACAGTAATTTACACAAGTATATATGATGAACAAGGTAATGACAAATTATGTCTGGGAAATACAATTATTTTCAATAATTTTATTATATACATTAAAGATTAGGAAAATTAAAAACTGTTTTTCTCTGCTGTGTCTCATCAACAGCTTGTTTTTGTCCAGGAAAAGACGTCGCTTAACAAATAGCATTGCTGCAAACCCATTGCCTTTCAAA
Organism: Cebidichthys violaceus; assembly: GCF_023349555.1. Lineage (NCBI taxonomy): Eukaryota > Metazoa > Chordata > Actinopteri > Perciformes > Stichaeidae > Cebidichthys > Cebidichthys violaceus. Next base: position 7,484,744 of record NW_027176274.1, on the reverse strand, counting down.
ATGTGACATGTTGAACAATAAATATGGCCCCTTGTGAAACCAAAACAACGCTACACACCATTGGAAATTGACTGCCAGCCATCCAAGGTAAGAAGAGGGAGGAGAGAAGTGATCCAGTAAAAAATGAAAGTGTCAAGATGGAGGCACATTACTAAGCAGGAACAAGAAGCTCTGGTACAGTTAAAAAGACTACAATGTATCGTTTTGCTAATATTGTTTATTCTTCTGATTAATCAATATGTCTCAATGACATTGAATGACAACCTAAGGTAATGTAGTCCAAAATCCAAATACATTTAATGTACATTTATACAGAACACAGAAAAGCAGTAAATCCTCACATCAAGAGGTCAGAACATGTTGATATTTCTGCAGAATAAATTAGTGAAGATTAATTTGATATGTTGATTGTGATGGCATAACTTCAAATTAGTTCTCTGCCAGCTTCTTTACTTTCCCACTTTTTTGTTTACAAACCTTACATTGAGTGAACATTATTGGAAGGGCTTGCCCTTTCTCCCTCAAATTAGAAATAGACAGTGAGTTCTGCTGTGTCCATCCAGAGGAACATATCACATTAACGAAGGACACAGAGCTACCTTCTTTTTTCTCTCTTTGGAAGGGGGTGTTTCAGGATCTAATTGATGAATAGCAGCCATAACTGGGAGCTGCGTCCTTCAATTGAACTTTAATTCATATGTGCATCAATCATTTCCCCTTTTTATAACATAATGGATACTCACTGCTCTGATTACAGTGCGTTTTGTCCTTGTGGTGTGACTGTGTGTGTCTAAGAGAGGGAGAGAGAAAAAGAGGAAAAACAGGATTTTTCTTTGGAAATTGTAAACAAGGGGTGGGGAAATCTCCCTCACCATGAAAGCCAGTCTCTCTCTCTCTCTCTCTCTCTCTCGCTCTCTCTATCTTTCTCTCTTTCTCTCTCTCGCTCTCCCCCCCTTCCGTCTACATGATGTAGTAAACAGGGCCTCAGCTGTGCTCTTTGCACGCCCCACTCACCATATTGAATTTTGTGTCCTTCATACAGACAGACCAAAGCAATGTGAAAGGGACTGGAACAATCTAAGGAAAAAGAGAGTGTTTGTGTGTGTACTTGTATTAATCGAGTTCACACACAGTCCCATTATTGGGACTCACCTTCAAGATGTGGTCAAAAACCTTGTCCTCAAGGTGAATCATTACATTTCATGGCTAAGACGTGATTTTTTGTTAAGGTTATTCCAAGGGAATTGTTAACATTAGCAGTGGAGTTTGGCATGTAGTAGTTGTTTTTTTAGTGACATCGTAGCACTACTCACTAGTGCTTTTTTTTTGTAACCGAGCCAAATTATCCCAGTGAGCATTTTTCCATTGAAAAGACGTTTAATAAACGACTATGGTCACTGGTGAAAACACGTTAAAAATTGGTTCAAAAGTGAAAGTTTTTTCACCCACGTTAATTGAATGTTCATGTTTAGAGCATATTTCACAGGGATTTGCACTAGTGACGGAGAAAATAGGTCTCAGACCGAATATCATCCAGTTTGGTGCTAACTGGGATAGCTTGGACAAGAAGTGCTATAAGCACTTTGGATGTTAGTATTGAGGTGATGCAGTGCAGGCCTTTTTCATTTTTCTCTTTTATTCTAAGCATTGTTAAATGTGCTCCCAGCTTTTCCAGCAATCAGGATCAGGTGCATGACAATTGGTTTCATTCCCGTCTTGTGTAAAACCGGTGCAAAGGTGCAAAACAACCTACCGGTGAAACACGCCTTCCTATTCCAATAACATCCTCATCAGTGTTGAAACCAGAGAAGGCACATGCACTTCAAATGAGTTCGCCTATCACTGGCTGATGAGCTACCTAATTTAATTCATTACAGTGCCATACAAGGGTTTGACTAATGAGAGTGACCCTTTGCTGAATACAAAACCAGCATCTGACAGTAGCTGTGGGAGAGAATGAGAGGACTCTCTGTTGGTGAGACACAAAATCAGGTGTGTTTTTATTGACTGTGCTGTATTGATCAAGTCAGTAACATTAGGTGGAGACTATAAGACTATATCACTCTTGTATAGAATGTACAGAATATCAAATACCATCATCTACATTCTTCCATTATCAAACTACACACTCATTTACAGCTGTGCACTATCAGTGACATCCCTCTAATATTGAATTGCAATAAAGAATAAGAGGATGTGCTTGTAAAGGAAAGTAATTAATCAATGATGGTAGCAGTTTAATATATTAAGCATAAATAAACAAGCAAAAAGAGCAGTGGCTCCCACAATCCTTTGCTTGTCTGAAAGGTCTGACAAAAGTGCCTTTAAAGGTGCAATGTGTATATCTGGCCACATGCTCCAGACGAATGGGGGCCAGCATTTCACCTCTTCTTCTGGGTAGATTTTTGGTCATCAGTTCAGTTTTTAAAAAAACACAGACAACTGCTATCTAACAGCAAGGCAAGAATATACAGAATTCCACCAGGAACTGTACTATGCGTTTTGATAGTTTGGAATAAATCCAAAAGTGGCAGAAACAAGTTACCAACTATTATTTTAGTTTCGTCCTCCCTGCCACCAGGGGAATACTTTGAAGAGAGCGTGCTGCTGCTCCGGGGAGATGGACCTTCAGTTAACGCTGCTGTAGCAACTTAAATTCAGCCAACGCAAATCCCACTGCCGGGGGGCTCATCCTGGGGGACTGAGCTGAGTCCCTGCCGGATCAGCAAACTTTCTGTTGCAGCCATTACACAGGTTAGACCCGCCCAGCGCCAGCCTGCTGTCACACTATTGGGAGGAAACAAAATGACATCAATATTGAATCAGGGGGAAAAAAGGGAAACACCTCAGTAAGAGCAACATCCCTCTGGTAGAACAGACGTGGTGTTGTATTATACAAAGTGGACAGAAGTGTAATTACAATACAAAAGAACAGAATTACAATATCAAGTAAATAAAAAAAAATAATGTATTAATATTAAATATAATAAAGTGTAACGTGGTATGTTTGCACTAGATAATGCGGATCAGAGAAGGAGAGACTTCTAGGGTTTGCCAAGAGCAGGTCCTCCTCTCCGTAACACAGAGTATTGGTCTGTGTTCGAAAGTATGATGTAGTGTGTAGTGTGTTCCAAATGCATTAAAACATTTTGTATACACGAGAAATACATGGATGTATACTAGATTAGCAGAAATTTTAGCACTATGATTTTTGAGCTTATAGACATACTCAACCATCCCAAAATCCGGACTTCAAGGCAGACAGTTTAAATAGTTACAGTAAATTATTTAACAATATTAATTTGCCTTGAATTATATTTGAAAATATGAATTGAGTGGAAGGGGTTATGTTGATTTACATTCGTGAAAGACAATTTTCATTTAACGGTAGCTCACACCGGTAACGTCGTGATTGATACAGTCGTGATGCAGAGAAGACGTATTGCTCAAGTATACTTACGTGCAGTCTGCTGGTAATGGCATACTTAAATGTTAATTTAGGAGGCAGTAATACAGATTGAGTATGTAGAATGCACGACGTTAGTATGTGGTTTCAAACACAGCTCTGGAAAGAAGGTTAACTACACTCACACACAAGAAGGTGAACTTGTATACCCATTCAAATAGAGAAGGAAACGAAGAAGAGATATAAAAGAAGGAGGTTAATTCAGACAGGACATGACACATAAGCAGTTATGAGTAAAACAAGCGCCAACAACTGTGTCTCCTAAAGGGACCCAAATCAGAGTTGACGAAACAGCTGAGTCCAGAGTTGTGCCTGAAAAAGTCCAGAAAAAAACAAACCATATCAGACTGTATAAATGTCTTCAAACATATTCGGGGTCGGTTATGATTTCACCATGGCTCAGTAATGGGAATAATTTCACAATACTAAAAAAAGATAAGGCTGCTGGCCAGAATCGCAATCCTTTATAGAAAGACCCCTGAAAGAGAGGAGCAACCCGCCTCCATTTTTCCCGTCCTTTCATTTTCCTCTCTGTGAGACCAAATATTGAAAGAGAGCCCTTTCTTTATTGAAAAGGACACTCTTTTTAACTGGTCAAAACTGTTGTGCAGCTGACAAGAGAAGGGGACCACATTCATCCACAGCTGCGTGCCCTTTTGCAACTGCCTAGTCTCTATCTCTCTCTGCAAGCACGGTTGCCTCGGAAAAGTCCATTAAGGCCTATCTTAATGAAGAGGGACAGGACACAATGGCACCCTCAGAGAGGTGAGTAGTGATCAGCGAGGTAGATGAAGAGTCCAGCTTGTCCACTCAGTCCCCAGTGGACGAGACAAGGCTTTGGACTTCAGCCTGTGCCGATACAGCAGGACAGGGTAATGAATGGAAAGACTGTACTGCCGGAGCCATCAACTCACCAATCTTTCATCAGCACTGCTCCCACCGGTGTTTCATTAATATACACTCCTTCTCTTCCCATGGCTTTGTCTGGGGTGTGTGTCCATGCCACAATAGCTATTGTTCACTCTGAAGTAGAGAGTTAGAGCTTCTCGAAGGGGGTAATAATGAGTAATTACGTGGTCTACTGACCTCCACTCAAGATGAGGTTTTCTCAAGTTCTCACTGACAACAAGTCAATGAAATAAAAGGCCAGCACCATCGAACATGTTTAGCTCCATGGTAAAACAGCTGTTTATACTTCCTATAGATGGTGCTTGCTTCCGACTGTGAACATGCATGTACAGTAAAAGGGCTTCTTGAAGCATTGAATCAAATTAGAAATGTAACATGGATGGATACGACAGTGTTTACGCTGGTAACATTTGGCTGTGGTGTGCTGCAAAGTATTATCTGCCACAGCAAAAAACAAAAGAAACATAAAAAAGAGAGTGGGGCGGCAACTGGACGTGAGTAAGAGATGGGATCCATTACCAGATTATCATAGTTTCTAAAAATGCAGAGATTTCATAAACCAGATGTATACAACACAAACCTTCCCATCCACATTTAACCTGCATTAAAACCAATAATATGAGACTAACATCACACTATTTGGAGAGAAACCAGTCAGCGGTGTAGTTATACTTCAATGACAAACCAGAGAATAGTGGAGGAACATTGGGCTTTAAAGCCACTTTTTGTATCACTTTTGTCCAGACTCTCTCACTCATTCACGTAAGCGCTGTCACTTCAATATACTTTTTTAGCACTTGTGTTACAAAGAGAGTATTGTCAAAGAAATAATGAGAATATAGTAAAAAATGTTAAATTCATAAAATCAAGAAAATGGAATAAAACTCTGAACACTTGCTGTGTGTGGAGGTGTGTGTGTGTGTCAAGGTCACTCATGGCATGTCGATGCATAGCAGGCAGCAAGTTATATCTTGTCTCCCAGAGTGTTTTTAATTTTAAGAGGTCATTAAGCTCTTTAAAATCTGTATTAAAGAGTTTCACATCAAAGTAAATGTTCCTTTCAATTCATTGAATGTTTTACATTGTAGGAGGAAGGGCATTTCTGTTGCAGCCTCACCTGTAGAACAATGACCACGTATTCCGTTTTCTATTGGTTGCCGTGATTCGTTCGTGGCTTCCTATTTCGATTGCCAGTTTGTTTAGGATCTATCTCTTCTTTCTATCTCTGACAGTTGAAAGATATTCTGCCAATTCATACTTTCTTTTTAGGGCCAGATAACATTCTAAACTGCGTTGGCTTTTAGTTTCCAATGTTCCAAATATTTTCTATAATGTGTTTTACTTTGATTGTTGTTTGGATAGCAGTGTTGTTGTGTGACTGGGTAGAGTGTGTTTGAGAGGAGGCGACTGTCATAGGGGAGTCTTTTCTGGATTTAACTCCTGGATTTTCATACCGTGGTATACTGTAAAACCGGTACACCCCTGCAACCCTATTTGGTGTGTACATAGAGCGGGTTTAACGTTTTTAATGGGGTTTGTGTATCTGTGTTGATGATTGACCAGTGCTTGCTGGTCAGTGTGCTAAACTCTGGTGATGGATTTCACCAAGTCTACTGAACGAAGGGTGCTCTGGGGATTTTTAGTTGATTATGTCAAAACAAAGTGATTTGGTCAGTGTCTCCTCTCACTAGATCGACAAAAAGAGTCCCTATATCCAACGTGCCGTCTTTTATTGGTGATGATGTTTTGTTGAGAGAACTGGCGAGACATGGGAAGATGTCTTCCCCCAGTCAGTTAACGTTGCCGTCTGGATTTTAATCACCACAGCTGCAACACAAAGTTTCACACAGACGGCGGGTTTACATGATCCTCAACAAAAAGGATGAGGAACTCAATCTAGTGTTAAACCTGAAGGCAGATCATTTTGAATATGTCATTTTTTTGTGAACTTTGAAGTGTTTAGGCTGCAGGAGGGAGAGTCATTTTAGTACCAGCGTGTCCTGAAAAAGTCTCCTCTGCTAATAAAACACTGAGTGAGGAGGAGAGAGGAGACACACAGAGTCAGAGTCAGACTAAGATGCTGAGAGGACACCAGAAACACAGCACTCAGCTAACATGGAAACTCAAAATAACAAACCGAGTGAAGCAGGAGTCAGTCAGAAAGAGGAGAGGAAAATGGTGAAAACAATAAGACGGAGAGCATGCTGTAGTGTTGGACACTAAAGATAGAGCAGCAGCAGAGCAGGCTGTAAAATGAAATATAGTGATGAGGACAAGATGAGGGAAGAGAACATTTTTATATCTTTAAGTCTTGTTTCTTAAGAACAAACAATCAGCCGACATTAGTGCTCTCAGGCCAAGAAAGAAGCAGTGAGCAGGACCAGAGGGAGACATCATGTGGAGAAGCAGCCAGTCCAGCATGGAGGAGGAGGAGGAAGCGTTCTTTTCTGATGAAGGCCGTCAGTCTCACAACTGACTCACAAGTGTCTGTTAATATAGCGGTAAAAGAAAAGTACTTTGCAAATAACGTTTTTTATGTTTTCTATGAGATCGCATATGAGCAGAAAAGCTATACTGACCAGAAAAAATGCTCCAGAAACTCAGACAAGGACAAAACGATGATGAGGACACTGTAAAACTTTTTGTCTGCTTCATCCACTGTGTTACTTCTCACATCAGTGATGATGAGATTTCAGAGTCTCCACTCAACCTAAATGGAACCAGAGAAGTGAGAAAGAGGGTGCTTCTGTTTGAACTTGTTAAACCAAGAGCATAAATGTGATGTTGGCTCAGGAAATGCAAAGTGGCACTTTAAATGAGACTGACTGGAAGAGCGAACGGGATGAAGGGGTTGATTTAAACAAAATTAGGTCCTATAGGTCTCTCTCTCTCTCTCTCTCTCTCTCGCTCTCTCTCTCTCTCTCTCTCCCACCCCCACTGGGGGAGTACAGTATGTTTAGATATGACACTTGTGTACTACACATATAGTGTGTATCCCAGTAAGAAAAGGGAAACACTACATTTTTTAACTTACTTTGTTTTAGGATGTGCTGCAGCCTCCTCAGCACCCCTGCTTCCCACGGCCATTATATTAGATAAGTATATATAGTTAAGACCATGTTTGCATTTATTCAGTACTATAATCTTTTAAAAGGTCATGGAGAATGACATTTTGAATTATAATTCAAAGTAAAACGGTGCTTTTAAAAGGGATTTGATTGGTTCGCTAAAGAGTGCTTGTGGCCTCTTAGCGAGCCTGAGTCTGGAGAAAAGCAGGTCTGTAGAGGACTATTTGCACTGTTCGATCAGGAGGTGAAGGACAGAGAGACATTAATGAATTAGTCCTTTTAGACCTGATATTGAAACCAACCGCCGACCATTACAGACAAATCCATGTTTGAGATTCCCTGAAGCACAACTGCATTTACACATATCAAGTTTCAAGGGCAACCACATCTCTACACATCAAGCATCCCATCTAGCTGCTCTCCAGAAGCCTGCAGATCACCCAGCAGCTTCTAATCAATCACAAAAATACCTTTGGATAATACCATATTTGGAATTACATATTGCGTTATTTTATCAGACCTCGCTCCCCCTTATACAGCTCGCCCCAGTGCATTGTGAGCCTTGAATAGCCTTCTGATAAGAAATGTTGACAGATTAGACATCCTGCCCCCCCCCCCCCCCCCCCCCCTCCCCTCCCCTCCTCTGCACCGTGCCTAGGAGGTGTGCCACCTCCCTCCCAAGACGCTGTGCCAAGATTGTAAGCCGGCTCAGAGAAAAGGAGAGTTATTTTGTGGAGGGGGATGTTCCCATTAGGGTGATGAATGGCCTAATTACTTGAGGTAAACAGTCCCTGGGAGATAAAAGACGAACCGGGGTCTACGAGGAGGGATGAGTCGCTGTATTACAGGCCCCATCCAGCCTGGATTAGGGAGGGACGCTCAGTTTGATTTTGTGTGTGTGTGTGTGTGTGTGTGTGTGTGTGTGTGTGTGTGTGTGTGTGTGTGTCTCAGTGTTTTTGTATGCACATATTTCTGTGTCTTAATCCCTGTTGCTTCATGTGTATTGTCGTGTTGGTTGGTTTAAGTGATGACATCCTGAGCAAAACTTTCTAGCATGCATTTCATTGTTACACCAAGTTCAATCACTTAAATTCGTGTACTGTGTGTGCGTTATGTGAATCTTACAGACAGTACCCTAGTATGTCACTAGAAATAGTTTAGTCCTGTTATCATAATGTTATAATCAGCCCGAGCGTCCCCCATTTGGGGGACGTAGTACATAAAAACTTAGAGAGTTTTGTGTTAAAAGTAACGGGCAGAGAACCCACGAAGAACGAATATAATGATGTTATAGTTCTGCAGAAACCTCAGCGTCCTGGGAACAACATGAACTCGGTCACTTCTACATGAGACAAACACATCTCCCATCAGCCAAGCAAACAAATAACAAAATATCATAAATCATAACTCGATATGACTGGAAAAGACCGGAGAAAACAGCTGCTACTGTCCGTTAGCAACGTGCTACCTACGAACATGCAGCATGAAAAAGCATGTCCGCTTGACGGAGATTACGGACATATCTTCCATTTCTCTCTCCGGTAAACCATCGCAGAGATATTCAGCTTCGAACACAAAAAGTCACACAGCTTTCATCGAATATTGTACTCACTTTTGGTCGAATCTCAGCGAAAAAATTAAATATCTCCGTACTTCCACTGCTTGGTATGTCCAGCTGCTCCGTGTGAATCCGTTCGATTCGTGTCTCTCCGACACTCCTCGGCTTCTTGGGAGGGTTGGAAGCTCAGCAAATTAGATTTCAGATCTGCCATCAGATGGGACGTTTATCATTCCCATTGGCTAATAGTGCTGTCAATCATCTAGCTTTCAATTCCAGGCAATTCTATTGGCTTCTACGGTTCGAAGGAGGTCTCAATGGTGAAAATCGGAGAAGGGGGGGCTGAGATACAGCCCTAAACAGAGAGAGTGGGCTGAAACTGAAGCAGTATGTGACCATAAAATGACCATAAAAAGGGCTTAGAAAGAGCTTAAAACACTAAAAAAAGCCCAATCTTCTGTCTTTTGATTCATTGAACATCAGGAGTGATAAACAGAAGTGATATAGAAGGTTTTTTAATTTGAAAAATATTTTTTTATTCAAATATTGGAATATTTCATCAGTTTTTCAATTTTATATGCTCTATATTTTATAAATGTTTCACTGTATCTATGTATAAATGTGTATAGAGAGCCTTTATCAGTTGTTATAAGAGCTGGGAATATTTTAAATCTTGGATTTCCATAATTTCCAAAAAACAATATCCTGAAATTGCTGTTTTTCCAGGGCGAGCTTTAGAATTTTCCAAGTTGTGCTGTGTTCCATCCTTATCTTATGTTAACCTGTAACATGTATACTGATATTTCCATGACTTTTCACATCTCAAAAATATATAATTTTTATTTATTTTTTATTTATTTTTTTTAATTTAATTATACACTCAATTAGGTATTTCTTATCTTTTTTTGAACTGAGGCCTGAAAATAGGCCTCGTTTCTAATTAGGTGCTGTTTCATAAAATAAGGCAGGTGTACATATATGTAAAACCACAGAGGTCTTAACTTTGAAGTGGGCATTTTATTTCACACGTTCAGTGATGGTTCAGGTTATCACATAAACACATGGTCGATGTGAAGAATGTTAGCTGGTATCAAGCAGATGCTAAAGTTGCTCTCAATGTCCAGTTTGTCTTTCTGGCTCCCTGACAATGATCGTCTAGTAATTGCGTTGCTTCTGCACATTATCTTGAATCAGCTCACTTTGTTTATGCAAAGTGAAATTACACATTTGAAGTGATTTCTATAGTTTTGTGTTTGGAAGTGTTGCAGATTGTAATTCTGAGGTGCAGATTCCTATAGAGGATTTCCACAATTTATTTCCCAAAGAGCTTTCAACTATGGAGACAACAGAGCCTGTGGTTTACTGTTTTATGGCACAAATTTTAACCTTTGAATTCTGAAGCTTATAATATTAGCTGCCTACTTATATCAATGAAGCGACACTTACCAACCCTTTTTCATCAGTCTTGTGTCGTTCCAGCGATCACAGAACAGGAGCCCAACATGTCAAGAGGTAGATCCGTATGAACGGACATTGCTAGACCATGCCGTGGCCGTACATATGTCCTCAACGCTCACCCCACTGAACAAGGCCGCCGCCGCCGCCACATTGAATGTAGATTGTGCGCTGACGACAGTGGGAGGAGGGTCTCTTCCCGGCTGTCTATAGGCATGGTGGATGCACTCACAAAGTTGTCCTGCCAGGTGTTTCTTGGCGAGGGCTTTACCTGCCACACCATCCACGAAGCACATAAACACCTGTTCAGTGCGTCTGATCGGGGCACTGCGCTCAACATAAATTGCCAACGCACTAACTGGGCAAAGCAGATGTTACATGGTCTCCCTGTCAGCTGCATGCAGGTGAAAGACAAAAAGCATCCAGCTGTATAGCCCTCGATCTAAAAGTACTCCATAAGTTCATGGGACAAAGGTGAAATTTGTTCTACAGTCACAACGAAGCAACAAGCAACTGGGGACCCCCGCAGTGGTCATCACTATTAAAAAGTGCTGGAGGAGAGATGTCAGCGGTGGGCTTCCATGGGATGCTGATGCAGTGGACAACAATGAGATATTGTCGTCAACAATCCTTTGATTTTAGAAACACTCATGCTTACCCAAGGCCATACTTTTTTTGGACAAATACAAATTATAACTCTATCCTGTGAAAGATCCCAGTGCAACCGAGTTCATACCAGTGACACCTACACAAAGGCCATCACATTATCCACCATTAACTCAGTCAATGTCCCTTGTACACTGCTGCCTCACTGTCTCTTGTCCAGACTGAGCTATTCAGCATTTTTCATGATCGATTACACAGTCAGTCAGGGGGAACCACTGGGCCTATGGGGACCAGCAAACACACACAGACACACACTTGCACTACTATTCTGCAGCACATGTTTAAATGCCTCTTTTAACCTTGATCGTGAATGGTGAAAAACATGACACCTAATAAGTGTTTTTCATTGTTCACTGTCCCTGTAAAGACATAAATCAACCCCAGCTTTTACAGCCAAGGGTACAGTCGACTGTACGGAGCAATGTGTGAGGGGGCACTGATGCATCACTGCCTGAGAGAGACAGACTTACTGTTCCAAGTGTAGGCAAATTTCCATGGAAAGTTAAACTGAAAAAAACTACTTTTTTTAGTATTTGCACATTTTCAACATCGAAATCATACCTTATTTGGGCAGAAAAAAAACACATATTAGGTCTTATGGCATGTTTTGATTGAAAGTATTTCTATGTAATTGAATTGTAACTACACTACATTCAGGGTACCTAACTATGAAGAAGGAAATCTGTCTGTGGTTGTGTCCTCACATTACTTAAGAACCGAATGTATTGCTGAGGACCCAAGGATGTGCAGTGTCAAAGTCACAGTGCAGTGACAATCAATATTAATCAACTTTGAATAAACAAGCAACAGCGCTCTTTGCTGGAGCCGGGCTTCAGAGCTCTGTGGACTGAGTCGAGCATGTCGTCCGCGGCGGACCTTTATAGGCCGCGGCTCATTGACTGCAGTTCACTTTTGCTGTTGGAGGCTGGATATACGTATAACCTTACAACCAAACCCTTCTTCACTTCCCTGGAATGAACGAGCGGTTAACGGTTGTCGACAGCACTGAAGTTACAGCTATTAACCGGCGTGTAGTAGCCAAAAGCAGAGTTATTTATTACTTCAACACCTGCTAGTTATTTTCCTAGTAAACTGTTACCATGTGGGATGTAGCTAGGTTAAACATGCTAATTTAAGAATTTCTATTAGTCTATTTCCATTAATTCTTTATTGAATTTTTTTTTTTTTAAGTTAGTTGTTGCAATCAGCCCACATTGTTGGCTCACATTTTCAAAGTACCTTTTTTCCAGTAGTTAGCTAGCTTACTCATCCTACTGTATTTGACAAATTAAAGGATGTATTTGTCAAATTCATGCATTATGTCAGTTTCTATGGGAAAAGGTCTGTTTCTATCTGCATATAACATGGCAAATACAGTGTGAGCAAATAACGAGGTGTTTTCATTTTATTCCTGTTAATTCCTGTAAATCCTCATGGAACGTTTCCACCTTGACTATTCCCGCAACCCTACTCACTGCTATAACAACATGCTACATAATGATCAATGACACAAGATGAAAGAAATGAAACCATCCTATGCTAAAATGAAAAAATACAATAACCTTTTATAACAGCTTGATATCAGGCAATTTTTATTAGCCCAATATGTATAGGGAGAATTCCAAACTTACACTGTTTTTCCCTCCTCTGCCTCCCTGTGTGGGGTGTTACTGAGGCTTCATAAAATGCTTGTGCATGTTCCAGCAGATAAGCTTATACTGTATGTGTGCAAGTGTACATACATCAGTATATCATATCCATGGGCGAAAATGTGGAAAAGGTCAAAAGGTGACAGGAGCCATGGAAGTGAGAGGTGGAACTAATCTTTGACACGGGCAGCGTCTCAGCCCTTCGGTCCATTGTTGCCATTCTTGGAAGGGAGGGACAGGGCGAAGGGACACCAGCTGCCATGAGAGGCAGTGCCAGGGCAGACGGGAAATCAGCAGGCGGCAATCTAGGATAGTGCCGGAAAAGTACAAACACATTGTGGCAGGCAAGACTTGGTATCCCCCCCCTCATCCCACTTCAGCCCAGCTCCCTCACCTTCCCAGTCTCACCCACCTCCTCACAGTATGGACTGTTTCATTCCGTAGGAGGATCTTTTTATGTCCATCCCCATTTATCTGTTTTTCTTTCCCTCTCCATCTATCTCCTTTATCACTCACAGAAGAGAACGTCATTTCTACTACAGTTTTCAGGGCTGTTTTTGTTCTTTTTTGCTTAAAGTGCATACACAGCGGTGCTGTTTACATGCTAATAGAGCACTGTAGAGAAAATTCCCATCAGGGACTGAAATAAGGACAGCAAGAGTGTGACGTTGAGCCTGTTCCTCATTGCATATTCCTAGTGAGAGAGTTTCCTTCGGCTGGGAAATTATTTCTACACTCTGAGACAATAGTGCTCGGATGACACAAGCCTGAGGGGACGGTTCACATGAGTATACAACACAATGCCCACACAGACAGCACGCGCTCCATGTACACTGTCAGATTGACTTTGCTGCACCTTCTGTTTCAAGCTTTATCCGTTTCCTTGTTCTCTATGTCTTTCAGTGTGGAGAAGAAGCTCTCCTTCCTCATCTTCTACCACTGAGGAATGTGCTTACTTCAACAAGCCTTCCCTCCTTCACTCGAACCCTGAAGTGTGGATCACAGGAGATGAAAAGGCTCAGGCGAGTAACGCTCTCTTCGTCCCCTCACTGCACATTTCTGGTAGTTATTCATTCATGACAAAACCCATTCACGCTCTGACAGCCTATGTCCCCACTGATGTATGGTGTGATCCCCGCAACGTGCACAGGGATCCCTGCTGCCTTGCCCCCCCCCCACACACACTACCAATTCTGTCCTGAACATCGCTACCGCTACAGCTCAGGCAGGATATGACGTTTGGTTTTGGGTTTTGTTATTCATATACGTACAACAGCTTTGATACATGACAGAGAAAATACGCTGATGGAGGTGAGCGCCAAGAAATCTGTTTAAGATCACTTTTCTGAGAGCGATGTCCCCGCTATCTGAATATGATCGCTATTGCCCTCCCCCCTCTGTGTCTCTCCTCTTTATTTTTTCCCATTTAATTCAGTGAACACACAACCCCCGCGGTTCCTCTGTGAGACTTGGGAAACGCAGAGTGTGGGCGTCTACAGATGAATATGATTGCCCTCTGTCTCCCCAATGCCCAGGTGCAAGGAAATCAGTACCTGTTTGTAATACTATTTGGGGTGGTAAAGGTCAACTTGTAAGTCAACCATTTTTTTGCCCTGAGAATTCATCAGCATACAAAGCAGATAAACATTATTTCCTTCCCTTCAGAGAATAGGCTGCTTCCTGAACTGGCAGGTTAGTATGTAAATCTCCACACGCTCTTACCAACACACACGATCACTCTATATGAGGCACATTTGATATGTATTATAGAGGTAAGAAAAGCTAAAACCTCAGAGCTGCAAATCAAATGTGTAAATGGCTCTAAGAGACACTTAAGAGTGTGACCTCCATTTGCTACACTCTCATAAAGTTGTGAAATTATCAGGAATTCTAGTCTCAACTTAAAGCAAGCTAAACTACATCAGTTAAGCTGCCAGTTAAGTGCTTGTCAGGTGGTTTAATAGCTTTCGAGGCAAAACCTCAGAGGAGTGGCTTGTCACTAAAATGAAAATAGCTGGACCACCTTGAAGGTCAGTCCACCTTAAGTGAGCCTGGGCCGAAGTTGATGCTAACTTCGGGGCAAACCTCCAAACAGGACGCAGGAGCTTGACTTGGGTCTTGATGAGTTCAAGCATTTATTTACCAATATTTTTTCTCACCTTTTTGTGCATATATTACAATATTCACATTTTAGGTCCTTTGTGCTCCTTTACTAAATGTAGGAAAACTGTACTCCTGTTTAAAACATGGTGCCATGTAAGATATTGTTTCCCTTGTTTGACTAGCAAACTCTTTTGTAAAGTCAAATCACTTTTGCAACCCCAATGTCAAGTGTGCGTAGAAATGAAAGTGATTTGGCAAAGGAAAAGAGCCTGCACATGTGTGTCTATTCTAAGCTTTGCATCTCAGATCAAAATTGGCTGGTACCCTACTCCTTCACACTCCCACTGACTCCATTGTGAAGCTTCTGTTGACTTCTTTTGCAATACCCCATTGGTTTGGTTGAAATAGACAATTTGGTTTAAATTTCAATATATTATCAGCCAAAAACTGGCATTCCAGCTTACAATCAGCAGCCAAGAATACATGAAAAGTATTTAAAAAGTGAGTATTAACAACTATTACAAGTATCAACAAGTACAGTATGGACGTCTTGATCCAATATAGCCTACGTGTTATTATCCCAGTTGCCGAACTGAATCTTACTGCCAAAGTAAGTATTCATAAAAATCTCGAAAGGAAAACAGAAAATCATTGGAATAAGCCCACAGTGGTGACAGATGGTTATTATCGACATCAAAATCATTTTATGAAGAAATTTAGAAGAGAGAAAATATGTTATATTGCTGAGTACCTAAATTGAGGCAATTACCATTTAAATTGATGATTTATTGCTTTCTTTTTGTGTCTTTCTTTGTCTCTCATCCATCTATTATAAATCATACATAGTGAAGCATTCACAGTTCCCTTACCGAGGAAATTACATAGGTTTACTCTAATAATAATAGTCTAATCATTTAATACAATAGTCTAGACTTGCAGAACATAATGCAGAAAAAAAGTTAGTTTGTCTGCCAACTCCTGGAGATTCTATAAAAAATATATTCATGCTCTTTTTTTCAGGCTAGAAACTTTAAACTCTGCTTCTACATATATGCATGTTAGATATGTCTCTCATTTTGAGTCACTTTCAACCTGGCACTTAAGAAAACCACAGTTCTTCATTCATATTAGTGCCAGTAAGGCAATCGCTCACTGAACCCTCACAAAATAGTTTGGCTTAGAGGATTTGGCTAATATCTCATTAGCTTAAAGGCATTTAAGCCCATTCTGCCCTTGCTTTTATTTGGACAACATAACTTTGGATTAACACTCTCTAAATAGCAAATGCCACCAAGCCAATTTATCTGGCTTTGTTCACTTTAATTCAATTTCCATTACCCTCTCAAAACATCCTCAGATTGTTTTTTTTTCTTCTTTGAACTGATCCTGAGGTTCAGGATAAGGCTAGAGGTTGACAGTTATGTGAAACAATTAACAGGCAAAGTAGAGGAGTCAAGGGAAGCCAACATCCTAGTATTGGTACACTGCCAGCTCCTGCTACAGTACTATGTATGGAGCTTTTTTCCCATCTTTATTCAATAGCGCGGTTTTTCAGTGGGAGAGCATGACTTATAACATGTTTTATATAACTTGGATTTGTCCTCTGCTCCTGGATTTTTTTGTGCAAAAACCCTGTCATATTCAACAGACACCAGACCTTCACTTACAAAACAACATAGAGAAGCGCTACAGAGCTAACGTTAACTGTGCATCAAGCTAACGTTTGCTGAGACTAAATAGAGCACTTTAAAACGTGAGTATGTTCATTTTAAACTTGGAAGGGAACTAAAGGAATAAATAGCGAGGTAGATAACTTCAGGTGGGCAGACCATGGATATATTACAAGGAATGGGCGAGCTCTCTGTGTGCAGCTGTCAACGAGTAAGCTGACTAGGTTGATTCACAGCATCCATGTCAGTGTACGGCAAAATAAAAATGTTAGTGCCAGTAATAAAAGCAGATTTTGTTATTATAGTAAAATTAAAAAAAAGTATGGGTGCTGGTATACTGTCATTATATTCCAAAAGTTGTAAAGAAAGCAAAGGAAGTACAAAATATAGGGGACAGGGTTTTGAGTGAAAGCATTACAAAATCATTGTGTCTTGCTCTCAAATTGAAAGGCCACACTTTTGAATAAAGAAAGGAAAAAAATCTCCGTAAATGTGACACACTGAGACATAAGCTAACACATGCTGTCATATTGTTTGTTAAGCTCAATCAAAAAAGAGTACACCATGCTTGTGCCTTTTCCTTTTAAATCATCATGACATAACAAAAAGAGGAGGGGAACCTTCTTTTCCTTCAGTAGATGTACAACTATATGAGTCAAAGCCTTTCCTATTGGTAGACATTTATTGTCTGTTGATCTGTGTGGGGAGTTACTCATCCTCATCCCCAAATCCATTCTTCTATCTTTGACCGCGACAAATTTACACTAATGAAGCTTCCGGGGAACATAGACATAGAACACATCATTTATGCTCTCCAAGCTAACCACCCACTTGTATGAGTTTATGTAAACAGGCCTTATGCGTATTGTGCCTGTCTCACAGTTCATTGGAGGTTCATCCTTTTGTAGATAATCTCTAGATAGTCTGAAGTTTGATATCACTAGAAAGACTTGATTCTTGCCAGCTGAAACTTGCTGTATATTTGTGTCTCCTCCTAGGACATTCTCTGACATGTACCTGTATGTCACTTTGGTACAGTGATAAAGACATATTATCATGTTGAATGCTTAACTCCAGACAGGCAAAGTGGGCCAGCACTCATATTTCAGAGCATTTCAGCATACAGTACCTACACCCTGGGGGAGCTACAAGAGCTCACGCCAGCACATTGTCATCCCCCTTAGCCTTTTTATAGTCAGCGACATTTGCTACGCTGCCACTTTTTCCCTCTCACTGCTTTTTGCTCGTGTCTGACACATCCTTGTTGTTCATTTCTTATACATGCCATCTTTCCCCAGCTGCCGCAGCTCTTCCCAAGCAGCCGAGACCATTAAATTGGTGTTTACTGGCAGCAGAGATTGTGTCCCAGTCTCAAACAGGGCCACCCAAACATTGCATCTACATGAATAAAATATGTCCGTGACATTTCACACGCAGCACTCCTTTGGGCACTGAAGCCAATAAGGTTCAAGTAGGTGTAGGTGGAGTTGTTTGGGTGGTGACGGAAGTGAGGGGCTGTTCAATGAGGTAACTCTCTGTAAGGTAACACTACAAGAGTGTTGACTCAGCATACTGGAGTCATATACTTAAGCTACATCCACACTACTCCGTTTTCGTTTGGAAACGCATATGTTTTGCTACGTTTACACTGAGTGTCCACACTGCGCCGGCGGAGTTTAGAAACGATCCCGAAGCCGGATAACTTTGAAAACTCCGGGTAGCGTATTCGTGTGGACGGACGGAAACGCATTAGTTTGGAAACGATGACGTAGACACCCGCGATTGACTACCAGGTTAATTTAACGCAGACAACTGATTACAGGCATTGCTGACCTTGTTGTCTTTACTAGCAGCTGTTGTCCAGTTAAAGTCTGCATGTCTGCGAGGAAACAGCTGTTATTGTAGCGATCAGTGAGCATGAGAGAGAGAGATCAGTGAGCAGAGAGAGGGAGAGAGAGAGAGACTGGCAGCGCTGTAACTAACGTTAAGTCTGAAAAATAAAACGTATTAAACTTTCCACGAACTGTATCTGTTTGAGTTTATAGAGGAAGATTTGAGAGAAGATCTTAAGTATCAAACACGTACTTACGATCATTAAAGACTACTTTATTACTCTGGTTGCTTAGTTACAAAATACGACAATCTACTTCCTGTTTACATCGGCGCATGTCCAATGTAAGTGAAGAGTCACGTGATATTCGTTTCCAGGCGTGTGGTGTGGACGGAGATCATTTCGGAAACGATGGCTGAAACACCGTGTGGACGGAGATTGTTTTCGTTTGAAAACTCCGTTTCCAAACGAAAACGGAGTAGTATGGATGTAGCCTCAGTCATATACCAGTGATCCTTTTGAACTTGGCACACAACACGACACACATGAATCCACGGCTAACTGAAAACCACAAGAACCAGTGGCAAACAATATAGACTGATGGATAGTCTATAGACTGACATATTTCACACATCTAAACCAAGTGGAAAAGGTACTGCAATGTGTCTACCAGAATTTAAGACCTTCTACTTTGCATAACAGCTCTCTGGCCAAATGGAGCACAGCCATTGAAGCTGTGTGGGGAAACACTGCTTGGCCGGCCAGCAAAATGTCCGCAGCACTGCACTACTAGTTGCATTTTCCCTTAAGTAGACAAGGGCAGGTCAGCAGGGAACAAAAAATTCATTTAAATCATCAGTCAATACAATTGTTTTACTTCTAGCCATCTTTACATCATACATTAGGTGAAACCTCTTAACAATGCTCTGCCTTTCCTTTCTCATGCAGGCCCCTGTTTAAAGGATCGTGTTTCTTTGTAGGGTTGTTTGATTCCTGCTAATTAGCAAGCATGTCCGCTTGCTTGGCTGTTAACACGTCAAGGTGCTGCATTTACATGTGGGGCTACATGAAAACATCCTATTATGTCTGTATGCGTCTGCCAGAAGCCCAGTACAACGGGTCCCCAATGGAGCTGAGGTGCACTCCACAAGCTAATGGGCCTTTTTTTTGTTTACCCTATTTGGTTGGCAAGCCTTTCCTGGTTAATTGTCCCTGCTAATCATTTATTGGCTGCTTGGCAAAAGAAGGCTTTTAAAGCATATAAATTCAGAATGCTGCTTCCGTAGGTTGAACAAAGCAAGGGAGCAAAAAGACTTAATCCAAAAGCCCCCATATCTGTTGATGCGTTAAATACATGCTTCCTGCACACTTGAAACCATATTTTTTTACCCAGAAAACATCGTTTTTTTTACATTTTTACCACATTTTGAATCAGTGATGAGAGATTGGGTCTCTAAAAATAGGATGTTTATTAGGCGTAGTATCTTTATTTAGTCATTATCTAAGCTTCTACTCCACAGAAATCACGGAAATTTCCTCTGAATATTTTCTTACTTGCGGTTACTGATGACATACACTTTGATTTACATCATTACAGCAAAATGGCAGGCTTATTTTCTACCACAGACACCCTGTACCAAAAATGCTTGCTCATCCAATATACAGACATACCTTGCTTCCATGCACCAGCTCCTCTCCAAAAATACATGCATCTTGATATCTGTACTCAAGTGACAACTGCCAAAATGAGTTTTGCAATTTTGTAATAAAAAAACTGTCAAAAGGCTAAGACATTTGTTCAAGTTGAAGAGACTAGTGCTTTAATGTGCCTGCAAATGAGCTCACAAATCTCTTAGGCCACAGTACTGCATCTGTGAGATAGCAGAGAACATGGTTCCTATACTATGTGAGTATGTGAATATGTGCCATATGTATGTGTGTGAATGTACTGTATCATCCTATCCTCATACAACGGTTTGTATGATATCTTAAGAAACAGTTACTCCTCATATTCGTGCATTTTCCTACACAAAACCAACAACACAAGTCAATTTCTGCTGGTTACAATCAAACATTATTTTAAAAATGAACTTCTGCCCCACAGGAAACAACTTTAGTGTGTTTTTGTCTTTATACTTTCATTAATGTCCACAGCCCGACTGTATGCATACAGTGTTGAGATGTAGAATGTGAACTATCTGTGTGATGTTTTATAAGTGGAATCCTTCAGGCTTTTGGCTGATTACATCCAACTACCACGCAACATTTTTGAATACATTTCAAAAGTGATATTGTTTGATTTGACTTTTTCATCCCAGATCTCTGAGGCAGTGTGCCTCTGCAGGTTTGCTTTTAACTCACTTAAACTTCTGTCATAGAGAAGGGTGGCGAGGGAAATTAAGTAATGCGCTTGGCAGTGTGCAAAGTGAAAGGGTAATGACAGAGACACTAGCAGGAGTACCTTCCTCTACCTTCCTTCCTCTACCATGTCTTTTTAACCACTTCACACCTGTGCCTCTCTGTGCGAGCAAAATGTGGCTACGCTGCTGAGTATGAAAGAGGGCTGCATTTTGAGCCATTTTTCACTCTCTTGTTTAATTCCCTTGTTTTTTGCCATAGCTCCCAATCATGGTCTTTCTTTTCCACTTGCAAATGACTGGAAAAAGGCTGCTCATTTTTTCCAATGCACATCCAACATTTTGAAATATTATAAATGTATAATATAATGGTTAATTTCAAGTAGAAGACAAGGTATTTTTGCATTTTTTTGCAACATCTCCAGCAATCCCCTTCCTATATCTGCTCCTGCGTAGAGCAGCAAAAGCGTTATATTCAGAGATTGGATCGGACTCCAATTGCAGGTTTTTGCTAATAATCTTTGCTGCTTGGTTAATGGGATAATTGTGGACAGGCAGGCCTATGTGCCAAGATGGAGGAGACAGTTGAGGCGACTCTAGGATTTCTCCTCAAAAAGACAAAAACAGAGGCAGAGAGTACAGGTGCCCTGTTCTCACTCGTTCCCATTAACACACTGTTCATCTTCTTCTGTGTGACAGGTGGTTGAGAGAAAAAAAACAATTCTAACAAAGACATTCAGAAAATAACCACTGCAGCAGAAAGTGGGCAATTAACATAAACCCACTCTGCAGTCAAACCTAGAAAAAGAGACTCGGCAGTAAAGCTTACACCTGAAGTTGAGGGATGTATGTGTGTGTATGTGTGTGTGCGTGGGGGGGGGCATGATTACCATCAAATGTTCATTATCTCTCTTGTTCCAGTGATGTGGACACACTCCTTCAGTCTGTCCCTCATCTTTGTCCCCACAGCGACCTTATTTTAGTTTTACATTTTCTAAAAAGTACATCTAGTGCAGAGAAAACTTTGCCGATCCAGAGCTTCTGAGAGAGGAAGAAGAATTTTAGCATGGGTGTACAACACACTTCCTCTATTATCAGATTCACTTTGAAAAGCTAGCATATTCCCAAATGGGTGTTTCAACTTTCTAAAAAATGTTATAAGCATGTAATTGCTTGCATAATAAAAGTAAATCATTGATGAGTTTCAAGGTTTCAAATTTGCCATTTCTATTTGTGTTTACGTCATTAAACACAATCATAATCCAAAATAATTGGATACAAACTTAATTCACAGTTGTCTAAGCATGTGCTTGATAACATGTGTTGTCTTGCATACAAGAATGTTCCCATGTCTGAGGAGCTATTCCCTACTAGCAATGTAGAAACACGTGCTTTGTGTCACGGTTTGGTCTAAACTTGACAATGTACCTTTTTTTCAATTTGATCTTCTCATGATCGTGTGTCTCATTTACCCCGAATGAAGATGAAAAAAAGAAAAGAAAACATTAGGGCAGATATTAGTTCCCAGCTCATTCATTTATAAATACTCATTCACATAGTTGTGTGGTTTTAATGCAATGCCTCAGCCAAGTTATGCTTACCCTTGACACCTGTCATAAAACTCAAGCACGTCTGATCAGAAAATATAATGAGCTACAGCAGGGTGCCAATTCATTAAACCCTCAGCTGTGACAAAGTCCCAATGATATTAGGTGGGTTGATGAATATTAGAATGAGTGAATAAATGAATGAACACAACACAAACAAACATAAATGGAAATATATACATTCAGGTATATATCTATCTCTGTATACGGTAGATTCAATTCCGTATTGGTGGAATTTGTTTCCACTACAGTTTAGTCTATGTGAGGACATGCATGGACATTATGCATTCCATAGCTCCTAACCTAAACTTAGTTCTCCCCTGAAGTCTGAATTCTTAAACAGGCCTTTGAAGGTTTGTCCCAAAGTGAGGACAGCCAAAATGTCCTAATTGGTCCTCACAAAGATAGCTGTACAAGTAGACACACACACACACACACACACACACACCGACATTGTACAGTATATACAGAGAGTAGACCAGACAGGGTTTGGCGGCTGTCAGTTGTCATTGTTGACAGCTCTGTAGAGAAGAACATGCAGACTATGGAGCCTGATAGACAAGCATCTTCAATACAGCTCTTTTTATCCCATCAAGTTGAGAATTTATGTTTTTAATGATTGGCTGTGAGGTGCCTTTGTCTCCTCTTGGGTTGCTAAAAAAAAAAAAAAATGCATGCACTTGTATGAGGACAAACTTATCAAACATAGCCTGGAGCTATTATTTGTTGGATTGCATTCCAAGTGTGGGTACTTTAAATGGTAAATTAATTTCTTCTCCATTTGTAGGCTCAAACAGGAGTGTGGAAATACAAAGTTCAAAACAAAATCATCAATAACTGTATTACCAAGCAAGATGCTCTGGGGCAAACATGGACTGTAGGCCCATGCTGGTCTGTGGGCTCTTCGGGCCATCGTGGGTCTACAACATTTGTGTGTGTGTGTGTGTGTGTTTCTGTCCAATATTAGTTAACAATTCCTCCTTACAACTTAAAGGAGCTGTCTTTAACATTCTGAACATGAATTTAGCAGCAAAGAACTATTTGCAATGTAAAGATATAGTGGAGCAATGTCTACCTGACCAGAGAACAAAGTTGTTTTCCCGCTGCGTGTGTTGTTTTCTGAGCTTCTCCGTGTTTAGTTCACAAAGCCGGGCCGGACACATGTGCTTTTAGTGCTTGTTAGTGCATGTGAGCGTGCCCCACTGGCTGGCTCACGGACGCTGCTCTGCCCTGCTGTCATACGGCGGTTACAGCCGATGATGCCGTCCCAACTGACAGCGTATGTACATTTAAAGTTGATGAGCATACCTGGGCAGCTCTTGATTCGGGTCAGAGCTGCAGAAGTTGTTGGAAATGTCACACATACTGTACATAAGCAGTAGTGGAAGGGGGTGTCTATTGCTGCCTCAGAGCTGTCAGGGACTTGGCATGCAGCCTGCTGGGTTATAACAGACATGAGCACTTTGTCCTTTTTTTTAAATTTACTTTGAGCACTGCTTTATTTCTATTCCTTGATTGTCCAAAAGTTTTTGCTCTGTCTTTGACGTGATAGTGACGTCCACCAATCAACACCAGTTTCCACGACAGCAAGTGACAGTGGGCGTGAAAGATGGCCTACACTCCATGTACAGGGAGAAAGGGCAAGTATTATTTACCACAGTCTGTGGCAGTATAGCATATTATAATATGAGGCTTACTCAATTATGACAGGTATGTGCTTATTAGTTGACAAATTGATTTTAGAAGAGAGTATAATAGATCAGTTTAACCTGACTGAAGTGTGTCATAGATGTCACTGCTCCGCAAAAAATACTGCACTATGTCGGAGAGTATGTTCTTTTTATTGTTTACTAAAGACGACAATAATGAAGTGGTTATGTTGCGACAACAGAAATCTTATTAGGTGACTATTATTTGTTGTAATACAGGTGTAAGGATTAAGAAGGCTACAAGCTGAGATCATAGTTTTAATTTGAGCAGTTTGCCACTCAATTATGCATTCATTATATGTTTACTAAATACGACTATGGGTAGCAGCATTATCCCCCGCTCATCACTGTCACAGCAGGTAGATGGATGATGAAGAGCGCTCATAATTGTGAATTAATTCAATCATCTGTGGCGGACACCCGGAGCTGACTTGTGGAACGAGGCACAGCAGAGACTGATGTTGTGAGACTGTTTCTTTTCTCTTTTTGATACATAATGGATATTCAAATGTATTTACTCTCCTGTGTCAATGTGGAGGCTCTGGTTGCTCACTTGGTTTTTATATACATCTGCATCTTTAGAAATCCTTCATTCATCTTCAACTCTTCATTCAGGCTAATGAACGATTAGAAGGCACTTCATATATAACTGGTTGTTTTCGGTGTAAAAGTAATGACCTTGCAACACAATTAATTTGAATCTACAATTAACAGATTTCTAAGGTGACTTTAAGCAAAATGGGTGACAGTTTAAAGACCTAAGAATTTAAACTGAGTTCAATCCAATCCACAGCATCTGCATTTACAGTCACAAAATGAAAGAAAAAGCACAATGGAGTTACCATGGAAGTACCAGTCCACTTATATGTTTTCTGCTGAGTCCCAGCACATTTTTGGGGCAATCTGACATTTCTCTGTTTTTTTTTTGTTTTTTTTGTATTACTCCCACCCCCAGGTGTGTTGTGAGTCTTTTACCCAACTGTTACTCAAATCCTGGGCCAGCGGGCTCTTTATTTGGTCAAGCTGAGCTGCAATAGCTCCCCCTGCTGGATTTAGGGCACATTCAACACTCTTCTCTAATGATGGTCATGCTGAGGCTAGATTTGAGCAGTTGTTGTACATTTAAAAAGCAGGTAAAAGCTGATGTGGCTAATATTAACACAAATCAAAATAAGATACATTATTTAAAGAAGACAAGAGATTGTCATTGATTGGACAACACTAATGATCAGGAAATGCTGATGGTAAGATCAATATTTGAATTAGCCGATGATCCATACATTTACCAGATTACATACTGTATATTTAAGTCCATACCAGGCCTATTCAAATGTGCTGTTACACCTATGTAAATGTTAAATGGTAAATGCTTCAGCAAATAATGTCGCAATAAAACAACTTGACCAGTGCATCTCCTCAAGTGCATGTAGTCTAAGGACCTAAATAGCTGAACATGAGTGTATACAAATCCTATTCCCTGAAAACAAGGCTATAGAACGTTCAAGTGGTTATGAAGAGATCAGCATCTGTCCTCTCACTCGACTCTGGAGGCTGGAATGACCCGCTTGACTGCTACCAGTGGTCTTCTTCTTTCCCCTGGAGGTGGGAATAGTGGGTGTTCAGGGAGCTTCATGGTCACACTCAGCAGTGATCGGCTCCATTGAGCATTCCATTGAGCATCTGGCGGTCCGTCGTTACGCACTGCATCTGAAGTGCTACTATTTCACACACTCTGCTGTGATTCCCACACGGGGGGACAGCGGATGAGTTTTATGATTACAGAACCACAGCCATGTATCATTTGGTTAGGCTCCCAATACTACAGTACACATTCGGCCTGCAGTTATATGTGTGAATGCATATACTGTACATGTGTGTGTGTGAGTGGGCGAGTGAGTGTTTATTTCTATGCTCTCTTGTGTGTGTGGGCCTGCACACCATCGTCTGCCAGTCTGTTTTTAAGTGGCCTGCTTTACCTGCACGCGTCTGGCCCTGGGTTTGGATGGGTTTCCTTGTGTGTGAGAAAGCGTGCATGGAAACACAGGCAGACGGAGGGACGCACTGCTGCGTTCACACTATGTGCGGCAGGGGTGCGGAAATGCCGTTCTTGGCATCATACACGTAACATGTGTGCCTTGTAGGTGGCTTGCGACACACCAATGATACGTGCCAGTTAGTAGCACCAGGGTGGAGCCATGCCAATCTGCTGCCACGCCACGGGGCTCATTCAGGGCAGAGACACAGCCACTAGGAGGTAGAAGTGAATGTCCTTCACTAATCCAAACAATCTTTTCTGAATTATATTCTCAAACCGAAGCAAGCAAAAACAGAAACATAATGCAGTTTATTCATTTATTCGTTCCTGTATTCAAAATATTCAACCTTACAATACCTTGAACCCTTTTGTGTCATGTCAAGTGTGTGTGTGTGTGTGTGTGTGTGTGTGTGTGTGTATGTGTGTGTGTGTGTGTGTGTGTGTTTCCTTGCCTCAGTTGAGTACTAAATATGTAGCGAGGTACCACTCTTCCCCAGTGCCGTGCGAGTGCGTGCTCATCCTTGTATCAGGGTCTGTACTTGTCTCTCTCTGTGAGTCGATGTGTGTGTGTGTGTGTGTGTGTGTGTGTGTGTGTTTCCTGACCTCCGGTGGTGCATTGGGAGGCAAAGCAGTGTCTGGTTCTGTGCACGTACCGTGTTCTCATTACCACTAACAGCCTTGAGCCGGCCTCGTCATTAGAGGGAATCATTCTCAATCCAATCACCTATTGGTTACGCTACGCTACAGAGGCCCACAATCTGTCCTCATCCGATGGCTGAGATTTCTTTGTGATGTCTCCTGAATTGCAAAGGACGACTAGTGAGAGGAGGAAAAGAACAGGAAGAGCAGAGAGAAAAATAATAAGAGAGAGAGAGAGAGAGAGATGCACATACGGATGCTAGCTGGTCAAATTAGAGCACACATGTCAATCCATCCAGTCATGCTGTGAAGAGAAAACATCAGTTTCATTTCATAACATTTATCTAAAGAAGGTGTACAACATGCAGGTAAGACACCACTATTTGTCATCTTCATGATGCAAACCAACAGGCTGAAAGGTAACGTAGATTTGTCTTTAAGTTTCCGTGTGGAGTTTTCTTGTAAACAAATAATCTGTACAATCAATGATACCAGATTGCATTGTGTGTATCCTTGAGCTCTAACCAATGCAACAAATTAATTTAATTCCCCCAAAAAGATTTTTCTTAAAACTTTGAAACATGCGTTGTTTACATTCACTTTCCAGACGCTTTTTTTGGCAAATTACCGGCACCTGTAGAAAAGTTGAGAGTGTGAAATAAATGAGCAGGTACGCGTTTGTGTGCCCATGCATGCTGCGCTTCCTTGTGTGCGTGCAAGACAAACTAAACAGAATCCAAAATGGTTCCATAGCTCTACTAAAGGTCAAAAACTCCACAGGATACCTTTTGGTATCAGTACCGCTGCTCCGAGGCGGCTCCGGCAAATCTCAGATAACATACAATTTTGGAGCCAATTTTAAGTGTTACCATACACTGCGTCTTCACCATTGTGCTGTGGAGCCTTAATTACCACACAAGATGCTGCAGCATGTTCAGCATGTTTCATAAATAGATGGGATATATATACATATTCCAGGGATCCTGGAATTGGGAGGTGGAGTTCAGAATTGGGTTGCAGGAGAGGAAATGTGTTCTTGAAGCAGGATATTTTGGTGGACGGAGACACGTTGCACCTCCCAGAGGGCAAACTTTTAATGTCAGATATTTGTATAGAAGATGACACTTGTATATTCATCTTTATCTCTAGAATTATACATCAACTGTCTTCTTTGAATCACATCAAAATATCATATTCTCCCAAAAAAACAGCTTTACTATTGCATGTTACTATCCACATTGCTCTCTCTCTCTTTCCCTCATCTTGTATCATCCTTCCCATGCTTTTCTATTCTCCCTCTAGTCCCTCCCTGCATGTCTGTCTCCTTGTGTCGATGGTGGTGGTAGTGGTGGCTGTGCAGGTAGGGAATATGAATTACCTGGCAGGCAGGCGGTGTTCTGCTTGGAGGACTGCTGTCAGCATGGGGAGGATGGATGAGGAGAGACAGGAGAGAGATGAGACTGACAGCTCCAGCCAACCTTCATCCATCCATCCAGCCACCTCTCCCTCCCTCCCTCCCACTCTCTCTCGCCATCCCTCTCTGCTTCCCCTAAAATCCATGGTCTTTTTCTTGAGAACTAGCACAAACAGTCTCTGCCACCACTTTTATTGCTAAAAATAGAACTGTAGGCTATTATGTCACACGGGAAAACAGGAGATTCTAACTATAACATGCTACCTTCACTAAAAGCAACTGCCTGAATGTAGGTAATCTCACAGGAAAAATATAATCTAGTCATATATGCATACAGATTTGACAGCAGTTCGATGCCCAGCTGCTTCCTTGTGCTATTGCTGTAAGTGCCCTCTAATTTTGCTCAAAACGATCTTATTGCTCTTTAACTGGGACTTGCTTTGTTTTGCTGTAAATGCCATCCAGTTCTTCTGTTACTTCAATGGTTGTCTACATTTCAATCTTTCTGAGAGTGTCAGGCTCCAAAAACTACCCCAGAATTTGCTCTGCACTTTATTTAATCTTGGGTGCACTATAAAACACGCTTGTTCAGAACGGGCCAAATGGTTGGCCTGTGGTGTTGGCGCTTGCAGCTTTCTGGAGAATCGCTCATACAAACAACTTCACACTCAACACTGAGCCTCCTTGGGTCCTGAGGAATACACCAGCCATGACATAGTTGCATCACACACCCAAGTCACGGCCACTTGCAGTCCGGAACAACAGTGAAAAAGGCCTTAAAATACACCAGAGGCAGACTTAACTGCATGTAGCCTCCAATTTAAAAGGCTTCTAATTTATTATGATGTTAGATATGAAAAATATTAAATGATGTTGTTATTCTAAGTCACTGTACCTCAAAATAAGTTACATAGGGCCCCGAAAGCACTTAAAAGACTCAACTGTATACCACTTACTGTGTTCTTATATTACTACATTTACCTTTCAGATTCAGATTTAACTCACGGAATATTGAAGGTATTATTCATTTACTAGCTGAAAGCTTATTTTACTTATATGAACAGACATTTAACAACAGACATTTAAAAGCATTGTGCTGATAATGACTCTCTGTCACTCTTTACTTGAAATAAAAATATAAATGCAGGACTTTTAATATGCAGTTTTTCAATGTATATACCTACTTCAAAGGAAAATGTTGTACTAGTACATTTAGCTGTTAGGAAAACGTTACTGATTCAGATTTTACTTACAAAATATAGCAATTAAAATATGATGCATTTTTAGTCATTAAACTATCCAGTGTCATTGAATGGAAACTCTACCTTGAACAAATGTTAAGAGAAGTTAAGTACATTGTACATTATTAATAGTTTTACTTTAGAGAGAGAATTTTGAGTACTGTTATTAAAAGCTTTCAATATTTTTAAACGTCTGTTCAAATATTTGCTGCTATCAGCGATGTGAGAGCAGCTACGAGGAGCCTTGAAACCAGTCAGGCCGTCGTTTGCATACTTCAATGAATCCATGTTCTGAACCGTGCTGCTGGTAAAATCATACTGTTCTTTTGTAGAGCTGCTCTAGCTCATTGACTCCAGGGAGTGAAGAAAAGTTGGGTTGTAACATTTACCAGAATCCAGCTTTAGCAGGCTTTATCCAGGATCCAGCAGCCAAAGTGGACCACAGCAGTCAATGAGCCGCTGTCTGCCCACTGCGGACGACATGTTGAACTGCAGAGGCCTGAAGCTCCGTCTCCGCTGCTACAGAGCGCTGTGTGCTTTTTTTATTCAAAGTTTATTAATACTTGAATGTGTCACCTGTCCAAATTGCACCAATTAATATTTTGGAGTCGCGGTTGTTGAGAAGTGAGAAGAACACAGAGACAGACAGACAGAGATTACCTGCTTTATAGTTAAATTCTCAACACCTGAGTGGACATCAGTGTAGAAAGGATCTTTAAAGTTTGGATTAACCATACTTCTGCAGAGATGGCAGTATATTTGCTGGACTGGTAAGCAACTTAACGATGCAAATGCTCATCTGTGTGTAAAAATATTGCATTTTACATTTTACAAGGATTCAGTGGTACTCTCATTGTGTCTGCTCTTTGTAAGCCTTTATCACTTTCTACAGACCCCAAAAACACACTCAAGACCACTGTGAAGGATTTCCATCCCCAATCCAGTCAGGGAGCGGGAAGGATTTGGAGGAAATTGGTAGGGAAAACAGCTGTTGTCACTAAACCCTGAGATGAGGTGGACAACGCAGAACAGAAAAAGTCACATTTATTTTTTTTCCGAAAGAGGCCAATATTGACATACTGAAACAGAATAACCCTGAGAGCCCCCCCCATGTAGGCAAGATATCAAAACTCAAGCTTTTCTTTTGAGGGAAATTTATTCAAACATAAAAAACAACAGGTCAAACAGAGAACAACTGGCTAACGTTAGTCCACAGCAAGGCTGTCAAAGTATAACATTAGCTACGTGGTAATGTTAGCTATAGCAAACAGTACAATACCTGTCTCTTCTGGCAGATTAGTGCATCCTTCACCAGCCGAAAAATACTTGTTATTTTTGGAAGTTTGGCGTTCAATTCAGCAATTTTCTGTTTTGAATGCCGCTTTTGGGCACTGTTTTTGAATTTGTGTTTCATTTTCTCCTCAGGAAAAATCAGTGCTAACGTTACTGAGTGAATCAGTGCTAACGTTAGCTACCTATTTGCCGCGGGCACGCCAGTCTGTGACCTTCTGACCTATGTCGTCACGTTACTAACCTAGCTAACAAAGAAAGCACAATTTAATATATTTTTCTTTATTTTTATATCAACTCTGGAAACACAGACAAGACAATAAGACCATAGTGTGCATCCCATGTAATTCAAATTGAACAGGTCTGCTTTGCTGCTTGAACTGACCTGAGAAATTGTGTGAACTAACCACGCTGTCGGTGCACCCAAGTTGCTTGCTGCTTTGTGATGACCATAGCGGGGCTAACCACTGACCAAATCCCTCCTTTACCATAAGAGCGAACCAATATAGTTCTTTCAGATCTAGGGTTATACAGCTGGTGAGCAGTGTCGCGGCATTATTCTGTGGAGTTAGTATCGAAACATATGCACGACAGCGCCGTAGGCAACGCCCTGTCCGCTCATATGGTACGTAGAGCTCTTTTTTCAGGGTCTGTGCTGGCTGGAATGATACAGGACTGAGGTAAAGGGTGAGGTATGTGTGTGTGTTGTGTTGTGTCTGATCCCCCCTCCCAGTATGATACACCTACCATGCTCTTTGATGACCCAAGGAATGTTGCGTACAGAGTGTCTGCTGCTTCCCTTTCGACCCCTGCAGGCTTAGGCTATGGCTCTACCCACTTACGTACTGTTGGCTGGGGCCCCTGACTTCTCCACTGTGTCGGCTACATTTTCTCATGAAAACACACGGCAGAAGTGACACAAGCGTAGTCATGCTTGTGTGTGTAATCAGCGGCACACATGTTCACATAAAAGCCTGTTACCACACCTCTCTACTATTTCCCTTCAGTGATCAGTCACTGTGCTATGTGTTATGTTTATTCATGCAAACACTAGACAACAACAACTGCAAATTCAACACAAAGCTCAAACAGCTAGGCTACAGGTAGGTTTTCCCTCAAACTGCATTTTGCACTGTCTAAGGCTGTAGCTCCATGATAGGCTGCCCAACAAATCCAGAAATGTAGCATGCTAGATATCTGGAATGCGTCTGTGAGGCACCAACTCGCTGAAGAGGGTGTACGATGGCAGACAGCGGTGTGTGCTGCCTTATACTCTGTGGGGTCCACGCGTATCTGGGTAGGCATGTCTTCATTGGCCGACTGCGCTTCTACAAATGTTCAACCTTTTGTTATACCCTTTTGAGATGCTTGTTGACTTAACATTGCTTAAATCTCTCCATTTATTGTGTAATGCTGCACAGCATTACAGAAAGAGTTGGAGGTCCATCCAGTAATTCCTGGCACTTTCTTTTCTCTCCTAATCTGAGATGGTTTTCAGTGGCACACTGCAGTGAGTGGCCATCTGATCGGTCTTCTGGAGTGATATTGAGAAAGAGGTAGTGGTATTCAATGGGGGTTCTTCAAGTAAGTGTTGAGCTTTTTACTTTATATTTCGCCTATTGTCCCGCCAGATGCTCTGCTTCACTGCTTGGGTCTAAATGGAAAAAGTGTGCTATGCTGCAATTGTCCGTTCTCCATCATTTAAATATATGCTCTTGACACATATGAAACACTGATCCAGTCATATACAGTTATCTCTGAAAGTGTTTACCCTCGACAAACTAGATATAAATGTAATGCGCATGCATACCTAACATACATAATTTTTTTTGTTGCTTTGTTTCTTTTTATTTGTCCTTCTTCCTGCTTGGTCTCCCTGTCCTCAGTGTGACTCTGGTGCCGATAAGCTGAGGCAGAGGTATCAGGCGGAGCACCCATGCAGGGATCCATTAGGCAAAAACCAATTTCACACAGAGCCAATTTCATAAATATGGAGTATGGGCCCACCTTTAGCTGTGCTTGACTAGCTTTTAGAGGGATATACAAAACCATAAACAACGATCCTGTGCTTGAGCAGTCTTTTTAAATGATAGCTGGAGTGTGTGGCATGGACCTAAACACATTAAGCTGTAATTTTAACAATTTAATGTTGATCACAATGAATAACTCTTTCATTCAAAATACAGACAACGTGTCAGCAACGTGGAGCATTCGAGATGAGTTAGAGAAATTAGGAACTGTCGAATAATGCTGTGCGTTCATTGTGTGTTAGATGTAATATGTGCAAAAATACTGATTTAATCTCATTTCCTGTTAGTGTGTATGTACAATAACATATTAGCCTTGGCTTGATTTGGTTAATTTATATTGTACCCTTATTATGAGCTCTTTACCTTGTGACATAGCTGTATTGTATAACCAAGTGGTTGGTGGTTCCATCACCACGTAAACCAATAAATCCAATACCTGGTTATTATCAGACTAAGGTGTTCTTGGGTTTAGCCTTTTTATTCTGAAACTGACATAGACCTGGGACCTCTCTGTGGAGGTGCTGGGGTGATGATAGTGATGTTATAGAATTGGCTCCCAGTCACTTGGTTAGCACCGTCACCTAACTGTCATTTTCTACACCTTTTTATACACTATACAATGACCTTTTATGAGTTTTTATGGAAAACTGAAAATTGTAATGAATACATTGTTTTATGACGTCTTAATGACTTCTATATTCTGACATTCATTATGAAATATTATACTATGATTTCTAAAGGAATTTGTATGGCATATAATGTCATGACTTTTTTTTTTACATTTTCATGGCATTTTATGACATACTATTTACCATGACCTTCATGACATTTGTTTTTTATACTTTTTATATGCTATACTATGACGTTTTTATGAAATTATTTACTATTACTTTTAATATGATATTTTATGACATTTTTGGCATACTATACTGCCATTTTCATGATGTTTTTATGGTATACTTTACTATGACTTATTTTGCAATTCTTAATGTCTTTTTATACCATCATCTTTTTATGACATTGTTATGGAATACTATACTGTGACCTTTTTATTTACGTTTTTATGACATAATATACAATAAATTTTATGGAATACTATATTTTATTTTTCATGATGTACTTTTTTACTAATGATATACTACACTATGACTTTTTTGCAATATTTGTGACATATTATGCCATGACATTTTCCGACATACAATACTATGACTTTCATAGAGTACTATACTATGACATTTTCAATGTTTTTTTTTTTACATTTCTACTGCTTAATTTATTGTGAATTTTGTATGTAACATTTTTATGACTTTTTATGACGTACTATAGTATGTATATAGTAGTACATACTGTATTTCTTGACACCCTATACTACAACTTGTATGACTTGTTTTGACTCCTCTATATGCTCATATTATATTTTAACTTTATTTTATTTTGTGAAATTCTACATTGAAATTTTGATATTCTTTTTCAAGAAATTGTAATGACATTTTTATGACATACTATTCAGATTTTTATGATATTTTTAATATTTTTTATGACATACTATGACATGTATACATGACATTTTCACTAAAGTTAAATGATACTATGACAATTTCTATGACTCTTTTATGACATCCTATGCTGTGATGTTTTTAATGACATACTATATGCAAGAGAACAGAAATCCACTGGAACTTTTGTATATACTAATACTCTTACTATAGACCTATTAAGGATTTTTTTTATGTGAAATTTAAAATATGAGGAAATAAAAAAATGTGTTCTAATGTAATTTGAGCTGATTTTCATTTGAAATATCTCAAAGGCTGTTCATTAAAATCATATGAACTCCTGTATGGTCACAGTCAAGGTTATCTTACTTATGACGGAAAGGTTTTTTATGACAAAGACATTATGAAATTTATATTTTGTAAATTGTTACAACAGAGTGCACCTTACACGTTAGTGCATCAGTAATAATAATCTCATGATACAATATGTAATGCTAATATAATACTTAATAGTATAGAATTCACGGGGGGCATTCTACATTGTCAGTACTTTCTGTACATTTTTCCAATAAGACTAAGTGACATTTTCCCTTGTAATTGGGTATTTTTATAGTTCAGTCCTGCTACTTTTACTTAAGTTAAGGATTTGAATATACTTCCTCCATCACTTTCTTTACGTATGTTGGAATGAAAATAAGAACTCTCAACAGTAAGTTATAAAGTACTTTACAAGATGAACAGCTTTCAATGTGCCAATGCAAGACACCTTTTTATTTCCACAGTCCATGATCTATTTTCTCTAAAATGAACTACTGAGGTCTCGGAGGAATCACAATATCAGAGATTTTAGAGATGCAGGGATACAGAAAGGCTGGACGCCTACTGAATGGCAGGGATGCTGCAACAGCAAGGTGAGTTGAAACAATTGAGGAAACTTATTTGAAGCCTGCAGCAAGTCAGACTGACCTCTGCTTTGCATTCATTCCTCTAAACTAAAACTGCATGTCTCTTTGAGTGACCCTGAAGCCGTTTTCTTCTCAGCTTTATTGAGGTTTCTAAGAGGATACTTTCCACCACAAAGTTCTATTGTGCTTATAATGGTCTGTACTCAGGAAGTGGGTCAATCTTCTATTGAAAAACTCAAACACAAAGATGTTTTCACTAGCAGAAACATGCTCATTGCTCTTTTTCTGTTCCAGAACTCATGACAGAATTCCTTGACCCTTTTGTGTAAATTGTGAGATTGAAAATACTGATGAGGAGCAGCCTATACTGTAGCTTTTCACAATGTTTTTGGGAAAAATGATTTAAAAAAACATGACATCGAAAAATTTAAGAAACTGCTTCAAATTAGGTTTTAATCAGAATCAGAATCAGCTTTATTGGCCATGTATGCATATGTATACAAGGACTTTGACTCCGGTTTACACATTGCTCTCAATGTACATACACAAGTTTACAATAAACAAGAAAAATATAAAAAAATAAAACAAGGACAATAAAAAAGTAGAACAGATGTAAGTATAAACATTTAACAACTATGTACAATATAAATATATATCCAAAGGTATATATATATATATGAACATAAACCTATAAAACAACAATGGCAATGGAATTGAGGTGATAGTGCAAATGGTGGTAATAAAAATTGATAATTGATAAGTACTCATTGTTTCTGTTCCACTGGAGGAAAAACTTCAACTTTCTGGCCAATTTATAAAATGTTACACTCTGCATACTACTGTGTGTAGCAGATAAAGGGCTGTTGGCTAATTGCCCATAAGGCAGGTAATCAATAGGGGGTGTTATATGTGATCAAGATCATATTTTACTATACCATCAAGCTGTTACTTAAACTTATTTGTTGACTTCATTGGTCATAAGAGTCATAACAAAAATATTATTTTGTCATAAAAATGTCATAAAAGGATGATAGTAAATATGTCATTAAAATAAAAAACATTATAAAGTCATAGTATAGTATGTTGTAAAAAAAATCATTAAAAAAGTTAAAGCATGCCATTAAAAGGTCATAGTATAGTTTGTCATACAAAGTCATAGTATTTAATTTAAATCTCTTTAAATAAATCATTAGTATGGTATGTCATAACATATCAAAAAAAGGCATTGTATAATATCATTCAAATATTGTAAAAAAGTGGAAGTATAGTATGTCATGGAAATATCAAATAAGTCTGAGTATACCATGTAATTGATAGCCATAATAAAGACACAATATAGTATGCCATGAAAATGTCATAAGAAAATGGAAAAATACAGTATTGTACATTAAAAACATTAATTTAAAAAAAAGTAGTGTAGTATGTTGTAAACATTTTTTTAAAGGTAAAAACCCCATACTGAGCTAAATGTGTCTGGTAGTTAAGAGTAAGTGTGAGACATTTAACAAACCACCTGCTAACCAAAGGCTGCATGAAGTAGGGATGATGGTTTAATGTGACAGTTACCTAGCCTATAAGCAACATATTCACCATTGATTTATTTTTAATTTATATTGACCTTTGTGATGTTTGCAGTGGTGGCTGCTGAGGTTTAATGCAAAACCTCTCCATATGGGGGAATCAACAGCAGTGGAAGAAGGTGGGATCTGTGCATGTCTGCTCTGAAGAGATGTCCCCACTCATTAACAGCAGGCAGACCATTTCTGCAAATAAGGACAGCAGGGGTAAGTGGATGTGAGCATGGGGCATTGAACGGTGGAGAGACTAACAAAATGTCATGGTAAGTGAAGTTATTTTGAAATAGCGCTTTGTGAAAACAAGTTTTCTCTGCAATCTAAATAAAGGAAATTTAAAAAGAGTCAATGAGGCAGCAACATATTTAAAATAAGTCATGGTGCTATAACATTAGACAGGAACTCATTAAAAATAAGACTCAAAGGGCAATGTGTGTTTTTCTTCTAAGGCAGCCATTCTTACCAGTGCACAACATCAGAGGGAGAGATCAATTGAAATGTTACATTTTGAGTGAGGGGTGAAAATCACCTTTACTCAGCTGTTACATCACCATTATAATCAATCTCTTCTACAATGCATAGCTGAATAGAGGGACATTTAATTTCTACCATTGAGCATCACAGACTCGTGTTTAAGGTTTTTTGGTTATGATTACATCCCAGCAATATATCACTCTTTTTGGGATTTCCCACAATAAATGTTTACTTTTAAACAAGAACTGCAGATAATGCATCACAAAAGAATGAATTTGTTTTTATTCAATGTATTTAATCTAATCCTCCTACATTATAAGAAAACCCTGTAGTATTGTGGAACATTAGTGTGTAATAAACTGTATGTACATCGTGTTAAACTGTGGGCTTAAGCTCATCCTTAAAGGATGTTTGCTGCTTTCTGTCAGCTCATCGTCAGCTTAATGTTCTGCTCTCAAAGAAGCGTTCACAGCTGGATCATGGTGTAGTAGCCAAAGAGAAAATGTTTCATTGTTTGAAAGAGCAAATGCTAAATTTTCAAGGAGAGAAATATGCACAATTTTGAAAAATCTACCTGGAAAGCATTCATGGGTAGTATTTGTTTGTACATACTAAAAGCTACCATGTGCTTGTGTAGAGAATGAAATGGAGAGCTTGAGAGAGTTCAAGTACTGCCTTCACTAACCTCCACAGACATGCCGACATGCTGCAGGAAGTTGATGTGCTTGTTGGATTTGTTCTAGAAAACCTTTGTGTGATTAAGATTTTGACATCCTAAATTCATAAAAGACCAAGGATCTATCACATCTTGGTGTTCTTGACTACGTATTTTTGTTTAAGCTTTACATCTTATTCAACTTTCAATTATCCAGAATCAATTTCTATACAGACAGAGAAAAGGTAGTCCATACTTTTATTCAATCTGGGTTAATGTAACACTCTGATGTAACCCCATCATTAGCCAGAAAACCGGTTGTATTTACAACTTGTACAAAGTGCAGCATTCGGACTACATATTTTACCCTTTGCATAGCTCATGGCTGAGAATACATTTAAAATTTTTTTTAAGCATTTGCATTTCAGCTGCCATATTCTCCTACAATCAAGAATGGATGAATTTATCTGTGTGCAGAGAAAGAGAGAGAGAGAGCGAGAGAGAGAGAGAGAGAGAGAGAGAGATCTCTACTGAGTATTAAAGATGGGGATCATCCGTATTGTAGCGAGGGGTAATCAATGAGCATTTTTATCTCGTTAGGGTTTTGCTCCTTTACCCAGGCAGCCATTACCCCTGTGGTCAATGCTGCCACTGCCCTAGTTACCTGTCATACCTATGTGCCCCCCTGCAATGTCAGACATAACAAATGTTATTATTCCCCTTTTCCAGGAATTGTTAAATTGAAAACGGCTGGCACAAGCTGCCCTGCATTGCATCAGTGAAAACATCACCTTTCTCACCGTTTAGCCGTAAAGGCTTTTATAATCAAGTGGAGGGCACTGGACAGCAAAGACAACACTGGCATTGCTGTGTCTATCATCTGCACATGATAATTGGAGCTAAGAGAAAGGCAACTTACATTGTGCAACAACATAAATCAACTATAATAAACCTTAATTAAAGCTGCAAGCAGCGATGAACCGCCCGCTACGGCTAAGCCATCCAACCAAACATAAAGCTTTTAATCATTTTTAATCACAAAGGTTCTCAGATTGTAGGCTACTGACCAAATTTGAAGAGGATCAGACAAATTCCCTAGGAGGAGTTCGTTAAAGTATAGCGACTATGGAAAAAAAATTATCAAAAAAGATGATAGACACAAAAATCTAAATTGCCGACATCCGGTATGGTGTAGAGCAGTGATTCTCAACTGGTGGGACCCGTTTTCAGTGGGTCGTGGACCTTTGACTGAAATTTTTTTTTTTTAAATCTTGTGCTTTTATTTTGAAGGGGATTTTTTATTTAGCGGAGTTATTCACACTCCTTAAGCCCTAAGCCTATTTGTAGGCATCTCCTCGAAAATTGCATACCCATAGTAAAGAGAGTATATTTCGTCTAACTGCAAGGTGTATTTTAATAGTTTTGGTGTTTTGTTCAGATTTGTAAATATCAGTATATATTTTACTGGTTAAGAGTAAATTAAGACGGCACACAGCACAAATTGAACATTTTGATTTCCGCCTATAAATGAATCCAATTTTGATTCAATATTTTTTTTTATGTTGTAGTTGAAAGCTTTAAACTTCTCCCAGATCATAGCACAATATGTTGAGAGTCTCTCTGCACAATTTTTTCTTTGATAAAGTGAAGCATTCAAGAGCTAGAGAGGTTTCAGTACAGAGATTTCAGGCGAGGTTAACCAAAATGTAATTTTGTTCCAGCTGTTCCATTGTAATTTTATATAATATATAATTATATATTTCACTTCTTTTATGACTAATAGTGTTCAATCTATCCAAATGCAGCAGTTTGGCATCATTTTGAGAGCCTGGATCCTCTCTGAGCCTGTTTATGTCTGTCATCCATGGGATTTTCTAGTCTGACTTCCAGTCTATGTCTCCTAGCTCAGCCTATGGTTGGTCGATTTCAGTCAATGAACCTCCTTAGAAGCGTCTGAGTCCACAGAATTCAAGGGAATCCCCTCGTGCTTTTGATTGACATAATCGTTAGCCAGTCAGAATTAAAAACATGGCGCTCCGCCTGAAACAAACTCAAATCTCTTCCCCCACATTTCCTAGTTAGACAGACCCTTGTTTCTACACGGGAACATTTCAGAGACGCATCGGATACACGTAGAAATATGTTTGATGGAATTAAGCGGAGATTTACAGGAGAACAACGAAAAGGCAAGGAGCTTTGGATGATTTTGAAGGATATTGCGGTTTGTGCGTCCGGTGTTTGTTTGCTCACAGCTTTGTAATGGTTTACCGGAATCTGTGTCGAATTCTCTTGCTTTATGCTATCTCGGTTGTCCGTGCTAACCGTTAGCTTTGTGACGGAATCTTGGAGAGGAGCGGTAGCTCGCCGAGTCATGGCTAAAAATACGTGATATTGTGGTAAATCTTTTAGTTGCTTATATTAATTGTATATAATTGTGTTTGGAGTTTGTAAAAATGTCTTAGATTGTTTGTATTACCCAGAATTTTTTATTTTTTTTTGGTATATAACATGTACACATTCATAAATTGTACACATGCTTTTTTTCGACGGTATATGCTACTAATCTGCACACGACGAACCCGAATTTGGGTCCGTCAGGCTTAACAGTATTTGTCGTTAATGCCTTATAATGCTAATGGTTGCTAGTGGTTGGCTAGTGTTGGCTAGTGTTGGCTAGTGTTCATCTTCCCAAGAAATACTTTCTAACAAAAATTATTTTGTGGAGTTGTTCTTGCCCACTAGAGAGTTGTGTCATATCAGCATTTATATATTAATGTTTTATGTTTAAATATCTGTTATTGTTACTGTAAAGACACCTGTAAGCCTTGGAAGAAGGTCTCTCTTGTGTTCATCTTCCCAAGAAATACTTTGTAACAAAAATGATTTTGTGGAGCCGTTTTTGCTCTTGTTCTTGACGTGCGGTCACCAACGCGGGTGCGTTGAAAGATTAGTTCAATTCTTGCAGCAGGTATACGGTAGGTATAGGTCTCTCTTTCTCCTCTCTCACAGGTACACACACCTATTGGGGTAAGTTTTTCCTCTTTGATTTTCTTTTATTGTTATTTTGTTATATTCAGTGCTTGAAGTGGAAAAAAGTGACAGTTCTCCCTTTATTCAAATGTTGGTGTGTTTTTATGTTTAAATATCTGTTGTTGTCACTGTAAAGACACCATCGAGGGATCTACGTGACGTGCGGTCACCAACGGGGGTGCAACAAGTGATACAGTCACCATTGAGGGATCTACGTGACGTGCGGCCACCAACGCTGGTGCGACAAGTGATACAGTCACCATCGAGGGATCTACGTGACGTGCGGTCACCAACGGGGGTGCGACAAGTGATACAGTCACCATCGAGGGATCTACGTGACTTATTTACGTGATTTATTCCCCTGAACTGGAAATAAATGTATCTTATTAATTTTTAAAATTCATGATGAAGCGTCTTCAATGTCATAAGGTTTTCCTTACTAAATTTGAGACTGATCTGGTCAACTGGCTAGGAGGAGTAAATAAAAGTACAAAATGTGACATTTCCTTTTGCCAGCAGGTGGCGCTATGAGTTATTGAACATTTTGGCATGGAAATGTGCTCAAGCCTGAAATAGCATTATGCATAACAAATTTTGGGCAGATTGGACAATGTACCTTGGAGTTACAACAACTCCCTCTTTTATAGCGAATGGCACAAAATGTGAGCGAAGTGGGCGCACGCCACGTCAAGGTCGTCCAATGAAAACTCACCATTTTGATACATTTTCATCACAAAGGTCTTTAAATTGTCCTGACCAAATTTGATGTTGATCGCATAAACTCTGTAGGAGGAGTTTGTCAAAATACAAAGCCTGAAAATGTAGTTTAATGGGAGTCGCATAAAATGAACGCCACGCCACAGCTACGTCATTCCATCAAACATAAAGCTTTTGATAACTTTTAATCACAAAGGTCCTCGGATTGTACTGTCCAAATGTGAAGTGGCTCTGACAAAGTCCCAAGGAGGAGTTCATTAAAGTATAGCGACTAGAAATCAAGGGAAAATTCACACAAAAATTAAAATGGCCGACGTTTGGTTGATTTTAGAGCATGGTCCCAAGAGACTTTTTTTTAAGTCTCCATATGATACATGTGCAAACCAAATTTCATACATGTCGGTTAAACGAGGCGCAGGGGCTGCTTTGTTGAAAATCTGCAGGGGGCGCTATCGAGACAATTTATAACGACCAAGCCAAGAATCCACATGAGATCTTTAATTTCATCACCTATGACATATGTACAAAGTTTTATGAGTTTTTGAGTATCCCAAATCACAGAAAAATCAGCTTGCTTTTTCATGGCGAACAAAGCATTGCCACGGCAACAGAGTTATACAAAAACTCACAATATTCGTGATGAACTATCATCAATGTCTAAAGGTTTTCTTTCTAAAATGTGAGGTTGATCTGGTGAAATGGCTAGGAGGAGTACATCAAAGTGTAAAACTTGACATTTCCCTTTGCCAGTAGGTGGCGCTATGACTATGTGAAAATTGAAGCATGGGAATGTTTTTAGGCCTGGACTAGCATCCTGCATAAGACATTTTGGGCAGATTTGACAATGTACAAATCAACAACTTCAATTTTCATGAAAAATTGACCGAAATGGATGCCACGCCATGGTTGTTGCATGAAAACTCATGATTTTGATAACTTTTCATTATAAAACTCTTAAGATCGTACTGACCAAATTTGAAGCCGATTGCATAAATACTGTAGGAGGAGTTCGTGAAAATACAAAGCCTGAAAACGGGAAAAATGGCCAAAAACAGCTAACTACTGTAGCGTCTCTTGTGGCTGAAGGAAATGAAAATGTGAGGGTACATTACAGATTGCTATGTGGACATTTGCCTCAAATTTTGTGATAATAGGCACAATGGTTTTAAAGTGAGGTTGATCGATGTACAGAACCACGCTCCTTATAAGTTCATTGGTCCATAACTTCTTAACGCGATAGGTTATCAACA
Organism: Cebidichthys violaceus; assembly: GCF_023349555.1. NCBI lineage: Eukaryota > Metazoa > Chordata > Actinopteri > Perciformes > Stichaeidae > Cebidichthys > Cebidichthys violaceus. Next base: position 7,441,946 of record NW_027176274.1, on the reverse strand, counting down.
ACTTTTTGGGGGGGTTTTGATGAAATTGAATGAATAATGATCCACATCAAATTTGGTAGCAATATGACACAGCATTTAAGAGCAGTTTGCAAAAATGTGATGGCGGAAATCTGAATGGGCGGAGCTCCATGATTAGAGTGTATTGATTGTAGAGCAAATTCAAGTGAACATGTTTGTCAAATTTCAAGTCAATCGGACATGTCGGATGAAGGGCGTGGTCTCTTGAGCTGTAGGAGGCGCTAGTGAGCCATTTTTTCATACCACAAAAATGGCACCCATAAAATCTAAAATTGTCACACAGCCCTGATACGCCTGCCAAATTTGGGGAGTTTTTGAGTATGATAAAGCCCTGAAAAATGCGATTTAAGAGGCAAAATAATAAGAATAGTAATTCTTTGAATAACAATAGGGCCTTCGACTCGATTTCGTCGTGCTCAGGCCCTAATTATATGCTTAGCATGATCTGGTTTAAAAATGGCAATGCATCTTGTGTCTTAAGGCTTTTTTGAGCAGTGCAAGTCTTACCAACCAAGGTAGAGGGATAGTTTCAATGTGGCTCAAAAACAGGAGAGGCTAGGGATCAGACTTACCAGTAGCCTATGGTGAAATATTTACTCGGCCTAGATTCATATCTAATGAGCTTATAGAAACCCAGTTATGCAACAGAGCCAATGTTAAATGTTTAATGTTGTGTTGTTGTGAACACACTGGATAGACCGACACTCTTTAAATGAGTTCCATCATACAAAGACTTTAGAATTTAGAATGAGCTCTTTAGGCTTTTTTTCTTACGCAGCCCATATATTTCCTCTGAATATGTACCGACTGAATCAATCACTGAATCTCCGAGTCATGTCATGAGGCTTATTCTTCAATATGTAAGCTACTGATTGGCTTTGAATGTTTAACAATGTTGTTGCTATTAACTATGCAGTGTGAGTCGGACTTCTACAGCTGCCTAATAAGTTAGAAGTTCTCCTCCAAATGTCTACCAGGCATGTCTCAGTGGGAGCCGTTTGGTGATATGAGCAGCACTCTGCAATTGTTCTGACATATCTCTGATAAGTTGTGAGTATGCCAGTTCTACTCGTTTGTCTTAAGGTCCAACACTTTAAGGAACCCACTCGGCACTCGTGTGCAGAGCTGTACCCCAGGGCTGAAATAAATAAAGGATAAAACAGTAACACAGCTTGATGGGAGAGTTTTTGATGAGTCTAATAATCCAACAAAAACATTGTAATTTTCATGAAAGCCTGTTTTTCTATTCTGTTTTTGAGGTTGGTTCTGTCTTTCTTTATTGTGTCTGGGCAATGCGTCTGTGCCACAAAAGGCGAAGTGACAAAAGATGAGTTGCTTTGAGACTAAGAAAAGCCCTGTGGTTCCTTAGGAAATGTGGTTTAAGTGATTGTGCTCTATAAATTGTGCTTTTGTCAGTCTCTGTTGATAAATGTCATCCAATAACCCTGCCCCAATCAAATGGAAGATGAGCTGTAGAGGTGTTACATAAGAAGAAAGCTTAATGAGCTCATTTCCAGCAGGTGCAGTTTTCTTTGAAACTATTAAACCACTTATAACATTGATCCGAGTCACAATCTTTGTTTTATTCTTTTCAAGAATATTTGTGATTCCTAAACTCTAATCTCTCATCAAAATGCAATCACAGGTAATGCCACTACCAAGAAGTAAGTAAGTAGTAACTATAGCTGTAAAATAAATTTAGTGCAAAAATGACCCTGTGACCTGTAATAGTTGAAGTTTAAAGTACAACTACCTCCAAATGTACTTTAGTACAGTACTTCAGTAAATGCACTTAATGTTACTTCCAACACTGATAACAAGATGATCAAACGATCAGTTAGCGGTGCAAATTAGGCTAAATTAAGATTCAGAGACAAAAGGACATCTCTGTCTTTTCCATTTTCTCTACCACTTTATTCCACTTAGAACACCAAGCTGTATAGAAGCATATCCAAGTTATGTGTATGTGCATGTAAACGTGATAATCCTGATCCCAGTTAAAGAAACCAGGTAAATGCTGGAGTACACTGATACAAACTGGAATACTGGAATACTGTGGGATGTAAACAGCTTATCCGGGTTTCTGTTAAACGTTTGCTATGTGCATAGTAAGTGCGTCATCAACCCAAGTTGATTGTTGTAAACCTGGATAGCAATATAATTATGTAATTAAGGAAATGTACAACCATACCTCTTATATTCTATTTAAACGTGACATCCTGAACCGTGACCTGAACCGGCAAGAGTTGTGAATGCAACAACAAAGACAATCCCTCACTGGCTCCCATGGCACCCATGATACTCATTACATTTTAACGCAATACTAATTGAACATGGTCATTTAATTACTCATTCTTTTCTTAGCAGGCGTGTAAAGATAGCTGGGCAATGCTATATGGTTAGGATAAGCTAGTAGATACAGGTAATGATACTAATCCTGATCCTTTTCCAATGAACCCATCTATTGCTCCTCTTCAGATGAATGTTAAACTAAATACCTGCTCCTTGTGAGACACACTTTAAGACATGAGAACATGGCAAGCCAAGTGGGAGCAAGACTGGAACATTAGTGTCCCGTTTATCCCTCTCCTTTTTGGGCCCAGTGGAAGATCACAGACATTTTTTACTTTGCCTGCTTCTATGATTTTTCTCTATCAGGGCGTTGTGTCTTATGTTGTATTTGCATATAGCAGGTGCTGTCTATGTCTGTAAACCCACTGACAGCTGGCTTAAGCAGCCTCAGTGTAAACTGAGTGTGATGTCAGAACAGCTAGACAGTAGTCTTTGGTAAGAGCAAAGAAAATGGCTACAGAGAAGGCGAGCGAATAACGGTCCTTACAAAACAGCTATTCATTTATATCAGTCAATATATCAGTCAACTAAAGCATCAACCTGGATTTATTATAATGAATCACGTTCTACTCTAATTGCTATATGTAGTAGTAAACCCATGCTGTAGTGAAGAATGGTTAGAGGCTTCGAAACATAATCCTATGATACTCAGAGGCTGGAGTTTTCCCCGGTGCGTGTTCTGAGCTTTGCTATGGGTTTTAGCAGATGAGGCAGGTTTTCTCTAGCCTCACAGTGTGTGTGTGTGTGTGTGTGTGTGTGTGTGTGTGTGTGTGTGTGTTGGGGGATGGGGCAGCACACCTTATCTTTAGAATTCAAGACAAAGCCTGCGTTACAACCTTCCCGGACCGTACAGGGAGATCTTCCCTTCACCAGAATACTAACACCATTCACCGCGACATTTAATTGCCACCCCCTCTCGCTAAACAAGGGACATGATTTAGCCCAGTGCAAGTTCTGTGATGCTGATTGCAAAATATACTCTTTACCGCCTTAATTCTTAAAGTCCTCCCTTGAAACCTGGGAGGTAAAAACATAACAAAGGAGATTTGCCATCTCTGCCATTTCTTTCGCAAAGTGTTCCTATTTGTATGTTAACAAGAAAATAATTCAGACGGTGTACTTTAAGTGGGTTCATCAATCAACCTTACATATATGGGGATTTATTGCAATTCAGGGGTATAGAGTAATTACTTCGTGAGGCTCAGCTTCTTCATTGTTAAGACATAAACAGATATCTCACCATTTAGACAAGCCAACTTCTGATAATCAGGATTTAAGAGATATTCATAGTGAACAGACCCTGAAAACCTACAGTCCCATAAAATAAGTGGACAGTGTTGCACCTGTGATAAACCATGGCTGGCTGAAGTGGTTACCTTCATTCATTTTTTAAATATATATGTTATTATAAAAATATAAAATGACATGGGTCAAAAATCTAGATGGAAAGATGAGAAGCTAAAAGCACCATTTGCAGCATGAACACACTATAATTCTACCAACCGTCATTTCTGTGTTCACACAAAAAGGTTCATAAAATCATGGGCAAAGTAGTAGTTCTTGAATATCTATGAATCAAAGACAGCATAGTAGATAATGAGAAGCAACTTAAGAACCAATGCTGGCCAGTATCTGCTGTAGATATCTACATGGTGGTGGCAAAAGTAAAATGTGGGCTGACAGCTTGGTGAGTTTTGTGAGAATTTAGCTCTTTGGCAAGACTGTATGAAATGTCTCATGCAGCGACTTTTAGCCGATTGCCTGCATACAACACCACTTGTTTTTGATTTGAATTAAGTGTGTTTTTGATGCCTTACAGCCCATCAGTGTCTAAACAGGGGGTTAACTAATTGTGGGTTGTATTTATTCATCACACATGCATCAGTGGTCATTGCAGACACACTCAGCATAGAGCTGTACTTTACCGAGTGCAACTTTATAGTTAAGAAAGTGGTCAATGCATTTTACTACGGACATATTTAGTATTTTTGTGTCCCATGAAATTAAGAGGTGCTTCCGTGTGGCCATTGTGAGTTACAAGAGTTTATAATGGCAATGCACAATATATTATTGAATGACACAAACCAGACAAAACTGAATTATCAGGACATATTTTCACCTTCATGACATGTAATCACTTTTGTATGTAGCAAACAAAGGCACACTATGTGGTAGCCAGACTAGTAAAATTATGTACCAGGTACATCAACCACAATGCATCCGACTTGCCATCATCAGCAATAGGCTAAGGATTAAACTGACTAGCGTGAAACCCCTTTTTTAATTGCGTGACATGGGGCCAATTCATTTCCCCCCATAGCGTTATAGGCAGGTTTACATACAGTGTGTGTGTGTGTGTGAAGTCTATCTGCTATTGAAGACGGGATAACTCAGCGTAAATTATTCTAAAACTCCTGAGGTGAAAAGAGGCTGTCAAACAATGGGTAACTGTGTTGTTGCAGCATGCAGATACATTATGGCAATCTTCTCTTTGCAGATGGCAACTCAAACTGTTTGATGGTCTGGGAAACAATTAAGCTGCACAATCACTATTAGAAGGAGATGGCCTACTGCTACAGCTAATGGGTTGGTGTCTTGCTGTCAGAATAGTATTTACCACACACCGGAACAGGGCAGACGTTAAGCTGAGGCTCTGTGAAGCATTACACCTCTTCCTAGCGGGACACGATGCACACGAGTGAACAGCAGGTTGTTTCAGTTTTTCCCAATGATGATGTCGTCCTAACCTGCTCTACGCGCCAGCGAACAGGCTAAGCGGCATACGCTTGTTTCAAATGCCGTTCGCCCTTGCTCTGTTTTTGCAAAGGTTCGCGAACCTGATCCACCTCCAACCTGTTTTCAAAATCTGACAGTAACAGACAGTTAATCAATATCACTATTGAGAGCAATATCGTTTGATTTTGTCATTCTCCGTTTGGCTGTTGAATGTTAGGCAATAAGGTAATAATAGTGATTCTTGGTACTGGTGGACTGATCTGATTGTATTCTTTAAAGGTGCAATGTATAAGATCTGGCCAGAATTTACTTTAAAGCATAACAAAATGAGCTAACATTATCTATGTATTGTGATGCTACTGAAACGAGCATGCTAACCAGCTAGTCCTGGCCCATTATGTCTTGTAATACTGCTTGTACCTGGATGGGCAATAGTGAGTCACTGTAGCTCGTCAGTCACGTTGAAGGTACAGGGTCTGTGTACGTTGTGATAGGAAAACAAAGAAAACTCTTTAAAAGTCCCCGTCACCAGGAGACTACTTCCCCGGGACGAGGGTTGGCAGGAGAAGGGCTTTAAGTTAGCGGTTAGCTGTAGCAACTCGCATTCAGCCAGCCAAACTCCGGCACTGGGAATACGAGTCGTTTTCTCATTTCTGCAACTATCAAAACATACACGGACCTGTACAACCCCTGGTTCGTGACACAGTAAACATGATGTCTAAACTATCGCTGCTACAGCTGACTGTAAATTAAGATTGTATGGACCCAGTAGGTGAAAGCTGCCGCTCTTCATTTGGAGCGTCTGTCCAGATCTTACACGTTGCACCTTTTAAAACTTGAAAGTATCTGTTCATTTGAGTGTGTTAGTGTGCTGGCAGGGAGTCGGCAAGGTAAGCAAGGTAGGTGGGTAACACTTTTTTGTTTTAAGTAAAAACTCCTGAAATATTTATTTGAATCTACTTGTTATTTATTTGGTCAAAAAGCTGATTGGGCCCTTTAACAACCCATTATCCACACATGGCAATCGGCCTCCAACAACTATGTGACTCATCCCGAAGGGGATGCGCTGTCTTCCAAGCCATTCTTGCTCCTCACCTCCATAAATAATTCATTTAGCACAGCGTGGAAAACGCATATCAATTAGCCAGGTTTATTTTTTCCTACAGTGAAAAAACAGCGGGTCTCTCTCCATGCCAGCTAGAGGAATGTAGTGAAACAGTGCATCATTTAGCATTTCTGGACAAGGCTGCTTAGACTGCATGGCCTCATTCTTCTTTTCCTTAAGAAAATAAGGAAAAAACTGCAACAAAGTCGGACAGTGTCAATTATTCTGTTTGATTTGAGCAGGGATATCATCCCTCTTAATTTGTGAGGATTGATTCTAAGTGTGCCTGCTTTGATTAGCTTTAGTTAGCCCCCCCCTTAAAATACTAATGGTATTGACCCATATCCAGTAAAATATAGATCCCTGACAATAATTTCAAGTCTTACCAAGAATTACAGTTTTTAATTTTCTTTCTGTCTCTGTGAGGATATGGACTGGAGTCATACAGCTTTCATGGAGTGCAAATATGTAGCTAAACTTGAAATATGTTCAGCTTAACTTTACAAAAAAATAGAAATGTTTTATTAGTCATTTCTTTCATGTTGCTTGCCCAAGGAAGGCTCATATAGGAACTAAGACCTTGGAATATGGCAACAGGATTCAAGGCCAACAGAACCAAAACAGGAGGTTAACAGAGTAGGGTTACATCTAACAATACTATATTTTCATCAAAGTGGGATTTGCAGACATACAGTTTAAGAACTAGGGATTTACATAGGAGTTACTGTGAGCAACGAACACCACAAGCCGTCCCTGTTGCTTGGTTACTGAGCCTGAAGTGAATCGTGACTCTGATGGCCTTGGGCTGCTGGGGTAAAATTACTTCAACTGAACATGATTTGAGACTTTGCTTATACAGAATTTGATATTTCATGTGGACAAGTCAGTCACAGGAAAGCAAACTAAGTATAATTTTTCAATTCATACATACACATATATATATATATACACACACACACATATATATACATATATATATATATATATATATATATATATATATACATATATATACACACATATATACAGTAGATACATACACACATATGTACATATACATATATACACACATATATATGCACATATATTAACATATACATGCATACATACATATACACATATACATACATACACAGTATACATATATATACATATATATACATATATATATATATATATATATATATACACACACACACACACACACACACATATATATGCACATATATATTAACATATACATGCATACATACATATACATACATATGTAGATATATACAGTGGCCAGAGTGGAATATTTGTGGATGTTATAGTGGTAGATGCAGTGGATAGTGGTAGATGCAGGTTGCCAAGGATTTGCAGGCACTTTAAGATTATAATGTGCATTAAGATTCCAATTATGCTAGCAGAGGTACAAAATAACTTAGACTAACTGTATAGCCTCATAATAGCATTAGCCTTGTGTTAGGTGGATATTGTATTGAAATTAATTTGTTGTTTGTGCCTGTGTTTAACCTTGTTCTATCATTTGCCCCATCGGCATGATTACGCCCTTGATATGTTTCATTATGTTTTAATAATGGGCGACTGTGGCTTTAAACACAGGTCTTGGGTTTGATCCCCTGCCTCCTCCTGGCCACATGTCCAAGTGTCCTTGAGCGAGACCATGAACACAAAGCTGCTCCCCGGGTGCTTGATAGCAGCCCACTGCTCCTATATGCTCGAATGGGTCAAATTTAATATACAGTCAGTGTATCCACACTGGTCATAAAAGAGTCCACGCTTCTTACTGATGTTCACGTTTATTATTGTCCTCTCATGGAACACCGTGAAAACTAGAAGACACAAAACAGCTTCATGTACAAACAACAAAGAAACAAATGCTCTGTCTCTCATCACCTACAACAAGTATAACAGTACTTTAATGAGTTAACTTAATAAACTTTACCGTGTTCGCCTGGTAGACCAGTAGTAGAATAACATTACGGGAAAGAAAAAGGTCGCTGTTTTCACCCGCCATTTCTTGTCTTTCTGAGCTCCGCTTAACTTCCGGGTTAATGGTCACGTTACAACAACAAAAGCTCATCTATCATCATGAGTAAAACAAGGACAAAACGGTTACGAGTTTAACACAAGGTACCCGAAATTACAGTAAACGTAATGTATTACAATTGCAGAAATAAACTAAATAATAATACAAATCGCGTAACTCAACTTACGGTGTTGTCATGGCAACGTGTATACGCCGGTCAGCGTCAGCTACACTCCCACCAAATTACCTTTGATTAATTAACATCCAAATATATGTCAGTGACATTGTACACTTTTTATCAATTAAATCAATGGTAATTTCCAAACACATTGTTAAGGTCACTCAAAAAACATCTGAAATTGAGCAACTTACTTGAATAGCAATTTTTAAACTCTATACCTCAAAACAGTAGAATGTTATTAATAAAAAACACTGTTATCCACAGACATAGGGTAAATAGTAACTTACTTTCCTAAGCTTGAGAGTAGATAACTGATCACTGTCTGACTAAACCAGATTTTTATTTTATTTATTTTTCTCTTTTTAACCTTTAGCTGCTTTCCACAAGAATAACTAACTTCTGGATGGGTCGTTCAACAATGGAAGGTTTGCTAAGGCGTTCACCCCCTTTTCCTAACTTTCGCTCTCCTATCTGTATTTTAGCTTTTCGCACAAGTCTGTCATCATCCTTATGTACGTCGAGAACCCTGGCAAGTTTCCATTCATTGCGAGAGATCTCCTCTTCCTTGACAATCACAATATCGCCAACCTGCATGTTTCGTCTTGGAGAATGCCATCGTTGCCTTAGAGTGATGTTGGCAAGATATTCCCTTCTCCATCTGTTCCAAAATTGTTCGGACAGATATTGCACTCGTCTCCACCGCTTTTTAGCATACAAGTCTTCCTTCACAAATTTACCCGGTGGGGGCAATGGGACAGAGGATTTCATGGTGAGGAGATGGTTGGGTGTTAGTGGCTCCAGACTTGTGGGATCGCTGATACTGTCAACAGTAAGTGGGCGGTTATTCACGATGGACATGGCTTCGTAGAAAAATGTCCTTAAGGAAGCATCGTCAAGTCTTCCAGCACTGTGTGCAAGGACGGAGCCTAGTACATTTCTCACTGTCCTAATCTGTCGCTCCCATATGCCTCCAACGTGACTTGAATCTGGTACATTCATGCGAAAGTCACACTGCTTATCTGCCAGATATGCAGCCACTCTTTCATTGTTCACTTCCTTTAGGGCTCTTTCCATTTCATGTTTTGCTCCAACAAAGTTGGATCCTTGATCAGATCGAATGTGTCTGACAGCTCCACGGATGGCCATGAAACACCGTAGGGCATTTATGAATGCGTCAGTAGTCATGTCTTCTAGCATCTCTATGTGGACTGCTCTGGAGCATAGACACGTGAAAAGGAGACCATACCGTTTATGTTCCTTGCGACCTTGCTTAGTATGGAATGAACCAAAACAGTCCATACCGCAGTAGGTGAACGGTGATGAGGGATCAACACGGTCGCTAGGTAGATCTGCCATCCGTTGCTCCTCTGGTGGCCTGCGGGCTCTCCTACAGTGGACACACTGCCTTATGTACTCGGCTACTGCCTTGCTACCACCAATAATCCAGTAGCCATTGGTCCTTAGTTCATTCAGGGTTTGTCCTCTGCCTTGGTGTTGTGTTTTTCTATGATGGTGTGCAAGAATGAGGCGTGTAACAACACCATCTCTGGGAAGGATTATTGGGTGTCTCAGATCAAGAGGTGCAGATGCTCTCCTCAGTTGTCCTCCCACTCTCAGTATATTATCTTGCAGGAGTGGGTCAAGCTGGTAGAGTTGGTGGTTACAAGGCAGCTTTCCAGATTTCTGGCTGAGTATGTGCAACTCATCTTTGAAGGCATCTTGCTGTGCAAGCTTGGTGAGAGTGAGGGCAGCCCTCCTTCTTTCCTCAACACTTAGGGGTTCCGTCTTCCTAATTCTCTTGGCTAATCGTTGAATCCGAGCAATGACGTTTACCGCTGTGGTCCATTTTGAGAACCGTGACAGTCGCTCTTGAAAATCAACTTGCCATGCAGCCTCCGTTTTCAGCACTTGAATTGCCTTGACTTCAGGGTCTCCCACCAGAAGCTCTGTAGTTCCGTGGTTTGTAACTACTTCCCTTTGCCATAGAAACTTTGGTCCTGTTAGCCAGTTTGAATTGATCAGCTCTGCTACCTTGAGGCCTCTTGAGGCATGATCAGCAGGGTTCTCCCCTGTGTCAACATAGTACCAATGTCCTGGGTTGGTGGTTTCCCGAATTCTCTGGACACGGTTTGCGACGAAGACATGGAACCTTCGAGCTTCATTGTTGATATACCCTAGGACTACTTGTGAATCTGTCCAAAAGTACTCTCTGTCAACACTGAGCTCTAGCTCTTCCTTTAGCATATTGCTCACAGCTGCAGAGATCACTGCTGCAGTTAGTTCTAGTCTTGGTATGGTGACTATTTTTGTGGGTGCGACTCTTGCTTTGCCCATGATCAAGGCGCAGTGCACCTTATCTTCACTTACCAATCTGATATATGAACACTGACCATAGCCTTGACTGCTAGCATCTGAAAAGTGATGCAGTTCAACTCTTAGGACCTTTCCAAAGTTTTCAGGAGTAAAGCATCTTGGGATCTGAATCTTTTCAAGGTTTCCCAAATCCTTCACCCAACTCTCCCACCTTGGCTTCAATTCACTGGGCAGTGGTTCATCCCAACTGATGCCCTTCTGACACATCTCTTGTAGTATCCTCTTTCCTTGAAGGATGAATGGAGCCAGAAATCCTAAAGGATCATAAAGAGAAGCCACAACTGAGAGTATACCACGACGTGTGGCGGATTTCTCATCTAGTGAGACCTTGAAAGAGAAGGCGTCACCTTCTACGTCCCACCTTACTCCCAACACTCTTTGCACTGGAAGATCGTCGTAGTTGAGATCCACATTCTTCACCTCAACAGCACGTTCAGTGACACAGATAGACTCCATTACCTCTCGACTGTTGGAAATGAACTTGTGAAGGTGTAACTTCCCTTTAGCACAGACCATTTGGGTTTCCTTCACCAGTTTGACTGCCATGTCAACGGTTTCCAAGCTTATGAGGCCATCGTCTACATAGAAATGCTTTCTGATGAAGCTAGCTGCTGATGGGAACTCTTGCTCGTTTTGGCTGGCCAGATGCTTCATGCCATAATTGGCGCAGCCTGGAGATGATGATGCTCCGAAGAGGTGAACTTTCATACGATACTCTCTAGGTTCCGAGTTGGTATCTCCATTTTTCCACCACAGGAACCGCAGATAATCTCGGTCTTCCTTGCTAACATGGAACCTGTGGAACATTTTTTCCACATCACACATGACTGCAATGGGATGTTTACGGAACCGGCAGAGCACTCCAGTCATTCCATTTGTAAGATCCGGTCCTGTTAGCAGATGGTCATTCAAGGCAGTGCCTTCATACTTTGCAGAGCAGTCAAAAACTACCCTAATCTTCTCAGGTTTCTTAGGGTGATAAACCCCTTGGTGTGGGATGTACCATGCATTTCCTAACCTTGCTGGCGTGTCTGCTCTCTCTGCATCACCATCCTTGAAGACACCTTCCATGAATCTCAAATAGTCATTCCTGAATTTAGGATCTCTGTCAAGTTTCTTTTTAAGGTGCTTCAGCCGGACTAGGACAAGCTTCTTGTTGTCGGGGAGGTGAGGACGTGCTCTGAAGGGAAGGGGCATCTCAAAGTGGCCGCACTCGTTCTGCTGGATTCTTCCCTTTAAAACTTGCAGAAACTGAATATCTTCTTGAGATATGCTTTTTTCTCCTGGTCTGGTGTCCGCAAAATCGGACTCGAGCGCTCTAATAACAGCAGATGGCGTCACAGATGGAAGCTCCCGGACAGATATACGATGACACAGACCAGTCACATCCATGGAGTTCAGACGTTGTGGTGCGCTTCCTACGATGCTCCAACCTAGATCAGTCTTAATGGCGTAAGGGTCATAGTCACCTCCAGTGATAACCCTTCGTGGTGCCAGTGCTCTGGAGCAGTCATATCCAATCAAAAGTCCTACTCCACAATCCATTAGGGGGGGCATTTCTTGAGCTATGACTTCAAGGTGTTTCCACTTATTGGCGGTTTTGCAGGTCGGAATGTGCGTACGTTCTAGCGGAATGAAATCCCTTGTATAGGCAGGAGGTAAATCAATCAAGCTATCTGAGGAAAACCCTCGGACTTTAAGTCCACTAACTCTCTGACTCTTCACAATTGAATCTTTTCCCATCATAGTGGAAAGCTTTAGTTTTACTGGTTCCATCACTGCCTGCAGCCTTTCACATACCTCCTGGTCAACAAATGTGTGAGTGCTCTGAGTGTCCAATAGGGCATACACCAGGGTTTCTGAATCGGGGGTGTTAGGTGCTGAGATCCATACTGGAACGATCATTGACGTGCTCCCACCTCCACCTCCATCCACGCAGCATGATAGTGAGGATGTATTTTCTTTGGCTTGCAGGACACCTTGAGGGAAGGATTTGTTTGCTGCAGGATGATCTTCATGCAATGGAGTAGGATGGTTCCTTTTGCATATTCCACACATGGCTTTGTTCTTACAGTCTTTGGAGTGGTGTCCTTTCCTCAGGCATGCAAAACACAGCTTAGTATCCTGGATGAACCTTCTCTTTTCTTCCCCAGACATTTCCATTAGCATTTGACATCTGTGTATGGAGTGATTTTCTCCACAACACATACACTTGCCTGGGTTTGAGTTGTGAGCCGGTGAGTTCCATTTATTTGGTTTATTGGAATCTTCCAGCTTGAGCTCTTCTACATTATTGGATTCGATTATGATACTTGATCCATCCGAGTCCTTCACATTTGTGGCAAAGGCGTTTGCCTTTGAGCGGTTTGTTTCTCTAAATGGCTTTTCTTCGGAGGGCTTTAATGCATGCAACGATGACACCGGATTGCACGCTATGCGTGCTTCCCTTGAGATGAACAAAGCAAACTCTCTAAAGGTTGGATAGTCCTTGGCTTGATCCAGCTGTTCCATGACATAACGATTCCACCTGGACGTTACCCAATCAGGGAGTTTGAGCAACATCTTCTGATTCTCTTCACAGTCGTTCAGTACCTGGAGACCGTTGATATGGGGCATAGCATTGCTACATGTTTGCAGGAAATCACTGAATTCTCTTAGCTTCACGTACTCTTTCCCACTTATCTTTGGCCACCTGTTAAGTTTATCTCTGAAGGCCCGTTGCACCACAAAGGAATGACCATATCTAGCATTCAGCTTATCCCATGCTTGTTGATAGGCCTCATCGTCCTTTCTGTAGAAACTGCCTTCAAGAGCTGTCCTTGCCTCCCCATCGATGTACTTTTGTAAGTAGAACAACCTATCGGCAGGATTTGAGCATCGTCTCTCTATAAGAGCCTTGAAGCTTGTGCTCCATTCTATGAAGTTCAGTGGATCTCCAGAGAATACAGAAGGTTCTGGAACTGGAAGTCGAGAGAGAGCCATTGACTCCTGTAATGTCTGCACTAAGGATGCTTCATTTTTTGTAAGTTGCCCTCCCTGACATCCTGCATAGGGAGCATGTGGAGTTGTATCGTTCATTTGATTGTACACAGGGCTGCCCACGGGACTGTATTTCTCACTTTTTTCCTTTGACTCCTCCTCAGTATACACTCTAAGCTTTGCTTCAATGACCTCAATGTCTCTTTGATTTTCAAGCCTTTTCAGTTGCTGACGTTGTGCTTCAATGACAGCTTCCATTTCAATTTCAGCTCTTTTTGCAGCCAACTGTGCAGCTGTATCTGCTCTCTTAGCCGATATACTTGGTGACTCTGAGAGATGGTTGGAACGGTGGCTGAGTACAGTGACTCTGGAAGCTGTGGACCCATATATGGACCTAGCGTGTTCACTGTCGAGCAGCATCCGTAACCTTGATTTTTCCACCTCAGGATCAAATTCTTCTCCTTCTTCAATCAGGCGAACGTTCATTAGTCCCAATAAATCTGCTGACACAGCTGAGCATGCATCAATTTTTCTCCGAATTTCTTGGCTTGGTACTGTTTGGAGTCGTGTGTTGTCGTATAAATGCTTCAATTCAGACTCAAGCTTCTCGACCACATCCATCATGTCATACAAGTCACTCTCAGAGCACTTGTGTTTTAATTTGTTACGGATTTCCCTAACATGGGTTTTCCATTTCTCATATGCTGACTTGAACTTTCTATCTCCTTGAGCTGATTCTTGCTCTTTCAGCTCCAGCATTTTGGGTGTTAAATGACTTTTGCATGTTTCTCTTGTTTTTTCTTTCTCTGCTGCATCAGTTTCAGAATTTAAGACTCCTTGCGCTTCTGACAGGAAATCAACCTGCTCAACTAACTCACCATATTGAGATAACAAATTACTATTAACTGACATTTTGTAACTTTACAGGAGCAACAATCATCAACTTAACAGCATTGCCTGAGTAAGAATGACAGTTAATATAAGGACAGTTATGTTTTGTATCACTCTTGTCTCTACAGTCCTGAGCACCTGTACATTCTTATAACAATGATCAATCTCTTAATAACTTTGTAGTGGAACTGTCCATCAATTACCAGAGGCGGAATTTATGTATTGCACAGTCTGACCTGAAGATGCACTCTGAAACCTGTAGTCCGCTACAGGAGATGTAGAACTGCACACTGAGACATGTAGTCCGCTGTAGTCCGCTACAGGAGATGTAGAACTGCACACTGAGACATGTAGTCCGCTGTAGTCCGCTACAGGAGATGTAGAACTGCACACTGAGACCTGTAGTCCGCTGCAGGAGATGAAGCAAAACTGCACACTGAGACCTGTAGTCCGCTGTAGTCCTCTGCAGGGGATGAAGCAGAACTGCACGCTGGTTTACTGCAGGGAATGGAAGCACCTCGGTAGGATGGAATTAGGCCACGTTTTCACTGTATCCACACTGGTCATAAAAGAGTCCACGCTTCTTACTGATGTTCACGTTTATTATTGTCCTCTCATGGAACACCGTAAAAACTAGAAGACACAAAACAGCTTCATGTACAAACAACAAAGAAACAAATGCTCTGTCTCTCATCACCTACAACAAGTATAACAGTACTTTAATGAGTTAACTTAATAAACTTTACCGTGTTCGCCCGGTAGACCAGTAGTAGAATAACATTACGGGAAAGAAAAAGGTCGCTGTTTTCACCCGCCATTTCTTGTCTTTCTGAGCTCCGCTTAACTTCCGGGTTAATGGTCACGTTACAACAACAAAAGCTCATCTATCATCATGAGTAAAACAAGGACAAAACGGTTACGAGTTTAACACAAGGTACCCGAAATTACAGTAAACGTAATGTATTACAATTGCAGAAATAAACTAAATAATAATACAAATCGCGTAACTCAACTTACGGTGTTGTCATGGCAACGTGTATACGCCGGTCAGCGTCAGCTACAGTCAGGGCCATAAGTACTTGGACTGTGACACCATTTTTCTAATTTTGCCTCTCTTGTAAATTCATTTTTAATAATTGGAGGAAAATCTTTTGCAGCCAATGATTGCCTGAAGTCTTGCACCCATTGTCATTACCACATGCTGAGTGTCCTCTCTTGAGATGCTTTGCCAGGCTTTTACTGCAGCCTCCTTCAGCTGCTTGTGGGTCTTTCAGCCATTAGTTTTATCTTAAGTAAATGAAAAGCCTGCTCACTTGGGTTGAGATCATGTGACTGACTTGGCCATTTGAAGAATATTCCATTTCTTTGCCTTGAGAAGCTCTTGGGTTGTTTTTCCAGTTTGTTTTAGGTCATTATCCATCTGCACTTCAAAGCGCCGTCCAATCAGTTTTGCAGCATTTGTCTGAATCTGAGCAGATAGTTCAGCCCTAAACACCTCAGAACTCATCCTGCTGCTTCTATCAGCTGTGACATCACCAATAAACACCAGTGACCCTGTTAAACAGATGAAGTGGTTTGCGTCGGATCATGAGCCGTTCCTTTCTTTCTCCACACTTTTCTCTTCCCATCATTCTGGTACAAGTTTAGCTTAGTTTCATCTGCCCAAAGAATCTTGTTCCCAAACTGGTCAGTCTTTTTGTTTTTACATGTTTTCTGTTAAAGTCTAATGAGGCCTTCCTGTTCTTCAGTGTTACCAGTGTTTGCACCTTGTTGTAAACCTTCTGTATTTAGATTTATGAAGGCATCTCGATTGTAGACTTTAACAATTCTTGACTTCAGTAGATGTTATGAAGGGGGTTTTTCTTCACAAAGAAAAGAATTCTGATTTAGATATCTTCGTGGTCTTCCGGGCCTTTTGCCAGTGCGTTCCTTCTTTTTAGGAATGTACCAAACTGTTGATTTGGTCAATCCTAATGGTTCTGCTATCTGCCTTTTTTTTTTGGTCTTTTAATGGCCTCCTTCACTTGCATTGACACCTCTTTGGTCCTCATGCTGAGAGTTCCAATGACCAGCTACCAAATGCAAAGTCAACATTTTGAATCATCTCCAGACTTTATCTGCCTAATTTGTCATGAAATAACGAGGGAACAGGCCACACTTGGCCATCAAACCGTTTGTAAGACAATAATTGTCTAATTACTTTTGAGCCTCTGAAAAAGTGGGGGACTGTGTAAAAGTGGCTGCAAGTCCTAAACGTTTAATGCAATAGTTTCGTTATATCCATTGAATTAAAGCTGAACATCTACACGTTAACCACATATTGACTGCTTCATTTCAAATCCAATGGAGGCAAAATAAGAGAAATTGTGTCACAGTCCAAATACTTATGGCCCTGACTTAAGTATACTTTATATGCTATTTTGTATTTTAACAGGTGGGTGTTGGGAGCGAGGCGTCTATGAAGTTGACAGTTGTACTGGATTTGTCTCATGGTAAATATTGGAACTGCTTCTGATTCATAGTGTAGTTTCTGATTGGTTTGTGTATCTACACATCAGAGACTCCATAAAAAAGCTGAAGACTAGCCCAAGTTAACTTTACCCAACATTTCTACTGTTTCTGCAATGGTTGGAATTTTGTAATGCATACTGTTGGCATTATTACAGACTTTTCTGATAGAAACCCTAACAAGTGTTTTTATCCACACAATTCCCTGTTTCAGGGTCATGCTATATTTATGTATTAACATCTTGTACCAAGCTGTTCTTTGGTGCATACCACTCTTGTTTAAATGCAGTTGTATTGTGTGCTTGTGAATGTGATGTTTAAAGCAGAGGTTGTTGGAGGATTTGCATAACGTCTATACAATGGAGAAAGACGGACGGACGGACGGACGGGCACGCACGCACACACACACACACACACACACACACACACACACACACACACACACACACACACACACACACACACACACACACACACACACACACACACACACACACACACACACACACACACACACACACACACACACACACACACACACACACACACACACACACACACACACACCCCTTCTTCAGCGATGGTGAATAATAGACATTTAATTAAATGAAAACCAAAATGTGATTGCCACTTTAATGCATGTCCAGTGCAAACAACACAAACACACACACACACGCAAAGTTCATGTGACATAAGACTTCATTGTGTTTCATCGATTGTTAAACTACACAAATGACTACAAAACAACCTTCATTACAGCTACCTCTGCAGTTCTTTAAAAGTCGTGCAAATAGAACATAGTACATTTCCAACATCCCTTTAAGTTAAACAACTAAATATTTGAATGATACCAAATAAACAAAATTAAATCTGCCCAAAGCATTTGTATTAAAATGAGCCCAGGGAGAGCAGAGTAGTGGGAAACATGTCATTGCATCACATTAACTGATAAAGTACTGATCACATATCAAAGCAACACAAAAAAAAACCCTCCCTGGTATAATAAGTCACCTTTTATATGGGACTTATAAGTTGTAATTATTTATTCATAATACATTTTTTTTCAACACTTTGTGGCTCACTTATAAGCCATTATGTATTGTCAGGTTGTGAAACTTGTTTGGTCCATGTTCATCCTCCAGCATGACACTTGTTTTGTCTTTTTATTGTTTGGGAGGTTTCCTGAAAGGGTCTGTCTGACCTCGGACCTCAGATTTATAATTCCAGACTTATTTGAAGTACTGTAAAAACCCTCTCATTTCTTTTAGTTCTCCCATTTTAGTCTTTGGCAATCGCCATCTTGGCTTTTTACAACCAGAAGTGACACTAAGTGGAGCCGAGTACAATCGAACGCTGAATAGACATTTTTGGGCGACCAAAAAGGTTACGATTAACTTTTACAAACTGAAAATACACTGAATGGTTTCATTTAATTTTCAAAATGAACATAGACCATTATCATGGATCATTAGAAAGAAGGCAATTTCAAAGGCATCTCTGCACCGCCTGGATTTTTCAGCTGGTAATTCAAAAGTTGTTTGTTTATAATGATTTCTAAGTGATCAGTAAATAAATGCATTGGAAAGTTATACAAAACCATTAGTTAGAACAAGTAAACATTGAAATATGTATCTTATTAAATCATGGTACCACATTTGTCATGATGCAGCAACATTGTTCATTATTGTGTTTTGGTTTGGGGAACTCCTGAGAGACAACTCCTTCCATAAAAGTGACTCTACTCCTCGACACCATGGGATAGTAAAACAGAATTTTTTTTTTCAACCATATTTCGAACATTTGCTCCGAATTTAGTAAACAAAAGGGAATGGAAGGAAGCTTTAGCCCTGCTGGGTAGCCCCTCTTCGTTGCCTCTCCTTCTGACGGTAGTGGAAGAGGCTGGTCGTGTCGAGAACACCTGCATGGCAGATCGCTTCTGCAAACAGCTTCACCACCTAAGCACACACAAAAAGCCGACACGTTTCAGTTTGCGTCAAAAATGTCATCACTCCATTTTATCTCATTAGATATTAGTGTGAAATAGTCCTGTCGGCGTGAGGTGTCGCGTTAACGAGAATGGGACAGACGTACGGACAGACAACCCAGACAACATAATGCTAATGGCGCCGGCTGTCGCTGAGGCATAAAAACATTAAGCTGGAGCCAGTCACTGGTAGTGTGACGTTTACTGACCTGATAATTGGTGATGAGGGGAACACCGTGGTCCACGGCCATCCTACGGATGAGGAAGTTATCGTTCAGGTGGCGAGAGTTGTTGTTGGGCAAGTTGACCACCAGGTCAATGTGACCCTCGCTGACAAGTCTACGAGAACAAAGTGTCAGAGTTGTGATAATACAACTGAATGAACTGTTTCCTGTAATTAACAAATGTTGATCCCATTAAGAATCAAGCCATATTTCTGCGATTCTTTGCAGCCTTTAGCCATTTTCAGCCCAATGACTTGGTTCTGCAGCACACATAGGTGTGCCCAAATAACTCTCACCGAGCACAAAGTGACAGCGAGCAAAAGACAACTAGATGAGGAAATTCATCCACACGTGTTACAAGTCAAAGTGACCCGGCGAATTCACTGGGTCACTTATAAATAACCGGGTCACTTTGTGGACCCAACCAGATGGTTGGGATGCCCTTACTGTTCTGTTTCGGCTGGACGTGAACGACGATCCTTTGCTAATGAGTTTTCTGCATGGAATTGTGTGAAGTATATAAGGCCTCTGCTTCTCAGAGTTTGCCTGCTCCCTAGTGGTGAAAATGAACATGCATGTGCCAAATACATATGCTACATATGACTCTTTTGTAAGCTAGTTGGGTAGTGGGTTACACACACATGACTGTCATTTAATCATTAAAGAAATCCAATACCTAAAACAAAAAGAAGCTTTTTAATGGAATGAAAAACTAAGTTTAGTTTATTTGAAGTTCCATTGTTTATAAGACATGTTTAAAGGGAGTTGACAAAATCATGTAAAACTTTAGATTTTAAATTGACTAACTTTAAATGATTAGCCCTTTTTGTAGCAGTGTTTGAATTGATTTTGTGTACCTCTTACGTATATACCTTACTCTCTCTGACACTCACACAAGTGGCTGAGTTGCCTTTTTCATTTGAAGGCCTTTGACAGACAGCATTGAATTAGGGCTGAATTCTAAAAGAAAATATGGAGGACATACAACAGCCACAACAAAGGTCATGTACTTCTCTATAAAGAGCTGGCCTTTACGCCACCTAGCACAGCTGGTGCCACCCAGCCAGCCTTGTGTGTGTGTGTGTGTGTGTGTGTGTGTGTGTGTGTGTGTGTGTGTGTGTGTGTGTGTGTGTGTGTGTGTGTGTGTGTGTGTGTGTGTTTTGTTTCGGTCTAGGCCTATTACAATCCCTTTACGTCCTCTTGTTCACCAGCTCATTTCCAAACAAACAGTCCAGATGGCTTCAGTGTAGCATGATCATGACTTGTTTTGGGAATCATTAGCTGAACATTGCAGTCAGTCAGCCTGCTACAATCAATCCAGAAGGTTTGAAAAAGATTGTACTTTTTGAAATTGGATGAAATGCATATTTTTGCTTTATTGTTGACTGCAACAAAAAGCCAAATGCTTCAGTTGCTTTTTTTTTTTTAATTTTCACAATCTTGACTTGACATTGCTCTGACAACACTTTCGTCATCTTTCCTATTCAAGCCCTAATTCTGGCTAATGCAGTAACTCTGGACTTCTAAGTCTGCTACATCTTCTTTGATTTTACAGAGATAATGAGGGGGATATGCCTTTAGATATTAAGGAAGTATCTGATTAGATATCCTGATTTTGAATCTATCCGAGTTTATGTATTACTTAAGCACCGCCTCAGGAAGCCATAAGCAAGTCTTAGCCTCGGCGTTTTGACTCGTTTCCTTGAACGTGTCAAAAGAATTAAAACATCAATGAAGTGATCAAAATGAATATTTCCCAACCTCTTAATACTGGGCAAACTTGAATCTCCTCCTTTATCAGATGGCCAAGCAACGGGAGTAGCAGGCACATCATTGGCACACAGCCAGACAGAAGTGGCTTCAGTAGCAAAGAGCTAGAGGACAGAAACAAAGCAACAACATATCCAGAACGTGATAAACTATATTGAGGAGGCAGACGCCTAAGAAGTAGGAAGCTCCATCAAGCAGTGTTGAAAATCAAGGCAGGAAATATGATTTTGAGACGCTCAAGCTTTCAGTACTCACCTTGAATCCTTCCTCTTTCAGCTGGTGGGCCGTAGCCAGGAAGTTGGGTCGGAAGGAATGCTGAAAGGGAGAGAAACAGAAAGAAAGAAGAAACTAAATGCAGCATTTGAATACAGAGAACAGATGTTTCTATTCTTCTAAAATGGTTCACAGCAATTGTAGAAGAAAAGGGCCATCACCTAAAGATCCTCTAATCATGGGTGCTTTGCGATATTAGTTCATGGATTTGCTTTTTTTTTTTATGATTTCATTTTATAATTTCATTCATAAAAACAGATTATTACTCTATGTTCAATTTGACACATCAGCAAAAAATATCTTATTTATTACACAAACAAAAAACAGGATGTACAGAAAGAATTTTAAAATAAATAAGCACGTTGTAATGCATTTATGTTAATCATCAGCTTTAAATGACCCACTTAATGGATTCCACCAAAAGTGCTGAAAACTCCTTTGTGAGTTTTTGCTGCTAATTTGCAACTGAATATGCTCAAACTGGGTGCCCTTCAGTTTAGTAAACAATACGCTTGCTAGAATTACTGCTGCCTCACCAAAACCATTGTGATATGGTTTGACATTTTTTGTATATTCTGCAGACTACCTTATATGACATAAAGGTTTCTAATTTGGTTTGCAATTTTGACACAGCTTCTGTTGGTACAAACAAGGTACGGCTAATTAAAAAGACGGAGGCAAGCGGTGAGGATTGAAAAGAGTTTGACAAACAGAGCAATGCAGGTTCGTTCAACAGGACTGGTTTCCCAGGTTGGTGTGTGTAAACTTTACAGAGAAGCAGCAGTTTTATCACATTCACTCCCTGTAGTAGCACATTGCCATTTCCCATTTGTCTTTCCTGACTCAAAGCAAGCAATGTTTGTCACAATAACAACTGCATTAACAGATTGTTTTTGGCCAGCTGGGGCCTGGGGTGTAACAGGGCAGCTAAAACTTGTCAAAACACATCTGAATTATTACTGCCTTTTAAAGTTATGATAACTTGTTAGAAACCATTTGCATTTTTCCAACAGTAGCATTCATTTGAAGTCTGGTAACTTAGCAAATGCAAGTCCACTATTCACGCTCCGTTTAGCTCTCCACAATCTCCTCTGAGCAGCAAAATGCTCCACCATGTTCTGCAGCAAGTTGCTAATTGGGACCGTCTGCAGTTTGGTGCTGAGCAGGTAGCATTCAGTGGGCTTTTAGAGGTTTTGTGTTTTTGAACAGCTGCCTGTTGCTGCTGGAAACAAGGTTGAAGAGAGCGGGAGGACTGAACCAAAGAATTAGCTGACAGACTCAAAAAAAGCTGAGAGGGACTGCAGAGTCCGGCAATAATACTGTGAGTTCGTCACTATGTGAGCCTCTTTTACCTCACTCACTCACTCACTCACTCACTCACTCACTCACTCACTCACTCACTCACTCACTCACTCACTCACTCACTCACTCACTCACTCACTCACTCACTCACTCACTCACACACACACACACACACACACACACACACACACACACACACACACACACACACACACACACACACACACACACACACACACACACACACACACACACACACACACACACACACACAGGTGGCATCTAAACCGTTGTAAATATAAAACACATTGAGCAGCTTTAATGTCCTCAACCATTTTATACATTCCGCCCAGTTTCAGATTTGAGAAATGTAAAGGCTGGATCAAGCTAATTTTGATAGCTGACTTTTTAAGTGTTTCTGGACGTCGAAAAATGAATGTCCTGAATGACGGGTTTTTAATGTAACCTGCAACCCTACTAGAAATTAAGTTAGCTAATGTTCTGTTAGCTTCCTTGGTCGAGGAAGCGATTACGGACAGTAAACCAACATTAGCCGCTAGCTTACATCAGATAAACTGTCAGGTATCTCTTTCACATGCTTGAAGTGTTGAAGAAACCAAAGCTTGATAGACAAGACTAGAAACATAAATGACACATTACAAATATAGTACAACCACACACACAATGTGTGTATGTGTGTGTTTGCAACTTCAATATACTGCACAGGTGGTAACGCATTAGTCAAATCTGCACATCAGCAGAATAACAAAACGCACCCAAATTAGGAAAACTGCACCCTAACAACAGTACAAGTATGTCCCCATACAAATACAACAAATACCACCCTCTAGCTAGGGGTCACAGCCTCTTTCGCCACATTGCTGACCAAAATGTATCAAATCCTCCTACAACAAACTCAGAACTAGTGGCAGTAAATCACGTCCGTGTCGCTGTGTGTTCTGGATCTGTTAGCCTAAAGTGTTGCTGCTGTGTTTGCTTCCCTGTTACGGTGCCTACAGTATGTGACCACAGGTGCTTGCCTTCAAGTGGTCCTGTTCCCCAAGAGCACCAATTATACTGCTAGCATCGGGAGTGCTTTGTTAATGCTGCATCAGTCAAACTCGCAGTTTGGCAACCCAGAATGGCTGCAAGGCTAAATTACCAAAGCCCATGTAACGTGGCGTCATTAAAAAGCTCAGGCTTACATTTTGGGGGTTTTCTGCAGCTGTGGATTTTAAAAGGATTGAGAGATGGGTTAATCAATGGTTATTCAAGACTTTTGACAGAGCACTGGGTTAATGAAATAAACATTTTCATTTTGAGTTTTGTACATTTTTACAAAATGTTTCTTTTCACTGTGGGGGATTTTCTAATGATGATTAGTGTTCGTTTGGATACTAATTGAGTTTTATGTTTGGGTAGTTCCTCTAATTCTTTTGGGGACAACAGCATCAGGTCTACTCATCTTATCCAATCATCTCCAGTTCTGTTAAGTGAGAGGTATTTCACCCTCTCTGGGTCATTCAGTGTCACTTGAGTGTAGTTGTCTTTAAGTCGCATGAGGAGCTGTAAGCATTGCATGGATTGAGGTGTGATTCAGTGCGAAAGAAACCGAGTAGCGCCAGACTGGCATTGTAAGAAGCTGATAGCCTAAAGATTTATGCCACCTGTTCAGACGGCGCTTTGCATTTGGTGTCTCGTGGGCAGGAGGCCCCAAAAGGAAACACAGACAGGAGGCAAGTGAACTTCCAGATGGCTGTAGTCCTACCTGAATCCCAATCAGGATGCCTTTCTGTGGTAGTTTAAAGCCCGTGGAGAGCATAGCCTTCAGGAAGGCAGAATAAATGTTTGGTCCAAAACAAGCTACCTGCAATAAAACACACATAGACACACATGAGAGTATCTGTTAACACTGAATCTCCAAAATAGATGGGAGGGGGGAAAAAAAAAATAGACTGCACATCAGACATAATGGGTTGTATGACTCCCAGGGCCTTACTTCTCCAGTGGAGGCCATCTCACAGCGAAGCACAGGGTCTGCCTCCCTCAGCCGGGGCCAGGAGAACATGGGTGCCTGGTGAAATAAGGGAAGAGGGGAGCGATGTGTTTCAACATGCTAATGAATAATAGGACATCAGCACGTGTGGTGCTGATGAACCACCATTGAACCTATATCACAATCACAATGTCAGTTAGATCAGTTCTCATGACAGTTGAGCATTGGCGATGAGTTTTCTTTAATAATACAAGATCATAATGATTAACTATGAAAAAAACCTACTAGCAGTGGAGGTATTAAAACTAATAAATACTACAAAAGTGGCAATCAATACAGAATCAATTCCCACATAATTGACATCAGTCCATTGGGATTTCATGACACTGCTAGCACCTAGAAGCAAAACAAAGCTTGCAGTTGCTTAATAAGCTTATGGCAAATAATATCTGTTTAACATAACATGTTAAGCGAGCGAGAGGTACGGTAAGAGAGAGTTAAGGAGGTTAGAGTTACAACTGCTGGTGAAGACAGACTTAAAAAGGAAAATCTGAGTCATCTCAAACTGCAGGCCACCGGCCAGTTTGACATGCTGTCTCCACTGTCAACACTGAGAAGAAGGTAGGTGGCCTGAGTGATAGAGCAACAGCAGGGTGAGCCAGAAGATGAGAGGGAGTGCGGAGGAGAAGAGAAAAAAGGAAAGAGGATAGAGACGACAGGAGACGAAGAGAAGACAGTGAGGAGAGGAAAAAACATAAACAAAAGAGAATAAAAATTACTTGAGAGAAGAGGAGATGGAATATAAGGAGGGAACAAAATGAACGAATGTTAAGACGGGATAACAAACTTGACAATTAAAGGAACATGAAAAAAATGAAATTGGGGAAGAGACTAGAATGAAAAGGGGGAAATTAAAAGATACAATTCTACATTTTAAAAGAGGGGATGGGGAGAAGAGAATAATTGAAAGGAAAGTGTTGGAACAAGAGCAGAAGATCGTCGTTTCTCATAATTTCATTACAGACAAATTAAGAATAGTGGGGTGCCATGTGGAAAGACATTCTTAGTCCCCCATTTAAAAGTCGACAACCCACATTACCTTGAAGACAGAGAGAGGGATGGTATGGCGTTGTGTGTGTGACACAACACACACACACACACACACACACACACACACACACACACACACACGTAGAGGCAAGGGCCACTAGGGGGGATTCATCCTTGAAAGGGGCTATCTAATCAGCTGAATGTAATGTTAGCATACTAATGTAAGAAGGGACGAGGAGAAGTGAATACAGACAGGGAACCAGCATCGCTTATCATGGCTTTGTTCAAAGAGTCAGAGAAAGACAGAAAAATATGCATAGATAAAAAAACAGAATGTTACCAACAAAGAAAATGGAAAAGAGGGAGAGAGAAACGCACAGAGAAATAGAGAGAGGGTATAGCAGTGAGAGGGAACTTTTAATAGTGCAATAAAAGAGACAAGAAACTACAATAAAAAGGAGGAGAAATTGTGAAATACAGGACATGAGTCACACAAAGACATTTGCTTGTGGGCCTGTGTGTAAATCCAGAATATTGGATTTGAACATAATTCCAATAAAAAGGGGGTTCCCCATTTTACACAACCAAACCAACATGTTGAACCAAATCTGCAACAAACACTTAAAACTATGAAGCAGGAAGTGGAAAATGTAAACAAGAGCTGTTAGAAAAATGGCATCACTAACACGGGTGGAGATTGCAATGGTGTTAAAATGAGAAACCTTGCACAAGCCTTTATGAAGAGAATTATGAAAACCCCCGGGGTCTCAAGTTATTATGGTTTGCAATGATATGTCTCCTGGAGAGAATGTATGTGACTGTCACACAATAACTGAGGCTCTGTAACCACAACATCCAACTAACACACAAACATCTCTCTATCCCTCACCGACCGCCCACTCCTGAGAGACAGTAGAACTGTGAAGCTCCACAACATGAACAATATTATCTTGGCGTACCAGCTGAGCTCCAGTGGAGAAGGAAATGAATAAAGTAAGACATTTCCACATAACATTGTTGCACACTATGGGCCTTGTTAGAGGTGGAAGTGGCACTTGTGTAAATGTCTTTATCTACGCAGCTGAGTGGAAATTACTGGAATAACTACATTACTACTTACAGATTTTTGATGAGAATTCCCACATGTTTTTTGCTGATGGTGGATGATTTGATTGTACTAGGGGTTGGTATATGTCTTCCATAGGTCACTACTGTGAAGTATATAGATGGCCAATGCCAGGTGTTTGCTAAAGCTTCTGGGGTGGATTCCAGGGAGTAAATAGATTGGTTACAAGCTAGGGTGCTTCCAGAGCGGGAGCAGGGCCCGCTGGAGGAAAGGGAGGCACGCAAGAACCAGAACCAGGACTGAGCAGATTGTCAGAGCCTGCTGCAGTAAAATGAGAGGTTTTCTAAAAAGGGAATTTGGTGCTCAGGAACGGCAAAATCAACACAAAATGAAAACCACGTCAAGTGGACCGAGGAGGCGACTTTACCATTAACATCCTCCTGAACAGTAGCTGGTTAAAAAACTTGAACTAATACCTCCAAAAGTTCAAGAGATGTCAAATTAACTCAAAGCAATACAGTTCTACTTCACGTCAAAGTTATTTTGTCAAATGACTCCTATTATTCTCTATGAAGAAGAGCAGCGTTATTGCAAATCTCTAAAAATATATTAAGAGGTTGCTACCAAAAGTCAAAACCTTTTTCAATATATCATACAATTATTTGGCAGTAAATTGTACGCTGAGACAACTATGTGAGATATGATAATAGTGCACACTGATCAGCAAGCATTCTAAAAAGTATTGCTTACATTTGACAAGGTGGAGACTAACATTAACCATTACAGTAAGTCAATCAACACTATGTCAACTTGACCTCCTTTCACTGAACCTTTTACAGAAACATACGTCCAGTTTGATGTTTGTGCATTTTTCTTGAGTAATTGGGCTCACAAGAATGCGTCTATCTCAGAAGTCACTAGAATGTCCTGTATGCCATGGTCAGGGGGACCAAACATGCAACAGCTGGAATGGTCCAATAAGTGTGCACCAGGGACCGACAGCCAACCACCAAATCCACTTCCTCCTCCTCAAATGTTGTTTTCACGCTCCTCTTCTTCTCCTCACTATAATAAATACCACTGTGTTATTGTTCCTATGAGTTTTTTTTGTATATGGTAGAGAAAAAAATTACACAATGGGGACTTGTTAGTGAAGTGAAAACAACATGGCTTCAAATGAGGGACTGTCAGAAACAAAGAAAAAAGAGACAACAAGAGCAACAGAGTGAGGATGAAAGGAAATGAGACATATAAATGAAGTCGGTCTCTCTGGATAGCAATGACTAATAGCAACTGTGTGATGCGATGATACAGTGAGGACTGTGTGGATGAAGGCTGAGAGAGTAGATTTTGATGGCACACACTTCAGGCTACTAAGGCTGGATGTAGTTTCAGACATCAGTGTGTTTTTAGTGGGGGCTTGATGTCGAGGCAGCAATAACGTGTTAAACAGGTAGAAAGAAACTACCACTACTTCAATAAAAAAAGTAGTCATGTATGGTGGCAGTGTTTCAAGCAAGGCCCATATTAGTCAGGGGGTATGAAGTCTGTGTCATAGACTCCAAGTAAACTCCAGAAGTCTTTTAAGCCTGGCGCCTGGAGCACTCAGAGCTCTGATTAATATTCCTCACCACTGTGCAGACTAGAAATTGAAAACTTTAGGTGGTGGGGAAGAGAGGGGGGGATTATACCTGCGTGATTGGCTCCGAACTACAGCCATTGTTACAGCAGCTCTGTTGTAATTAGAGGGAGAAATTACTTTGGAAAAAATAGCTTTGGAACAGCTGGCGACACGTAAACTCTCTCGTACCCAATCTAAGAAGTAAGCCACCGAGCCGCTATGAGAAAGCACCTACTACTCCCCCCCAATCATGCCTAGGTAGAGGGATGGAGCAGTAATTGCCGTCTTTGTTATGTGATCCAATAGAAGCTTTACTAGTGAAACCTGCAGTATCTATTAAGATGTCATACATGTAGGAGTCTTTATGAAGAAGCTAATTGTCCGATCATTACTAATACATTAGGCTGTCAGAAGTTCAGAGACATAGTTATAGGGACTTCAAAACATTTTTAAGTCACTTTTACATAACAAGTCAAGAGTTTGGTCTTTCGATTTGAGCGCATGATCCAGTGATTTCACTTCAAATATTGTAATGCTTTCCCTAAAAACCCCTGTCCTCATGCTCAAACAGGCCCTGCTTGCATTTGGATTTTTGCTCAAACTGTATGTTTGCACTCAGATTTCTATTCTGTGGTCGGATATTTCCTCTGCTTTTGGATTTTTGTTGTGCAATAATTCCCCAACCAATGGAATGCCAGGTGTAGTGCTGACCAATGAACTGATCCCTGCCTCGTGGTATTCACTTCACTTCTCAGAGCGACCCTGATGCTGCACACAGAGACTGGGTTATTAGCTTTCTAATGCTGGTTCAAACGGAGTTGGTACCCGCTGCAGTCTGCCTAACACATCCATGGTCTGTCCACATTAAGCCATCTACCTCACTGCGATAATTTAGTCTTGTAGATCCCCTCCACTCTCAAACTGAATATACTCTTACTGGAATATGCGGCGGCTACCTGTACATCGAACTGCAACCTGCTCCACTGACCAGCACTGCTCATTCCCCTCTAGCACACCGACGGGGAGGCCGGTGTAGCCATTATCGTAACAGAAAAAAGTATGGGCAACATGTTGTTAAAAAGTATTGCTAATCGGTGCTCTGGCACGGTGTTATTTTTTTTTTAATGTCTTGTTAAGTCTTGTTCTCTTTGGTCCAGAAACAGGCATCAGGCTGGGCAGCACAGCATCACGTCTGAAAGGATTTCCCCATTCATTACCTTGGACCTTACTTGTACACTTACTTACTTGACACAATACATAGGCATTTTACCAACCAAGGCATTTCGTAGACTAGAAAGGCTAAAAAGAAAACGCTTGTGCTTGAAGACACATTCATTTATTTTGGACCGTATAAATCACAAGGATTTTTTTACATATGTATATAGTTAGAGTTTTTTTGGACTCGAAGCCGAGTTAAGAATCTTTATGTTTGGTGAAGTGCTGCCATCAAACTTGAGTGCTGTTCAGAAAAGCAATAAAGGGTTGACCTAAAAATGTTAGCCAAATGATCCATGTACTTTTTTGTACTCTCATTAGTCTTTCTGTGCCGGTACGAATATAATGATTACCAGTGCAAAAAAAATAAATAGATACAGATGTAAACAAATCTTTAACAGATCAGAACAAATACCTTCTCGAAGCCAGAAGCAAATGTTCTCTCTCACACACACACACACACACACACACACACACACACACACACACACACACACACACACACACACACACACACACACACACACACAGAGAGAGAGAGAGACAGACAGACAGACAGACAGACAGACAGACAGACAGAGAGACAGACAGACAGAAGTGCTTAACCTGACAGCCCTCTCTGACATGTTGCAAATTCACTCCAACCTCTAGTCGAGAAATGTAGCAGAGAAAGTAGTTCCACTTGAGACCAGACTCTTTTCGCAGAAAACTTAGTAGTAGGAACACTATTAATAACACTAATAATGATGGCTCTTTTTAAACTAGGCAATACCAAGAACCTCAAACTGAAGCAACTAAATGGAATTCATGAATCATTTTATTAATTACACCTGTGCTTTTTGACAGTGAAGACTGAATAAAAGGAAAAATATAATTGTTTCGTGTGAGCTAACCCTACTGTGTCAAAGGCCCACCATGATTATAATCTCTGGTACTTATGGCTGCATCTAAGCCCTGTTTACAAAGGGCAGACCTTTGTATAGCATGCTTGTGTTTAAGCCATTGATCAGGAAAGTCCTCACATATACTTACTGTATAACGCTGTCAACTTCTTTTTCTCGATTATTATCCATCCATCCATTCATCCATCCATTCACGCTCTGTGCTCTATAAAAACTCAACATTAAAATGAAACAAATAACCATTGAAGAAAGCCAGTCACTCAGTTTCCAGCTCACAACAGTTATTTCAGTTTCCTTTCTCACCTTGATGCCAACGTAGTCTACAGGTATGATGGGGTTCTCCAGAGAGGGCAGGCTGGCCTCATCCAAAGGCTCTCCCACCATCACTTTGGTTGCCACATTGATAAAGTCCACACCGATTGTTTTTGATACAAAAGGGAAGGAGCGCGATGCTCGCAGATTACACTCTATCACCTAGAAGGGTACACAACACAGTCATTTAAAAAAAAGCAAAAACATACCTATTTATGCAGAGTAATAAGGCTATTAAGGCTAATCAAAAAATAAACACACATATCAGTGCGGGTATGTAGATTAGTAATGTAGCATGTGCACATTTCCTGTATGTGTTCTGCAGCTGGAACATCAAAACTGAAGGCAACAGCATTGATCATAAAATCCATCAAACTTTGCAAATAATTCTGAAGGGCATTTCAATTTGCGAGTGAATTGCATTTGCTGCAACCAGGTGTGAAAATGCTGATCTATCATTTAGTCGTAGCCTGAGAAATATCACCTACCATGACATCATTGCCTTTAACCAGAAATTGAGTGTTAAAGGGCCCCGAAATTTCAAATGCCTGCGCAATTTTCCGTGTGGCAATCTTGACCTAAGAGTGATGAAAAATGAATACACAGATACAATATTTATAAGGCTGGCTTAAACAGTTTCAACCCATAATATCTCTATATAGACACAAATGTAGAGCATTGTCTTTTGCATAATGTACATTGTGGTTTAACTACACACAGCATATGGGTTTCCATGCAATATCAATTTGGTCATTCAAAAAGTGATAGTATTATTGGTGTGGTTTGAGTGTGAATGCTGAGGACGACTTAACTGACCTTTTCCAGTGCCCCCTGGCTAATAGACTGGGTTGGTAACATTAGGGTGGCATCTCCTGAGTGTACCCCAGCATCTTCAACATGCTCCGTTATGGCATGGGCCAGAACCTGGACACAGACACACACACACAGTGATTATGTAACACTCGAAGCATTTGCATGCAGATCATAGCTCTAATAAGCGTCGGAAATCCCAACTCAAGGCAACCTAACTTTTACAGCCTCAGTCTGTTCTCTGATGAGAATTGTTCAGGTTTAGAGCCAGATGGCCTCCAGACTTGATGTGTTTATACCTACAGTATGTCTCAACACATAGTGAGCCAGTTCAAAAACGGTTAGCACTTAGAGGAAATGAATAAATTCAGTTATGGGAGATAAAAAAAGAAAAATCTGCTCAGGACAAAGGGTGTGTATTTTTTGACGCAGGACTATGTAAGAAACAATGTACGCGGATACGCGGTGTCAAAAGAATGACTTCCAACATTTCACCCACAGGAAAGGAGATTTGTATCACCAAGCTACTCTGTGCGTGTGTCTGTTAATGAGCTGCCGTGTCATTAGCTCATTTAAACTGCTGCTAACCACAGCATTCATTAGCACTCTTCAGATAGAGCCTGTAATTAATACGTATTATCTCTGACTTTTCCACACACACACACACACACACACACACACACACACACACACACACACACACACACACACACACACACACACACACACACACACACACACACACACACCAGGAATAATGAGGCCTTTTTGGTATTCAATGAATGGACAGCTTGTTAATGTGATACTGGAGATAAAGAAGGGGCTGTATTCAGGGAAAGTAGAGAGAGAAAATCTACGATACAAGTGGATTGCCCACGTTCCAAATAACACCCTTGAAATGACTCCCACAGCCTAAACAATAGAAAAACAAACGGGCCATTAAGGACAAGCACCTAGGTGGCTCTGTCTCCCAAAGCAACCTGCAATAAAAATAATTATAGTTACATTTGTTTTCAAAAACTATCTTACTGTTAGGGGACTGATCATGTAAAACTTTAATGTACAGGTGTTTGAGACACACATGTGTGCCTCTTTATACCGAGTAACCTGTGGATTTACATGCAACACTCATAATAGTATGTGCAAAAGAATTATATGCAGATTTATTTAAAGATCCCCTCCAGACATGAGACGTTTCAAAATAGTGTGAATTACATAAAGCCCAATATGGTTTTCCCCCCAAAAAAACCTATTACCTTGACTCCTACTCTCCATTGAAAAATCCAAAATCTATTAATATGCAAATATTATTCATTTGAAAAGTTTAACTGCTGGCTACAAGATGCCTCCTACTTTACTAAAAAGGGCATAATCAGTGTTTGTGACCTGGAGGTTTCACGTTTCAACACCACACTTGTGTAAGATGCGTACTGGACTGTGATTGGCTGCCGTTCTAGTTGTGAGGTCACAAAATAATGCTTGTACATTCACGTTTCAGATTTAAGTTGAGCGTGGAAAAACTTTACCCCGTCAATAGATTCATTTAAATAGAACCTTCTAGTGTCAAACTCTGCACATACTATACTGTATGATGTTATAATATACTATACATAATACTTTCTGAATTTTATGATATTACACTGTACTCTAGTGCTTTATTTTGAAATGTACTAATAATTCTGTGGAATAAATGAAGTTGACAATATGGTAGTAAGTACAGTACATTTATAATGGAGCAACACAGAGCAGAAGCATATATTCAAAATAAAGCCAAAGAAAATTACAAATCTGTGTTGCATGTCAATCAGATGTGAAAACAGTTTGTTGAACAAGAATCATTTCAATCGACCCTAAACTGATCTAATCTAGAAGAAAAAAAATATTCCTGCATTTTGGCTTTAATGTATTCCATTCTTCCAACCCGATCTGTCTGTGCTGTAATGTCTTTTCACCGAAGATGAATGTGATTATTTCCACTTTATTCATCTACTGGGCTCAATATCTGTCCTACCTCTCTGGTTAAACTGAAAAGTAATGGAGGACTGACAAAATGCCAGGCTACAGAGATAAATAACAATGATACTGTTATGAATGAGAATATGGTCGAAGAGGTTGTCAATATTAATAAAAGGAGACTACAGATTGTCGTTTCCCAGGCTGCAACCCAAAAGCTTGTGTAACTAGACGGAACACGTCAGTAATGTCTCACCTTGCCACCTTTGGCTACAGCGTCCACCTCGACCTCCCTGGCACCGCAGATGAACTTGGTGATGACCACCGGATGTTCCTGGAGGAAAGACAGCAGGATGGTTAATCTATCAATGAATAAAAGGGAAATAACCCACTCCTAACAAGGGTATGCCTTTTGTGTGTGTATCGCAGTTAGTACGATTTTAGTCGGACTGGATTTAAAATGAAACTAAGACTGCAAGAGCACTTTATTTAAGAGCTGTTTCTGCTTAGCTAAAGCAACCAATTAGTTGTTTTTTTATGATTGAATCGTTTAACGTTCTTAGCTAGTCAAGTTTGTTACCTGACCGCAATCCAACTCCACCTATGATTTACTTGCTTTGACTCTAAGCAAAAAAAAAAAGAAGTGAAGATGGCTGCAGTACCGGCCTGGCAAAGCACCTCCAGGGCAGTGCCTGTTGACGTTAATAGGTCATAGACTTTAAACTACAAACTTCGTTAATGCAAAGGATTTGACACCAAATATTAACTATGATAACTTTGTATTAAAACTCCTACAATTCCTACACTGCTCATCTGACTTGGACATTAGCATCCTTAAATAAAAACCTGGTAGGTCATCAATTTATAGTAATTAATGTGCAAAACAATGTGTCACAATTCAAATACCTTGACAACTTGACTGTGTGAATATGTTGTAATAGTTAAGTGTGATGCATACATATTTCATTATTACTCTGTTAAAAACACTATCAAAAAGGGACAGTTCACCACAAAATCTATTTCATCTTACCTGTCGTGCCATTTATAAATCTAGAATTTTTGGTGTGAGTTACCTAGTTTTGAAAATATCAACAGTAGAGATGCCAGCCTTCTCTCGAATATAATGGGACTAAATAGCACCGAGCTTGTGCTAAAACACATTTTCAAAACTTGTTGTGAGAAGTTTCATGTATGAACAATCTAGATTGATAAAAAGCACTACGGGTAAGAGGAAAAATATGTATTTTTTGGGATTTTGGGGTGAGCTGTCCCTTTAACAGGCTTGTGTTGGTGCTTTGAAGGGTGTGATATGGGCATGTGTGGGCATGCCTCTAGTCCCAGGCAGAGGCCCTTGGAGGGACCAGGTGCCCCATAGCCACCTGGGGGTTCAGTGAAGTAGAGATGCACACACTGTACTAGCTAACAGCAACGACAGCTGGTACCATCAGTTAATTGAAAGCTGAGGGAGAATCCAACACGAGAAAGAGAGTGAGAGTGCATGTGTGTGTGTGTGTGTGTGTGTGTGTGTGTGTGTGTGTGTGTGTGTGTGTGTGTGTGTGTGAGTGTGAGTGTGTTAGAGAGTGATCGCTTGTCCTAACAGCTAATGCAATACAAGTTAAGACATCAAAAGGTCTCCCTCCCACGTGCATGCATGCACTTGCAGAGTTAACACTGCTCTCACCTGGGACACCTGAGAGGCCTCCTCCAAGAAGCGTTTCATCTCCTCTTCTCCATACGCAACATTCATTGCAGAGCCACTGGTGAAATGCAAGCAGGCGAGAGAATGAGAGAGTGAAAAGAAGAGGAAGGGAGAGAGAAAACAATAGGCCACAGGAGAGGAAGAGAAGGAAGCAAACAGGAGAACATACAAGCTTCAAATGATCGTTCAAAACACTCATTATTTCTCCGTTGCATCACTATTACCATCGGGAACAAGGTCTAGAAACAGTCAAATTAAGGAGAGAGAGAGAGAGAGAGAGAGAGAGAGAGAGAGAGAGAGAGAGAGAGAGAGAGAGAGAGAGAGAGAGAGAGAGAGAACCGCTATTTAGGTCGAAAAGCACTCCAGGCTCTTGAAAACGAGTTCAGAACTTAGTCATTAAAAAACAATAGATTCAGGCTAGTTTTGTTGTGGTTGTTGTTGTTTTTGATATTTTAGACTGCTAGCCGGGCTTTCCTCCTGTTTGAAAAGGAGGGGGTGATAGAAACAGGACAGAGAAAGGCCACAGGCTTAGGTCAGATCTCTATTCCTTAGCCGCTTGTTGCTCAGTGGCAGACATATGTCCAAACCCCCAAAATGAATACCGATTGAAAATGCATTTGCATTCATGCATATCCTTGACTCAGATGCCACCTAGTTTCTGCATGACTGTTCTCTGAATTTTCAAATCAATGTAATCATTAGGTATTTATGCAATTCTGCATTTGCTATTATAAAGAGTACAATTAAGTTTTTATGTTGGCCCAGTGCTGATCCTTGACAAAAATGAGTCAGCACTCTATGGAAAGCCTTGAATAAGAATATCATTATAATACAGAAATATGTTTTTACTCAATCCGTTCAGCTTATACTATTTTAGCAGTAGCTAAAGTGTTTGTGGTGTTGATGGCATTAGTTGGAACAGAACTTAATTGTATTATTCTTGTTTGCCTCAAAATGGTCACATTTAGTAGTGACAAGTACAAGTAGTGACTTTTTGGAAATCACAAGAATTACTATCTTATATTCAGTTAGACAGACCACTTGTTTCATCTCTGTGGTCTGCAAACAGAGGGCGACATTTAAAGGAACTGCAAATCAAACACTAGATCTAAAACTAGATAGAGTAGGAATGGGAGTCATTTTTGGTTTATGTTTGCATTGCTATCGCTAATGATACAGCCAACGGTCAAAATATTTTAAAATGAAGAGCACCGCCAAATTATGTTTCCAATTCAACCCCACACCTCCAGTAATCCCCAGTGTGAAGGAAAATTCAACAGTTACGACAATTCTAAAGCAGTGAGTTAACAATGCATTCACTTGATGGATTTTCATAAAAGTGAGTGAGGCAGTTTCATGCTTGAGTTTATTAATAAAGGTCAGATTGGAACATTTCTCACCCACAAAGGCTTGCTTTCACACATATAGGAATTCCTAAGAAATATTGTGCATTTTAATTTTTCATAGCACTTATAAACAGTGAAGAAATTAGATACTTTCAAAATGTGTAAGCTATGGATAGACATTTTGGAATCCCTTTTACTTATAAAGAAGTCGCTTAGACAAAATGTCAAAACCAGAAACTAGTTTGAAAACTGTCCGATTGCTTGTGCTTATCATTCTACAGCCATATCTAGCAGTGTCGGCACTTCACCGCAAATATACAAATACATTTCGAGAACCAAAAGGCATGATGGATTTAAGTATGCAAATAAGATATAGATCATGAAGTATGACGTGAATATAATTTAGAGCCAAATACTTCAAACTTTATGAGTTTGGTGTGTGTGTGTGTGTGTGTGTGTGTGTGTGTGTGTGTGTGTGTGTGTGTGTGTGTGTGTGTGTGTGTGTGAGAGAGAGTTTTACTGTTATGAAAATATGACGCATGAATCTGACAAGGAGTGTTTGGTGTGGAAATGTGTGAGTTTGTGCATATGTACTGAGGCTGAGAAGAACATTCAAAAACCATTAACAAGTATGTCAAGTGGAAAGAGTGAAAACGCTTTGGGATGGGAGAGGATCAGAGGGAGTTCACCCTACGCTAATGCTGAGAGGAGAGGAGAAGAGAGGAGAGGAGAGGAGAGGAGAGGAGAGGAGAGGAGAGGAGAGGAGAGGAGAGGAGAGGAGAGGAGAGGAGAGGCTCATCTTTCTAATCAACAGTATCTGACAGAGGTCAACATACAGTAGGTGGAAGAAAGTTAAATTGCAAATGTAAACAAATATGTGTCATTAATAAACTCTACATTATAAATGGTATTACTATTGCTACATTGAGATCACGTGGGAGTATTAAATACTGGTGGCTATCATTTTGCTGAATTAAATGACTTTGAAATTTGGTTTAATGTGACCTAGTGCACGACACTCAGCGCTCATCAAGCACGGACAGAATCACTTTCAAAACCAACATTACGGCTTGCATGTAAAACAATATAAAGTCCAAAACTCCTTCAACACAAGTTTCTGCTCAGTGCCAAAGCCCTTCTGAACACAGGGTCTCATCACGACATCTGCTGGACAAAAGTGTCACTACAAGATTGAATGGGCTGTAATTGTAGTAAAGTTCATTAATCATCATAACTAAAATTGTATTTTACTCAGTTTGCAATAAGTCTATGAATTGGCTATTAAGAGAGTCAAGTGGGGTTTTTTCTTACATAACTCAGCCAACCAGGCACACACTGTTTTCTTCCCTGTATTTCTTAATACACTGTACTGGCTAACAATGGAACACAAGAAAACAAATTCAGAATATTTGGCCATGCATTTCATACTAAATGTTATTCAAAAGCTAAAATGTGCTTGTTATTGATTAAGGTGCGAGTCAGCCACTGCATTAGGAGCCTACTGAAACATGTATGATCATCACATCCACAGCAAATTCAAAGTATGTTGGCTGACGTGTCTTTAAAATTACCTGAGGACATAGGAGGGCCGCAGCAGACAGGGATAGCCCACGTGGTTGGCGAAGTTGATGGCGTCTTCCTGTGAAGGGAGAGAAGAGCACAGCAGACGTTGTAAGCTTTATTTGTTATTTGGATTTACTAATCTGTCATGTCATGATAGTGATTCCTCCAGAATGGTCTGCCACAGTTTGGAGCAACTTAATAAGTTCAAGATTATCAATTAAAAAATACAAGGAAATACAGGACAAAGAAAGAAGGGGTTCTGACTGTTGAAAGGTTTGAAAAGTAAAACACATTTGATTGCTCCAAGACTTACAGTCACTAACGTACAAATCTTGTTTTAGGGAAACAAAAGAAGAAATAACATTCTAAAAAAAAATAATAATAAAAAAACACCTGTAGTTCAACAAAACAAGTGAAAAAAAACTAACTAACTAACTAACTAACTAACTAACTAACTAGCATTTAGTAAAATAATAGGCTAGAAACAAATAAAGACACCAATTTGGTTGATCTATGGCCCGGAAAGCTCCATCACCAGTCCTTAACCTGAGCTTTGTTTAGTTTTTCAATCATTACGTAACTAATGATACTAATGATATTAACGCATGATAAATGCGTTAATAAACGCATTTATCATGGTATTCATATAATGTTAGAACACTGTATGATTAAAGTCACTTGAGACAAAAAAAAAAAAGAATCAATATCAAATCAAGGGTGTGTGTTTGTGCTTGTACTTCCTCTCGTACAGCAAGTCCAATTTAAATTCAACTACACACATTTGAAAGGCTTCTAGAAGGAAAGATGTACTCCCATGTCAGCCAAGAACAAGACTAATCAAAAGAGTAAAAGAGAGAGTATAAGTGCTCCAATAACAGCCAGAGCGTGGGGCTTCAAGTCAACTCCCTTTAGATTTTCTTTTCTTCCTTTCAGTTCACATAACGAATGAGAGAAGAAAGAGTACGAGTCGTGGAAGGAGTCTAGCAGTGAGAGACCCTCTCCTCCTCATCATCACCATTATCATCATCGCTCTTTCTCTCTTATCCATCTCGCAGGTCTAGCCTCTTTCTCGCTATCATTATCCACTGTTCACTTGCCAGGTGGGATACCATTAACAAACACGAAATCGCCTCCCAGAGAACCATCCCCCCACGGCTCTACTGGAGTTATTTCAGCCCAATAAAAACAAACTGTTTCTTCAAGCTCGGCAGGGAAATAGAATATGTAGGTAGACTCTGGAGAGACACAGAACTTTATCTGTTTGTAACGGATAATCGCTCCTCAGTGGTAACTGAATACAACGGTAATGGAAGAGACATATTTCAGCTCCGACGGCTGACACAATTCAGTGCTCCACGTGTCCCACAGAGGGGCCTGCCAGTGCTTCATTCTGATGTAGCCGACAGCTGGTCGAGAGGGCCAAACGCAAGAAAAGTGCTAAACAAGACAGTAAGTTGGGGGCACAATGCCCTGAAGAGGAAGAAAGTTCTACAAATAATCAGACAAGTTTGTCTGTAGGGAAAGGTGTGATGCTGTAGGGCTGTAACTAAAGATAATATTATGTGTGTTTGGCGTGGATGTGGAGTGGTCAAATATATTATAATAAAACAGGAAAACTACTTTTTCCACCCCTAAACATGCACCAGGAAACAGTCTGTTTGAATTGTTAGACGGTTTAGCACGATTGTATTCTTGGTGGTTCAATATACTGTTGACTTTAGTTTGACTGGAATTATAAAAGGGCAGAAATTTGGTATAAAACGTGCCAAAAACTGTTTTTTTCTCCGTTTCTCTGTAAAATGCAAATATTAATCTAAAAGTATCTGAATGTACACAAATGTAAATTTGAAAATAAAAGATTACCTAGATGGGAATGTCGTTTGAAAGCAAACCTCATTTGTCTGAACTAACTTTCTCCAAACACCCTGAGCTTACCTCCTCTGCTCACTCGTGTTCTGGTGGAAACCCTGATACAGGGAAGCCATCCTTTTACAGTTTTTTGCCAAAAGACAGTCTGCCAAAACACACGAGCAGTCAAAGTAACTGAGCTGACTGGAGTATTATCTTAGAGCAAGAGTAATACTATGACACTTAGAGGCTCCTGTGTGCTCGGGTCCCATTCCACAATACTCACATATGGTCACAACGCGTATCCTAATATAGCATGCTATAATACATCCATTATTTATTTATTTATTTCTCACTAGGGAGCTGAGGGCCCT
Organism: Cebidichthys violaceus; assembly: GCF_023349555.1. Taxonomy (NCBI): domain Eukaryota; kingdom Metazoa; phylum Chordata; class Actinopteri; order Perciformes; family Stichaeidae; genus Cebidichthys; species Cebidichthys violaceus. Next base: position 7,401,463 of record NW_027176274.1, on the reverse strand, counting down.
CCACGGGGCTTGGGCCACCCCGAGGTCATCTAGTATACTTGAGAAGACGGAGCGTTCCTCAGCCCGGTCGATCTGCAGGGGGCTCGTCCCCAGAATCTTCACCCCGCTGAGATGCAACGGGACAGCAAGGTTGTTGGGGATCTGGCCTCCGACAGACACAATGCTGCCAGAGCAACCCTGGAGAGGAGGGGATGGAAAGAGAAGAATGTGTGAGATAAAAACAGGATATATAAAAAAAAAAAAAAACCAGCAGGTAGAATAAAAGAATAAGAAGTGGAGGGGGAAGAAAAGGACAGGAGAAGCGAAGATACTCTGTCAAGTCTGGGACCTCCACAGGCCTATCAGCCAAGATTAACCGTCTGAAATCTGCGGCCGCTTCCAATTATTCTGGCCACTGATCACATAGAGAAAATATGAAACAAACAAAACCGGTTGATCTTGGTCGTTCCATGGGTTTAGTTATCACTAGGGACAGTGTGTGTGTGTGTGTGTGTGTGTGTGTGTGTGTGTGTGTGTGTGTGTGTGTGTGTGAGCGTGAAGAAGTATGTGTGCTCCTTTAATAACAGCATGCAGCCCCTTTTCCTGTCTAGCTGATCCAGGGGGGATGCTGTTTCCATGGCAATGCCAGGTTGTATCTCTTCATTATTCATGGGCCTGCTCTCCTGCTCCTGTCCAGGGTTTATCTCCACGCTCCAACACCGTATTTATCACACACATACACACACAGAAAGCAAGAGGGGACCGTGGCTGTGAGAGACGGAGTGATGGTAATGCTATCGCCCTGAACAAACAAACACTTCATCACACTCTGACCCCGTCGCGACTTTAAGTGGATTACAATGTCTCTGCAAAGGAAAGTCAATGGATATAAGTACGCAAACACACAACACAAATACACAGATATTAATAAACATATACATAGAAAATATCAGGGGAAATAGCAGCTATTCATGTCCTTGAGCAACTTTAGTCCATGCATACTAAACAGCAGCTTTGGGCAATAAGATGGGAATAACATATCATTATGAACATGCTAATGTATCAAGCATGGACATGTATGTCAAATCACTGCTTAATTAAAATTATTTTCAATATAAATCTTGGTAGGCTAATGTCAAGTTCCATATAACTGAAATGATAATCACTACAATTGGTATTTTTGCAAGAAATCTACAACTATATTACTATATGGAAACACATCTTTGATGGTAACTTAGTTGTAATTCAGTATGCAGTAGGCTTTTGCACAGTTTTTGTTCAAATGAACCTCATAAAACAACCCAAAAGCCTCACAGTGAGTTGAAATCACCACCTAAGAATATAGTTATCCATAGAATTATTCAGAAAGCACAACTATGAGTACTTTGAGAGTTACAGAGAGGTCAGCAAACCTTGAAAACCCATGAAAAACCAACTCACCTTAGGTGAGCAGATAGAGCTGCATAATAAGTGTCCCAATTAGGACTCATTTCCCAGTTTCTGTCAGACTCTCTGAGAGGGGTTTGGTTTGGCGGCTTTAAATGGCCAAGAACATCCTGGAGGATAATTTAAGTTTTAAGTTTATATATAAATATGATCAACATACAGGTTTTTTTAATTTGCTCGTTTGCTCTGGGGAAACTCCATGATAATAATTCAGTCACGCTGCTAATGTTTTATTTCTACTTTTTATAATAAAGAATTACTCTAGCGGTACAATCACTTGAAAACAAGTCAATGTGCATGCATGCTGTGAGTCTTGGACCCATACATTTACTCGATGGAGATATTTGGCAAATATTGATTTTATTTATTTAAATTCGACTAGTGTTTCTGAATACGTTGACATAATTGATTTAGTTTACTATATACGTATTCTGTAATTGATCATTACTACTCTGCCTAGGGGAGGTCTTACATTGATTGCAATGCAATATTTCAACCAGATTCTACTCAATACACATGAATATATAAGTAGTTATTAGCACTGATATAACCCTTTTGATAGATTGGAGACCTGTCCATAGTGCCCAGCGTCTCTCCTAATGCATGCTGGGATAGGCCCAGCAACCCAGAATGGGATAATGTAAGTGTGTGTAGATCATTGAACATTGGTAATATCAGTGGTACATCAATGGTAGTTGTAGTGTTTGGGGTTTTCAGTGGAGAGTTGAAGAATTCCATCACCTACCAATACAACTTTATATTCCATGATAAAAATGAAGAGGCATATAGGTCATTTGTATATTTTGATTGAATTTTGTCAAGTTAGAAACGGCATGTTTGCGTGTGAGTCCGAACCTCCTGTTGGGAGATGTCAAGGATGCGCTCCAGGGTCAACTCCTCAAAGTAAAGGCGGTCACATTCGTCGAAGTCTGTGCTGACCGTCTCAGGGTTGTGGTTTACCACCACCGTCTTCTTACCCATCTGCCTCAAAGCCCTGATGCTCGACACCGCACACCAGTCGAACTCAACACTGCTCCCTGGTGGATCAAACGGTTGACTCATTTGAGAACATTGGCCATAAACAGCAGTTCACAAAGTCAGCATAACAAATATCAAACTGCATATAATCTTCAAAACTTGTATTTGAACGGCATTAAAATGGAATGAAAGCTTGTTGTTGAGCTCACCGATGTGGTAGGGCCCACAACCAAGAACCATAATGCCCTGGTCTTTAAAGTCCAGATCATTCTCCTGTTGGATTGATAAAAACATTGTTGACAATGCACTCTTGTGGACATCAATAATTCTATAGCACAGCAAAAACAGCCATCTTACAACTATGACTAGTAATTTTCAAAACAAATTGAAATTGAAAGGTATTTTAAATCAGACACATTTGGATTGGCTAAAATATGTACATCATAATGGTACTTTAGTATGTATTCTCTGTTAGCAGAGCCCATACCTGACCATGATAGGTACAATACAGGTAGTTGGTCATGGCTGGGTACTCGGCTGCCAAGGTGTCAATCTGAGGAAAGGGATCAGAGGAAAAAAAAATGTTAAAATGGGTTAGATGGAGAAATAAAATAAAAACTTCCTATCACACCTCTACAATCCAACAGTAATAATCAGATTTACAGTAAATATCATAGTTTTGGCCAATCAATAAATTGTAGATAAAAATAAAAGAGTTCAAATAATGCAACTTATTTTTTCAGTACTGATATATCGTGTTCATATTACTTCCTCTGAGTTTTGCATGTTTTGACCCGTGAATCAGGAATTACACTCTGGACTAAACACTTCAATACTGCATGAAGTGGAAAGACCAGCTTTAACCTCTATGCCCCCTACATATTTTCATACTCCCCTCATTTACATTTGTGGCCAAGGGGTCTGTGTACGTGTCTATGTATTGATCAGGCAGGGTCTGTTATCTCAGTCGATCTCACGGCTGAAAAATGCTAATTTGGTGTAATCGAGAGCTGCAGTGACTTTGTGTCAGTCGGGAAATTGGAAGGATCTTTGTTTGCTTCTGGCCTCTGACGCCTGGGTACCGAAATAAATTCCGCACAAGACATCAGAGTTTCTGAGTTCACGTTTATTAAGTTTCAAACTCAAATTACCTCCACAACAAAGTGTGGGGTGGAAGTGATTGAGCTGCTGCAGTGTTTAATCATGTATATGTGCATGCTGCAAATATGGGAACTGATTTTAACATTATTATTGTATTTTCCATCTTATATTAGGTATTCTATTCCATCTTATTTTGTATACTTAATATTTCTATTCTTTCATCAAGTGTGTTTTATTATCCATCTTATTTTACATTAATGACATTCCATCCCTGTTTTTAGGTTCATTCTATGTCAATTTTCCTATATTGTAAAGCACTTTCTGCTGCATTTCGTGTATGAAAGGTGCTATACAAATTTAAAATTGAATTTAAACAAAATAAACATTTATTATTAATATCATCATCATCTGGCCTATGCTGGAGGCTCTAAAGAAGCAGCCCAGTGATGCTCACCTGTTTGACCCAGGGTCTGATGCCGTGAGTGAGCCTCAGCTCTCTGGCTTCTCTCTCACTGGAGCCGAGCATCTGACCGACCTGCAGGTCTGAGAAGCCGTCCTGCTTGGCCTTCAGCAGAAGCCCCTTGGGTACTGTGCAACTGTGGGAAAAGACGATAAATAATGGTAATCATACAGAGGTTTAGCTAAATCCTTCACAACTCCATACTTTGCCCACAGTTTAAAATTGATTAGTTGGATTTTACATTTATAAAGTGAATAGTCGGGTATTTCAGTTGGGTTCAATCAGTGTTTTTTTTTTTAAAAGGACTTGAATTGTAGAATGTAAAAGTAATGAATTGGACTAGTTAGGGTTCAGGATCGCTTCCAAAACATTACACGCCATTTGTATTGGAACAATAGTGCTCTGGACCCTGAGTCTGAAATAAAGTCAGTCTGTCTATCTATCTATCTGTGTATCTGTCTATCTGTCTATCTGTGTATCTGTCTATCTTTGACATTTTGTGCCATGACCAAATTTCCCTTTACACCGTAAGAAAAGTGCAATATTTACTGTTTGATACATTCTGGTACCACACTATGTCACCTACAAAGTAGACGTTTCCAGAGTATGTCAATCATCTCTTCAGCTTAAAAGTTTAATGGCTGAGATGAATGTGGTAGTGGGGGAAAAGAAGCAGAGGTAGATACAAAAAGACAGACAGGTGACTTTATTATTGAATATGTTCTGTCTGTGGCCCCTGCCCTACAGCCATGTATTTTCAAGTTCACTGTACTAAGAGGGTCATTCCAGCAAGAGGGTCATGACTTGCTCGCCTACCCAGCGATGTGGACAGCATGGAACAGCCCACCTTAAAGTGATCGATAACACATTGACAAGCAACACACCGAGGTGTCAAAGCATCAGGTCGGCAAAGGCGGCCATTTAAAACCCACTTTAAATTAATACAACTTTAATACCAGCAGTGAGGATACACAGATAAATGCTGGCAGAAATAATGTGGCAATTTTGAACTGGACCAATTTATAAAAGTCAGAATTTTTGCCAATTTACTTCACTGGTTGTCCATACAACAGACAAAGATAGACAATAGACAAAAAGATGAGCACAAGAGAATTAAAAAAAATCTTATTATAATTATAGTATTTCTTTCTTAATCTTCAATAAAATGAAGGAGTTATCAATTTAAATAAATATATGTGATGCAGCTGAAAGTAAACAAGCTTGTTTCAGAGAAAGATGAAAGCAGAGAAATCACTGTCAGAAATATGCAACCTCTCAAGATTTCTTCCGATAAAATAAGAGAAACATTTATCGAATTTTTTTTAATCAGAGCTGCTCTTTTCATATCCGAGAAGTCAGAAGACATTTTGATGTATTTTTATATTTAACCTTTCCCTGATTAATAAACAACATACCTTATACATTGGAACCATTTACTGTTCTGGCTGAGTAAATATGCCTTAAATAAAAATTGTTTTTGATTTTCTTCCTTATTTAAACATGCCGAATCAGAATGATTCAGCAGAGTCGGTGCATTATTAAACAAAGAGGACACTTATATTTTTGAAAATACGTTTGCAGTTTTACAAGTAGTTAAATCAAAAGGTCCGATATCGAGTGAGTCGTCGGGCATTGATTATTGTGATTTGTCCAGGAAATGTTAATCTTAGCATACCGATGGGTCACATGTTGCATCATGTTTTCATGAAAGCTAGCTCACAAAACATCCAAAAGTCAGCCGGGTTTAAAGTAAGCGACTTCACAGTGAGGACAGGACATGCGAGATGGTGGTGCAGTTACTGGGCAAATAGTTACAGTACATACGCTGCTTATTAAAACCACAATTAAATATTTTGTTCTTTTTCTGAAAAGGAAAAAAACAAAACAAGACAGCGTTTAAATACAACAGGTATGGAGTTATTGAAAAGAGGAAAGTTAAACTAAACACATGACTGCATGATGAAATTGATATTGATCTCCTTATGTAACTCCCACTAAGAAAGCAACAAGCGTATTTCCTATAATGTCACAGAAGAAAAAAGGGTTTCTTATTTCCGGTAAACCACAACGCGCTCTCTCTCTCTCCTCCTTATCTGAATTATTTATGACCTTGTAGCATAACAATATTGGAAATGTCAAATGTGTTTTAACTCCCACCGCACATGGCCGGGCTGAGAAATAGCAAACCCAGCAAGCAATGAAAGCAGAGAGCAGCCGAGAACCACAGGAAGGAAAGACATTTGATCAGTGAGCTCGGTTATCTTGTGTGCAATTATCCTCTCTAAAAGAGCAGTTTAAAGCAAGAGCGAAACCCGTTGCATGCCATAAATGTACGCATATTTGCCCTCACACACAAATAACACATGAAAACACACTTAGACAATGTGTGGCTTCTTTGTGTGTGTGTGTGTGTGTGTGTGTGTGTGTGTGTGTGTGTGTGTGTGTGTGTGTGTGTGTGTGTGTGTGTGTGTGTGTGTGTGTGTGTGTGTGTATTCAAAGAGTGAAGAAAGGGGCTGTCAAATACTCAGGTTTCTTTACAAAAACACACACAAATTAAAACTAATTAAAAAATGGTAAGAACCAATTTCTGTATTTTCACACTTTTCCTTTACTTAAGTGTGAACCTTCAAAGTACTATAATGACACTTTTTTGTGTTGTATATTTGCTGTCCTTATACACAGTAAGTCCATTTGATTGTAATTCATGTCAAGCACAGGGCTGTGTACCTAATTGTCTCTGTCATCATATGCAGACAAATCTGATTTGTGTCTTTATGTCTATAGGTTTGATCAAACGGTATTCTAAAGCAAAATGTCAATGCTGAATATGGAATATGATGGTACAACTTAAATATTGGTCAAGTATCTATTTTGAAAACCAATTTGGTTTCGGTCATTCTTCAAGTAAAAACATTAGATCCAGCAGAGGATTTGCAGCTTTTACATATTTTGTAAATTGATAATCTTTGGGTTTTGGATAAATTGCCCTCACTTTAAAAGGATGTTCCTCATCTTTATCAATAAATATCCTTCAGTCCTACTACAGCAATAGAAGATCCAGCACTCTTACACACACCATGAGTCTGCTGACCATGGTGTGTGTATATGTATATATGTGTGTGTGTGTGTGTGTGTGTGTGTGTGTGTGTGTGTGTGTGTGTGTGTGTGTGTGCGCTCAGCTCTACGCTCCATCAGTCTTACAGCAGCCTATTGTTGTGTGTCCATCCCAGCGTCCCCTGCTTCAGAGGCAGTGGAGACTACAACAGCCTTCCATGTGTCAGCGTGTTGCGCTGGGTGCCCACCAGACATCCAGCCATTCATTATTAAACAGCAGAGTCAGAAGGAAGCAGCAGGTAACCTGTGGCTGAGCCAAGAACATTCACAGAGGCTGTCCGGGTAAGAGCCCGAGGGCAGAAAGTGAGAGAGAGGCAGCCGAGACGAGGCAAACCACCAGAGAGACAGAGAGCTGCGAAGAGACTGTAGTCCATCTCATTTTGAGGACCAACATTTTCCTATTTAAGAATATTTCATCATTTCTAGAGAGAACTATAAATGAGGATGGGCCAGTCGCAAAAATATTCATTAAGTGGATTGTTTATGCTGTGTTAGTACAATTATTAAACAGAATGTATTAATTTAAAACAAAAAATTAGAATAGAATTTCCCTGCAGGTTTTTATGCGTTGTGGTCAGACACGTTTTAATTAATCGTCTGTAGCAAAATGCCAACGCTAACCTGCAAACCAACAAAGTCTAGGGCAGAAATAATGGCACGGATAACCAGGTGATGAATGTATACGACAGTGACAGAGACAGCTTGGGAACTAGGAATATATTTCATAAAATTATAATCCACGAGTCTACCTGTGGTGCAATAGACTGCAACTTTATGGATGGATGAACTGTATTTTGGAGCAGATAGTTCCACTTGACTAGATATTTTCAACCATCAAAGTAAAAGGAGAGAGCCAGAGAGATACCATATAGTAAGTAACTTTTACTCTAGTTCGTGAGAATGTCACAGCACTATCTACACAATCCCACACACACACACACACACACACACACACACACACACACACACACACACACACACACACACACACACACACACACACACACACACACACACACACACACACACACACACATTATTATCATTAAATCTTATGTGTGTACTTCCACAAAAGCTATTATTTTTAAGTCCCTCCTTCCATCTCCTACTCCCACAGTGGCTACTTATTTTTCTTCTCTTGTGCTCGATGTAAACTCCGCTGACAAATTTTATGAGGCCTTTACAACTGCATCTACACATAGCAATAACTTTAAACTAAATATGTCTACATAAGAATACTAACAAAGTTCCACAATACTTTTAAAGCAGTACTTGGCTCATTAGCACCTTTAAAAATCTGGAAAGTCAAATCAAGTCACGGCATCCCTTGGTTAATAACTACACCAGAGGAATAAAGAGAAAATGCAGAGAAGCAGAAAGAAAATAGATAAAAGGAACGCCTGATGGTTTTATACCAAGCTGTGAAAGAACCGAAGATGTCTATCGATCTCAAATGTGTAAAAGAAGCCAGGCCCTGCTATTTCTCGAATACTATATCATCAAAATCATTTACATTTAAGACCTATTTCTGAAATAACAAACTTCATCAAAAGTTTTAAAGAAGACTATGTACTTGGAGTTGATTTCTTTTATGATTACTTGATTTAAAAAAAAAATTCCAATCATGTTTTAGTGCACGTCATAGCGCAGAAGCTCCATCAAAGTAGTTGACGACCTTCTATTTGCAGCAATTTGAATTCCTCTGAATTTGAGCTCCGTTTGTGACACTGACTAAAATGGTTTACATTATATTTATAAAACGGGTCTCTCTCAGTAGCCATGGATAATGCCAACTCTTCAGTGGCCCCTCTGACCCGTGGGGTTCCCCAAGACTCCATCCTTGGCTCATTGTCATTCTGTAAATGTCAGGTGACACACAAATCTAAATCCCATTAAAAAAAAAGACGAAGAAGGCAATTTGAATCATCTTTTATCCTGCCCGTCAGATATAAAGTGCTGGATGTCCCAAAGCCTTCCCACCTAAATCAAAATTAATTGGAAATAATTATCTTTGGCCGCCTAAAGTCAACCTCTATTAACAGAACCATTTTGTACTCTTCAGTCAGAAACCTGGGTGCAATATTTGATTTTTCTTTTGAAAAACAAATTACAAACGCTGTTCAGTCATGTTTTTATCAATTAAGGAGCATTTCAAAGATCAGGGGTTTAATTTATAAACGTTGAGTAAGCATAAAACGGGGCCTGAAAGAGGCCAGGCAGAAGTTGGGATCTATAAAAACGGACTTGACGGGAGAATGTGCGCACCTGTGCAGAAACTCTGACCCATGCGTGCAAACATTTTGGAAACACGGGGAACTGGCGACGCATATCGTGAGGCGCTGAATTGAAGCCAGACTGTAGAAATTAAATGTGAGAGGCATCATTACAGGTATAATGACGCCTCTCACACATTTCATTTCACCTCAAATCACAAGTTACTTTGCACTTATATATTCTATATAAACCAGCAGTGTTATTTGTGCTTGCACTAATGAGCCATAACTATAAGCACATTTCACTTGTCAAAGATATAAACCAACTCAAAGCTCAAATCAAATTTGGCTTAATATTTCATCAGATGAAATCATCATCAGGTGTAAGATAATGTCAAATAGCATTAAACAGCAGCACAGAGGGTCAGTAGTTTTCAATAATCTTCTCATACTGTGCATATATCACCAAGAACGATCTGAGTTTTCATGAAGTGTTTGTGAGTAACATCATGGAAATGAATACTGTGGTGACCCTCGTGATGCGTTATGTTGCACGACAGATACTCTGGCACACGAGGGAACGAGTGTTCTTCCTCTCGCTAGTTGCCGTGATTCGCCGTAAAGAACCATCGTTCAGATGGCTCATTTCTATGCATCAGCATTCATAAGGTGCTTTGCATTGACCAGTTATGGTTGAAAGTGGGCGTGTAGAGGGCGAGATGTGAGGCTGAACCAGCTGCGCACACTTGACTTGAGATATTTAAAGGTGCTCCATGGTTTTATTTCTTGATTAGATTATTGTAACTCTTAAACTACGAGTTTAGTTACTGATCACCTTTAAAGGACTTCATGGTTCTGTTCCCCTATGAGCCGGGTCGCAGCCTCAGATCCTCAGGCAGGGCTCTCAGTGACTGGGCTTTTGAAGTCAACGCCCCTCGGCTCTGGAACTCCCTGCCCGAAGGTCTGACACTTGCAGAATCAGTGTCTGATTTAATTTTGCCTAAAGTCCTGAATTCTTAATTCAACGACCCATGAATCGACTAGCACAGACAGAAAAACTAAAAGTAACAAAACGTTACCCGTTGTAGTTTGCCAGGTGCTGCTCCAGCTGCGTTATCCTGTTGAGTTTGTGGAGGAACCACTTGTCTATAGATGTCAGCTGGTGGATCTGATCAACACTCATACCACTGTGAAGGGCCTTAAAGGAGGAGACGTGAAACAGACTCAGCATTACATTTATCATTCATCATCAAGTTCATCATTAATGCCGTTCACAGGAACATTCTGAGAGCAAAGACATCCAACACGTTTCACACAATTTCAACATATTCTTTAATAAATTGCTCATGATTAAACTTAAGGAACAATATTTTACTTTGCCAATATTAGCCGTTTATGAAAAATCTGATATGAAGCCAGTCTGTGTAAAATGACAGAGGTTCTGCCCTGACCACAGCGTGTAAATATGTTTTATCCTTTGGACATTAGATTTCAGGATAGTGTGGGAGGATTTTACTCGGCAGTGAAACCTACCTTGCCCTGTAAAGAGGGAGCGTCTAATCAAGTTGCAAATGATTATCACTGTGACTTTCAGGGGAGAGTTTTAGTGTCCCACGTGACCCTAGAAGAGATTCGGATGCAAACTGATATAATGTAAGATATTCTTTTTAAATACATAATGCAACAAATGTTAAAGAAACATGCTAATGTTTTATGATTGTAATGATTTACTTTCCTCAAGTATCTTCTACTTATGCCTGAATAACTGTTCTGTGTGTGTGTGTGTGTGTGTGTGTGTGTGTGTGTGTGTGTGTGTGTGTGTGTGTGTGCGTGTTAGACTTGGCTGTTTTCATTTTTTATGGTTTCCCTACTGGTCTGGATTTCCGACATATAGGTTTCAAAATCAAACTGGTGGGCAACAGAGAGATTAGCTAAGAGTAAAAGTAACTGTAACTGTGTGCTGACCACCTTCAGGCATTACAGCTGGTGTGTGATTGCTTAGAGATAAGATGTGGATCAATGATCTATAATGCTGTCACCATCTTCAGTGATCTCACTCCATATCCAAGGGGACAAATATATCTCCACCGTCAGGACACCAAGCTCACACAGTTGGAGGTTTTTTGACACAGACAGACTCATTCTGCTCTTCTTTCAGATGGTGATAAAAGCATGTTGAAGTGCTGGACCTGTAAGTGTTTGAGACCTTGCAATCGTTCATGCAATGTCTGTGTTTGAATGACGGAACTTGACCCTGTGTCTTGATGCGCTTATGAAAGTGCTGTTTCACCTTCATCTGATTCTATGAGCAAACAGAAAGGCTAACGCTACTGTATAAGGCAAGCAAAAAATAAAAAAAATCTTTCAGATTACATCCTCCCCCACATGAGAAGCCCACTATTTCAGTTAGATAATTAAACACTATCTATACAGTGCTATCTATACAGTATATGTGTTTTCCAAATATTACAATTCTTCTGAAACTATTTAACTACATTTTCCACACAATTAGGCAGTCACATCTAGGCATGCAGACGGGCAAAGGACACATTTTGCTCTGCATTTCATGTTTTTTTCATGAACATTTTTAAGTTCAAAATGTGATTTTAATGAGAAAGCTGTAGTCAGTGTCATTCATTATTAACGTTATGAAAGACTAGTGTACCTTGGCGAGGGAAAAGATGCGGGTGATGGAGGGCACAGCCAGCTCCTGTTGCAGGTCCTGGGTGTCAGGCCAGGCTTTCTTGAGTGGCAGCCGGGGCACAAAGCCATCCACTGACGGATGACACATCCTCAGGGCCTTCTGCACACTCTCCTCAAAGGTTCGGCCAACTGCCATCACCTGAATCCAGAATAAGGAAATACATCACTGAATAACGGGGGTGTGTGAGCATAGTGAATAAACAAGTGGATCCGTGAGTGAGACAATGAGCGAATGAGTCGTCTGCGGATCCTCCCCCACCTCTCCGACACTCTTCATGGCACTGCCAATTTCATGGGACATGCCCTGAAAGCGGTCCAGGTCCCAGCGGGGGATCTTGGTGACGATGTAGTCTAGACTGGGTTCAAAGCAAGCTGTGGTCTTCTCCGATACAGCGTTCTTGATCTCCGGTAGGGGGATACCCAAAGCCAGCTTAGCTGCAACAAAAGCCAAGGGATACCTGTGAGACATGGACCAAGGGACAGGGAGACCAAATCAACTAGTGGTTGAAGTTTATGCACCAAATAAGCATTATTAGCATTGATCACAGAGTAATGATCTTCATCAAAACTGTGATGTCGTGACGTTAAAGATCCAAGATATAAGTTTTGATATTGTCCGACATGTGTGTGCACCTTCTGTTTGTATGGATGCATTCTCTCACCCAGTAGCTTTGGAAGCCAGAGCGGAGCTTCTGGAGAGCCGGGCGTTGACCTCAATGATGCAGTACTCCAGGGACAGCGGGTGTAGAGCATACTGGATGTTGCATTCGCCTATAATGCCAAGGTGACGAACCACTTTGATAGCAGTCTCCCGAAGCATGTGATACTCCTCGTTGGACAATGTCTGGCTAGGTGCCACTACTATGGAGTCACCTGAGGACGATGAGTAAGAAGAATTTAAAGGTTTTAAACAGTATTAACTCTGAACTTGGTGTTTGGTTAATGAGCTTAAACATCACATTAAGCAACAAAAGCCTGTTTCTTAAATAGATTTGGATTTAAAACAGCAAGTATCCCATGTAAAGCATTACCCTATATATCTCCACTTTTTGCTGTAAATGCTTGTTTGTGCAGTTTCCTTTTCTTCAGAACCTCTAATATACTGAATATAATTGTATTTACCATAACATGTGTCATCTGAATTTTCTGTATCGTTACTGTACAGTTCTTGTAATTAGCAAGACATATCTGACTTACAATATAGTTTTACAACTGTCATTACAACTTGTAAAATGTATGGAAAGTTATCATCTATTGTTTTACAGGAGAAGCTCTACACTCGAGATGATTGCATTTTAGATGAAAAGCACACTTGTCTGTTCATCCTTTGGAATGTGTAAAGACCATCAAACCATCTGTAATCTTAGTTACACTTCAAGTGTCTCAGTCTGTACAAGTTCTAGGTGTTGGTTGTTGTTGTTGTTGTTGTTGTTGTTGTTGTTGTTGTTGTTGTGGACTGAATTGAATCCAAAGGCTGAAGTGTTCCACTCAAGTATCGACTCTCTATGCTTTTCTTGAACCACAGAAACAAGGTAAAGAAATAACACAAGGACAAAAGGTGTCTAGAAACATCTATGTTCTATTGACAGGTAAACAAGTAAATTTGGTGAACAAGACCAGCCGGATCGCACTGAGAAGAACACAAAGAAAACCTCATAGCCTCCCCAGAAAGAGAATGTACGCTCTGTGTTTTTGAGAACGAGGACGATAGAATACAAAACGCAAACAACTGAATCAAACACAGCAGAACTAAAGTGAGAACACAATATTGGGGGAAAAAAAAGAACACCAAACAATGCATGACAGCCTGAGGACAATTACATCAGCATGTAGTACTGTGTTTTAACTTTAGTACCTGTGTGAATGCCCAGCGGGTCGAAGTTCTCCATGTTGCAGACGGTGACGCAGTTATCAGCCACGTCTCTCACCACCTCATATTCCACCTCCTT